>NC_133123.1:128197283-128515638 GCF_033568475.1 Henckelia pumila | reverse complement strand
CCAAAAAAAAATTCATGACCAAAAAAGGATAAAATGGACCCTTTGTAGTGTACTTGGGATCGATAGAGAAAATTATTTAAACAAGAAATGAAATTTATGTTTGAGGAATAAGATTGGCCGGGGGTTTTAAAATTATTATTATAGATTTTATAAAAAATTAAACAAATATAATTTTTTTAAATAAACATAACGATTGTTTAAAATTATTATTATAGATTTTATAAAAAATTAAACAAATATAATTTTTTTAAATAAACATAACGATTTAAATAATTTGAGCTTATTTTGATTTATATATATATATATATATATATATATATATATTTAAAAATATAGTTATATTTGATATTTTGATTATATGTATATATGTTGTTGTTTAGATTTTAAACTTTGTTAAATATATAATTTTATTATTTATAAACATATGTAATATATTTAAAATTTTAAATATATTGTCTAATATATTATATGATTATTTTATATAAGTTATTATCGATATAATTATAAAAACAATAATTATTACTTGACTAATTCTTATTTTAAAATTAAACATCATTACTCCTATTTAAATTGATTATATATATATATTTAATTATTTTTTCATCAATATTAGTAAAATTTTTTATTTTAATTGTGCTTTAAAATTTAAAGTTGCATTCAACTAAACAAATGTTTTTTTTTTTTTGACGGGTAAAAACTTGTAATATTATTAATCACGATGAAGTTGTTTAATTACAAGATCTACCAACCAAACCGGAAAAGTTCCATACTCCCAAATCGTAAGATTTTGGGAAGGAAAAGAAAAATGCGCAATAGAATGAGCAACCATGTTCAATGATGGACGAACATGAAAAACTTTCGCATCTTGAAAACACCCGAGCAAAGAAGAAATATCTGTAGCGATAGCTCCAATATAGCTACGATCATCCTTCGGACAAGTGACTGCTCGCACCGCTAGAAGAAAATCAGAATAAACTTGAAGAAGCCCATATCTTCGATCCTTAGCCAGAAGCAACCCCTCCCTTATTGCAATCAATTCAGCATACACCACTGATTGGGGTTTTTTAATTTTCTTTCCAAAAGCAACAACAATCTTACCCTCAGTATCACGAAACAGCCCACCAATTGCAAAGTTATTTGAATCAATATTATAAACCGCATCCACATCGAGTCTTAGCCATAGGGGAGGTGGCGCAGTCCAGCGAGAATTATTACCCAGTACACTATCATTGCGGAAATTGAGCATTGCCGTAGATGCTTTACGATGTTCTTCAAGTAAGATCCCTCCCTTATAAGCCGAAACAATATCATTCAATCTCTCCTTGTCATGAGCGATCCTGTTTCTATCAAGCCAAATAGCCCAAGCTCTCATAATAAATACCTCCAAATCTGCTCTGTCCACTGATTCTTTCAAGCACATAAAAATGTCTATAATCCCTAAATGCCTTATCATCTTCAAAACGGGCCAGAATGGAGTCTCTTTCCAACAACTCTTAATTTTTGAACACCATAGCAACGCGTGTTCAGTAGAATCATTCCCAGATTTACAAAGAGGACAAAATTCAACCATAGGCACATGATGTGATATTAAATTCTTAGAAGTTGGAATAATATTTTGCATTGTTCTCCACCAGAAAATTCTAGCTTTAGGAGGTATAGACAAACTCCAAATGAAATTCCACCACTTTCTCAAGAAATAATCAGAGCAATTTCGTGGGGGTTCATAAGCTTCAATCTCAACTTTGTAACCTTCACGAACCGAGAATTTACCTTTGATATCCGAGTTCCAATACCGCAAATCCACCTGTGAAGAATAAATCAGTGGGATATTGATAATTTCTTGAGCAGTATTAGTATCAAATAAAGATGTTATCAGCGATCTATTCCAATTTCCATCTAACATGAGTTGATTAACAGTGGCAAGACGATCTTGACCACTTGGTTCTGGAATTCGATCTCTCAATCTAGGAACCCAACGATCCTGGTAGATTTTAATACTCTCGCCTTTTTCCAACACGCCATCTAATTCCTTTCTCAAGTAGGGATCGACTCCACATCATTGAGCGCCAAATAAAGGAAGGATTACTACCGAGTTGTGCATCCATTATATCTTGGTGTCTAAAATATCTTTCTTTCAAGACTCGACTTACCAGCGATTGTGGCTCTTCAATAATCCTCCATATCTGCTTGGCTAAAAGAGCTTTATTAAAAGGCACCATTCTACGAAACCCCATTCCACCCAAACATTTTGGTGTGCTTAATTTTTTCCAAGACTGCCAGTGAATTTTCTTTTTTCCATCGTTAGTGCCCCACCAAAAATTAGCACACTCACGTTCAATCTCCTTGCAGACCGAATTCGGAATACGGAAACACGACATAGCATAGTTTGGGATTGATTGCAACACAGACTTGATAAGAATTTCCTTTCCACCCAAAGAATAAGCTTTTGTACCCCACCCTTGCAACTTTTTGATAACCCTCTCCACAAGATATCGAAATTGAAGTTTCTTACCTCTAACCGAGAATGTTGGTAGACCCAAATATACATCATGACCTTGCACAATCTGGATTGAAAGAATTGATTTGATCTGATTCGCAAGATCTGCATTCACTTTAGGACTGAAAGATAGAGAGGATTTAGTGTAGTGACCCGTATCTGTGATTAACGATTAATGAGTAATTAATCATGTAATCATGTTTGGGTTAAGTAAAACATGATTAAGGAAATTTTAGGAGGATTAACGGAGCCCAAAAATGGATCCAGGACACTCGAAATTGGTTTAGAGGGTTCCAAGACTCGAGTGGGATCGGAAGCAACGATCTAGGATCGGAGCGTCCGATCGACGATCGGAACGTCCGATCAAGAACGGAGCTTCCGATGGCTGTCGGTGACAGGTGTGTGGTTGCATGTGGACCGAATTGACACGTGGCGAACGGAGCGTCCGATCGAGGAACAAAGCTTCCGATCTGCCGGAACGGAACGTCCGATCGAGGAACGGAACTTCCGATCGACGTCTATAAATATAGGGTCCGAGCTCCTCATTTCTTGCCAATTCCGAATTCCTCTCCTTCGCCCCAGTAGCTCTATTTAGGGCTTTGGGTACTCTTATTTTAGAGTTGGAGTAGGAAATATATTTTAGTATAGTCAGAAAATGTCTGACATAGTAGCGGGACAATGCTCGTGTAGCGGAGCAGTGCTCGAAGCTGTGGAGCTGCAGCAGGGGTGTGCCCCTAGTTGCGGGATAGTCGCCATCAGTGGGCTGACGACGGACTCAGGTATAGCTATGGTCTCCTTAAATTATTTAGGAGTATGCAATAGCTTAATTAAGGCTTTTAGAGCTTATTGAATGATGCATGGATATTTGCATTGTAGAGTTGATGATAGGCTTGAAACCTAGAGTGGGACTGCTAGGATTTGCCTGTAGTGAGGTACGTTAGTACTGACTGAGATGACCAGCATGATATATATTATATTTGTTGCATGAGTATGTGCTATATGTTTTACCATGTTTTACGGCTTTAGCACATGCATATGTTTTTACGGAGACTGCATCGGGATGATGTGAGTCATGATAGTTTCCATCAGTCGAGGCGATTCTTCCTGAGGATTCGTGTCTTGGGAATATACGAGTACCATGCGGAGTCGCTCTCTAGCCCGGTACTGTGTATTCCAGGCGCCCAGAGAAAGTGATTTAACCCTGATTTTTAAAGTCACTTATGTGTTGCATATAATATATATATATATCATTGCTTTCGTATTGAGCTTAGAGCTCACGTCCAGTGTTTCTGTATGTCTGGACACCCCATTCGACGGGGCAGTTGTAGGTGCATGGTTGGGCACCAGGAGCTTGGAGTAGCCAGTGACCAGTGAAGACAACAGGATTTAGCTGTAGGTTTTGCCTTTAGACTTAGTTATTCGATTGGGTTGTATAATCGAATTTATTTAACCGGTTGTATTCTGTCGGTCTGCTTTTATTTAAGTCTTCCACAGTAATTTCTTTAATGCATGTTCATTTATGCTCCTAACTCTGATTAGGTAGTGGATCCGGGTTGGGTCGCTACATTCATTGGTATCAGAGCATATACATGCAAGAGACTTGGGATATAGTACTGAGACTTTGGATTATCCTTGTAGGATTGGTGAGACCTAAGGATTATTTGGTTCTTCATTGCCAAGGTTTGCGGCATAAGTCTTCGCTATAAGGAAGGCAACAGTGATGAGAACACCGGTAGTAGCATGAATATGCTGACTACAGTTCATCATTTGATGCATTGGGATGCTGATCAAAGAACATATGGATTCCAGCAGGAAAAGACTGGGAGTGAAGAAAGAGAATATCACGTCAGATATCTCTGAGGGCTTTTTGGAACGAATGGTGTGTAATAACCCATGTGGTTCCAGTCCGAAGAGATTCTCCACTCGTAGTTGGAGAGATTGTCATTTAAACTCATGCAGAACATGGTTTTGCCGGTGTGCGTATATCGATGCTTTTGGTACGCGTACGGGAAACTTCATGTTCAAAAGCATGATTTAGTTACAAGAAGAAAGCTGACGGTAGATCGTGAGCATAAGAGGTCAATTGACATGCACTGACGCAGAGCATAGCTGGTTAGCTAACACGTGCCATTTCTCCGGAGTTTTTTGCGGGAGGACATGTAGAGAGACTTGGACGGGAGTATGCTTGTATCGATGCGTATGTTGATTAGAAGCTTCATGCTCAAGGAACGAAGACTAGTACGATGATTTAAATACTGTATTGTTGTAGTTGTAAACAGTGTTTCAGTTGTAATAAATCATCAGATTCGGTTGTATCATTCAAGTTATTGATTGTACATTTTGTATTTTCGGAATACTGTAATTGTATTACATAGGGATTGTAATCAAGAAATTGTACATAACTTGAAGTAATGATACATGTTTTTATTAATCTAGCAATTCGTGGATGATTGCATGTTTTGCTAAGTTTAGCATTGATCCTAGTTGATTAGTGTTCAACTGTGGTGACTCATGGGATTTGAGTAGGGCCAACGGTGATTGTTGACTTGCGGTTAGTCTAGGTGTTTTCCTAGGATTGACCTAGTTAGTCAGTGGACTAAGATAGTGCCAGCGATGGGTGGACTCATCTAGAGGCATGGGAATATTGTTCGTTTTCGGACATTGGATTTTGTTCTAGTTTGTTTTCTTAGGACAGTAGACTGTCTGACCTTTGTTAGGTTGAGACTTGCGATGATGGGATTTCATCAGGATGCCAGGTCGAGTATATACCAAGAGTTGTGGACTATGATCATGACTAGACGTGATGGGGCGCGACCCTATGCCAGTGTTACTCTGGGAGTCTTTGCACTTCAGAGGATTACCTGGGAGCCTTTTGTGCTTCAGGAGATGGCGGTGGGAAGGCTACTCAGTCTAGGGATTTGGCAGTAGTCACAACAGGGTATGACCTTGGATTAGATATCACAGGTTTGATATTGATGGTTCGATATCGTCTGATGTGTCAGAGATATCAGTGATAGTGTTCTGCTATAGGAACTAGTCTTGGAGGGATTTCCTTGACAAGTGTGTGCTCTGAGCAGATAGATTTAATTTTTGACCGATGATTACTGCTAGACGTGGGGATCTAGTAGGTGGATGGAATTCTACCAACAATGACTTGTGGTTGTCATCAGAGTTGTGGATAAAGTTTCCTTGAGATAAGAATTATCCGAGATCCAGGATGGGATGCAGTTTCGAGACTTCGACTCGAATACAAGAATTACTTCATGATGATTGATTTCATCAAGTGTTGGATCATATGATAAGTATTGTACAAAGATTATTGAGATCTGAGGGAAGCATGGCCTATACCCGTGAAGCCTTGGTGGTTGTCCAGGTGGGTTATCGAGGTAAGCTACCCTAAGTCTTGAATTGTCGTACAGTCTTAGCAAGGGATCTGAATCCGGAGCATGTTCGAAGATTGTGAAGATATTTGGTATTCATTAGTTATGCTTCTTGGACTTGACGAATCGTGATGTCCATCTTGAAAGAACGAGGCAAGAATAATGAGTCCAGTGATTGCGCCAAGAACTGTATGATATTTCGGAGGTTGAGCGTAGGATTTTTCCTGAGATGGAAATGGTCTAAGTTGATAAGATCGCGAGAAGATCTTGAACTTGGTTTGTCTTGATGATCATCTCGAGTGAACAAGACAAACGAGTAGTAGTGCTGAGACGGCACAAGATTTGTGCTAATGACTACTAGTGGTTAATGATTAACTTTGTCAGAGTTAGATTGATTAAGTCAGTGTACAAGATAGCTGTCAGTAATAAGACACGAGATTGTGTCATTGGATTACTAATAGCTATGTTTCGGTTACCAAGCGCGGGTTTGTTGTAACCAGAGAGTTTTTGTGTAATCCAATGTTTGGAATAGTAGACTTGGATCAGTTGAGTCAAGAGTAATTGATCGAGCCACTTAGGTGTTGACGATCAGTGGTTATCTGATTTGATAAGTGTGAGTATCAATCAGCAAATCGACGAGGTTGATGAGTAAGTCCAATCAGCGATGAATTGGATGTAGCAATCGAGAAATGCTTGGGATAGTACTTTGTCGCTTAAGTGCTTTTATGATGAGGTCTTAAGTGTACCATTGGAGTTTGGGATCCAACTAGGATTGGACACTTATATGGACATCAGTTGTATGATCGTGAGGTGTGACATTAGCTGGGACTTAGTTCTTGAGATCCAGCAGGGGGTGTCACTAATTTTTAGCATATGGTGCGTAAGATCATTGAGACGATCGAAGCAGTCGTTGATCGACTTAGTGGTCAACAAGATTTTTGTGGGAATTGAAGACTTTGCAAGACAGCGATGCAGCGACTTTGTTCTTTCAAGTTAGTAAGTCACATCCGTGCAGACTGCTTGTCGAAGATATTACGTTGCAGCAGTAGACAATAGTTGGAGGTGTTATATGTGACACACTACTCTAAGCACAAGTGTTTCCCAGGATCGGCTAGGGAATCGACAAATTAGTTTTTTCATTGCTGAGGCTGATGAGTTCAGCAAGGGAAGCTGTTTGACTATTGAGAATCCATTGGGATTTAGTCCCAGGATCAGTGTGATTAACCTTGGGAGGTTGGTATGCGATGATGGTATCATCAAAGACTCCAAGTTGAGTTATACCAGGCACTTACAACTGTCGAGTTTTGAGACGGTATAGGAAGCGTTTCCATATGTCTGTGTACTGTGGAATGTCCCACTCGAGCATATTGGTGGGAGCTTGCCTTAGTTTTGATTTGTATACAGTGATTGCGAGTATATATAACTATCGGGGGAGGTCCATCGATGGAATTCATGGGTGAATAACCTATGATTGAGATGATGTTGATCATCAGAGGCTAGAAATGACGTAGCGTCATTATTGGTGAGTGATGATGTTTTCATCATAGCAGGGTGCTGAGGTATACTAAGAAACATGAACGGTGATTGGTATTAGACTGGATAGTTCCCAGTGTTGCCCTTGGGAAGCTGTTTTGCTTCGGTGAGGCATGGGGAGGATAATCAGTCTATGAAATCATGTTAAGTAGTTATATTGCAGTATGACCCTGTGTCAATTAGATTCTCTTGAAGAGAATTAGAGATTTGTTGTGTCAGCACAGTGTTGGGATTAGTGTTTCCTAACTAGAGGTGTTGGGAATTGAGAACTTTTGGGGACCAGTGGATGGTTAGAATTGTTTAGTGATTCGACGAATATCGTAAGCCAGTCAGGTTATGACTTGGTCTTAGTCAATTTTAGATTTTACTTGGGATGATAATCTTGATCAAGTGGAGTGTTGTATCCTTCGTGATCAGTAAGATCATGATTGTGACGAAGGACGTATCAGTGCTGTGGCACGTTAGTGTCAAGCGAGGTTAATTGTCATCAAGTAATGCAGTGGTTTCCAACTCGGAGAATGCTATTGTGATTTAGCATTTATGCAGTTTGCATATAATTCGACAAGAGTCTGAGTATGTCGGAAGCTATTTCGACCAGGCACTCAAGCAAGGGTCTTTTATATGTTCTCGAGGTTTTACCTTAGATTTCGAGGACGAAATCTTTTAAGGGGGGGAGAATGTAGTGACCCGTATCCGTGATTAACGATTAATGAGTAATTAATCATGTAATCATGTTTGGATTAAGTAAAACATGATTAAAGAAATTCTAGGAGGATTAACGGAGCCCAAAAATGGATCCAGGACACTCGAAATTGGTTTAGAGGGTTCCAAGACTCGAGTGGGATCGGAAGCAACGATCTAGGATCGGAGCGTCCGATCGACGATCGGAACGTCCGATCAAGAACGGAGCTTCCGATGGCTGTCGGTGACAGGTGTGTGGTTGCATGTGGACCGAATTGACATGTGGCGAACGGAGCGTCCGATCGAGGAACGGAGCTTTCGATCTGCCGGAACGGAACGTCCGATCGAGGAATGGAACTTCCGATCGACGTCTATAAATATAGGGTCCGAGCTCCTCATTTCTTGCAATTCCGAATTCCTCCCCTTCGCCCCAGTAGCTCTATTTAGGGCTTTGGGTACTCTTATTTTAGAGTTGGAGTAGGAAATATATTTTAGTATAGTCAGACAGTGTCTGACATAGTAGCGGGGCAGTGCTCGTGTAGCGGAGCAGTGCTCGAAGCTGTGGAGCTGCAGCAGGGGTGTGCCCCTAGTTGCGGGATAGTTGCCATCAGTGGATTGACGACGGACGCAGGTATAGCTATGGTCTCCTTAAATTATTTAGAAGTATGCAATAGCTTAGTTAAGGCTTTTAGAGCTTATTGAATGATGCATGGATATTTGCATTGTAGAGTTGATGATAGGCTTGGAACCTAGAGTGGGACTGCTAGGATTTGCCTGTAGTGAGGTACGTTAGTACTGACTGAGATGGCCAGCATGATATATATTATATGTGTTGCATGAGTATGTGCTATATGTTTTACCATGTTTTACGGCTTTAGCACATGCATATGTTTTTACGGAGACTGCATCGGGATGATGTGAGTCATGACAGTTTCCATCAGTCGAGGCGATTCTTCCTGAGGATTCGTGTCTTGGGAATATACGAGTACCACGCGGAGTCGCTCTCTAGCCCGGTACTGTGTATTCCAGGCGCCCAGAGAAAGTGATTTAACCCTGATTTTTAAAGTCACTTATGTGTTGCATATAATATATATATATCATTGCTTTCGTATTGAGCTTAGAGCTCACGTCCAGTGTTTCTGTATGTCTGGACACCCCATTCGACGGGGCAGTTGTAGGTGCATGGTTGGGCACCAGGAGCTTGGAGTAGCCAGTGACCAGTGAAGACAGCAGGATTTAGCTGTAGGTTTTGCCTTTAGACTTAGTTATTCGATTGGGTTGTATAATCGAATTTATTTAACCGGTTGTATTCTGCCGGTCTGCTTTTATTTAAGTCTTCCGCAGTAATTTCTTTAATGCATGTTCATTTATGCTCCTAACTCTGATTAGATAGTAGATCCGGGTTGGGTCGCTATATTTAGCGAAATAAATCAACTGACCAGAAGCTCGTTCATACAATGAAAGACAATTTTGAATGCCTAAACATCCTTCAACCGTGGCATTAAAGAAAACAAGGCTATCATCTGCAAAAAATAGGTGAGAAATTGACGGGCAGGTTCGAGCAATGCGCACACCAGAGAATAGATTTCTAGCTTCGTGTTTGATAAAAAAATTAGAAAGCCCATGAGCGCAGAGAACAAACAAGTACGGGGATAATGGATCTCCCTGTCTCAAACCTCCACTTGGAATCAAATTAACAACTAAATATCCATTTAGAGAAAACACATACTTTACTGATCTCACGCATTGCATAATTTTTTCAACCCAGATATTAGAGAAACCCATTTTAAACATTATTTTCTCAAGGAAATTCCATTCCACTCTGTCATATGCCTTACTCATATCTAGTTTCAAAGCTGCAAAGCTTTTTCTCCCCGTTTTTCTACTTCGAATCCAATGAAGAGTTTCAAAGCCCAAGATAATATTATCAGATATCAATCTTCCTGGGATAAAAGCACTCTGGAATTCATTCATGGTTTTCTTGAGGACATGCCTTAATCGATTAGTCAGAGTTCTTGAGACAATCTTATGACAGACATTGCATAAACTAATAGGCCTGTAATCTTTAATGGTTTGAGGTACTTTGATCTTTGGAATCAAAGTAACAATAGTCTCATTCCAATCTTCAGAAGAAGCTCCTTTATTTAAAATTTTTAGCACAGCTCCAGAAAATATCACGACCAACCACATTCCAGTATTTTTGAAAAAATAAAGCAGACATACCATCTGGGCCAGGAGCTTTGTCCGGATGCATATCAAACAATGCCTTCTTAACTTCATCAGCAGTGAAAGGAGCACAGAGATGGGAATTTAAGGACTGGTCTATAATTGGTTCTACACACTCCAACACCGGTAGCATGTTCTCCTCAGAAGGTTCTTGAGATTTAAAAAGCTCATCAAAATAATCAATAATAATCTCAGTCATACCTATATGGTTTGAACACCAGTCACCATGAGTAGAAACGAGCCCACTAATATGATTTTTTGCCCTCCTGGCCGATGCATGACGATGAAATGCTTTCGAATTACGATCTCCATGAACTAACCAATTGACTCTACTGCGTTGATACCAATACAACTAATCCTTGACTGAGAGATTTTCAATTTCTTTCTCTAAATCCCTGATTTTCTGATCCGACTCCTGCCAAAATGCGCTTGATTTAATATGATTTAACTGCTTTCTCAAGTCTTTAATTCTGCCTGCCAAATTACGGAATCTGACCCCAGCCCAACTACTAAGACCATCCTTACAACTCTTAATTCGGTCAGACACAGAGCAATTACCAAGATCAGGATTCCAGCTTCTCTCCACCACCTCTAAAAAATCTTCTTCTGTAGCCCAGTGATGTTCAAACCGAAATACATGACCCCGACGAACGTGAGTGCTCTGTAAATTCCCCAAAGATAGATCAATCGGACGATGATCTGAATGATAAAACTCCAAGGACATAGCTCGAGCTGTCGGGTATAACATTCTCCAAGCAAATGATGCAACATACCGGTCAAGACGCTCAAAGATAATTTCTGATTGAGAACGTCTATTAACCCAGGTAAAAAGATCCCCAGACCCATGTAGTGAAAGAGTGGGTGCCTGGTTAGCCAACTTGTGGCTAAGGGCTTTTATGACTCTATGTAAAATAATCTTTTGTTTAATATAATTTACACTTTTATAATGGCATTGACTTTATCTTTCTTCATATTGTTATATTATGATATGCTATTGTTGTTTTGATAAAGACCTTGAATATACTATAGTGTATGTAAGATGTGGTAGCACATGGGGATGGCTATCATGAAACACATCTTATAGTCACTGTATATTCTAAACGGTTCCTAGTCAATTGAGCCGTCCGCAAATAGGATAAGGATCGCTCGAGATTGAGACTAGCATTTGCGATGCCGAGTACCACGTTTCATTGGTATGGAACATAGAGATGTTCAAAGCATGCAAATGGATATTCATATGATGAATGATCGAACTACCCTATTCGGACTTTTCAAGTGGTTATCACTTATCGAGTGGATAAAGTCCGCGGTTTTGGTTGTACACCATTAGTCCTTATTACTTGAAACATCATTGAGACTCTATATGCTAGTACTGTACTTTGACTCGTTTACCGACTCTATTGGGGTCATCAGGTGTCGGGATTGGGTACAGTTACGACACATATAGGAGTCGATGCTTTGTTGTCAAGGATTCACCACATACTTGCGAGTGTGGATATCCTATGCGATATGAGGAGATATTAGTGTGACGAATCTCTGGCCAGAGTACATGATGTGTTTTAGGTTAATGGGTTATCCTAGTAACACATGCGATGTCACTATTTGATCTCCAAGATGTTATGCATAGTTATCGAATCTCGAACGACTCTCGATGCACCAATGGTTGTTGATTCGATCGGGATATATGGATGAAGGGACCGTACTGTACGCTAACCAAAATCTACTGGTTTTTGCAGGCACTATCAGTAATACCTAGGGAATCATGGGGCGATGTTGCTAGGCGCTCTTACCATGATTCGATGGGTAAGTAGGAAATTGTTGTTCCGAGTCACAAGGAGTTGTGAGCCCACGGCTAATTGTATTCCTGAACCATTGAGGGTTACACAAGTAATGGATTACTAAAACCCCGTAGAGATAGTTAAATTTAAAGAGTTAAATTTAATGAAAGAGAAGTTGGACTTCTTAACTAAAGGGAGTGAGATTTCCTAAAATGACATAGGGATGGGCATTTTTGGAAATCACTGAATTCGGATTCAGAAAAATTATCTTGACTCTAAAAGATGCACAAATGGTTTCTGTGCACATTGGTGAAATCAGTTTATCAATCAGAGTCACGATGAATTTTATATTAATTTCTATAACAACAGGATTGGCTTGTTGGGCTTAAGTTATGGATTGTGGGCTTTAAGGAGTTAGAGTCCTGATACAATTATAACTAGAAATTATCTATAAATATATGTGCAGGGTTCGAAAATTACGTGCAATTCATTCATCAAATTTTCGAAAACACACATATTATTTTCTAAGGGTTTTTCGAAAATCCTTGTCCCTTTTCGGAGAAAATTCAGTCTTGTGACTTTTGTGAAAAATTACAATTCTGAATTAACAGATCATATCTGTTTATTCTCTACGCAAACTTCTGATTGATTTCTAGTGCAGTCAATCAGAGGGTTTCTGTTTTCCATTCGTGGACCTAATTCCGGAGAAAGATCGTGACGCCATCAGTTCCCGGGATTTACAAGAAGAGCAGATTAAATTCTGTTGGAGTCCACAATCAAGCTTTTGCTTGACAAAGGTAAAATATTTAATAGTGATTATTTGTTTTACTTACACAAATTTAATCGTAAAGTTTTGATACCCAGATATGGAATCGTTCCATATTAATAAAATAAATTTTTTAAACTTTCGCTGCACCGGGTATCAATTCTAATTGATCTGAACATCATTTTCCAACAGTGGTATCAGAGCCAGGTTGCTCAGATCAAACGATTAAATTAATCGATTGTACAAAATTTTTAAGCCTCGGTTTTTGAAACAAAACAAATTTTTTAAAATTAAATTTTTGACGGGCAAAACACGGGCAGCCAAGGGCAGCGATTGTCGCTGCCCAATGGGCAGCGACGGGCTGCCCAGCCCGAGCCCTGGTCGGGGCACGGGCTGCCCGAGATTGTCCCGGGCAGCCCGGAAAATTAAAATTTTAATTTTTGAAAAAATTTTAAATTTTTGAAATTCTAGTGTTTGATCCGATCGAAAATTGTTTTTGATTAGATCATGAGACATCGGATCGAATTGTTCGAGTCCGAAATTTTTAAAATTGATTTTTGGATAAATTTGAATTTTTGGAAAATTTATAAATTTTATCCGTTAAATTAGATTTTATAAAATTAATTATTTTGGTACAATTGATGATAAAATATGATCTTATAGATGGATAAGATAAAATAAGATTTTATCTTTTAATTATGATGTCATTGCATGTTTATCCAATTATTTTAATTATTGAATTAATTATTGGATAAAAGGATGATCGATTGCCATGACCAATGTTTTAGGTGTATGTTAGGTGATTTACATTTGTCTTATTGTTGTTGGTGTTTATTAATGGGCTTGGTTTATAGCCCAATATGATTGTCATATGTAATAAAAGTGGGCCTGGTTTATGGCCCGTTCCCACCCCTAAAATGTATCCCATATTTGTCATCGAAATTTATTGTAAATTTATTAGACTTAGTGGGAGACAAAGATTTGAAGAAATGGTGGGCCCAGCAGACAATGAAGACCGAAGAAATGTAAATTGAAAGCACAATGTAATAGGATTTCATTGCATACTTACATATCACCTAGGATTGTACTTAGACTCGTGATTGGCAACCACGGGTCGATTAGTTAATGTGATCGATCATCCTTAAATAATATATGATATTACTGATGTATGCATGTTTAGACAAAATTGTATGAATCCCGCAAGCATACATAAATTGCATGATGAGACAAATTTTCAAAATAAAATCCCTTATTTTAAATATGATTTAAAATTGATATCAAGATAAACAAAAGGAATTTTAAATATTGTTTATGAAAGAGTGGGTGCCCGGTGAGCCAACTTGTGGCTAAGGGCTTTGACGACTCTTTGTATAAACAATCTTTTGTTTAATATAATTTACACTTTTATTAATGGCAATGACTTTATCTTTCTTCATATTGTTATATTGTGATATACTATTGTTGTTTTGATAAAGACCTTGAATATACTATAGTGTATGTAAGATGTGGTAGAACATGGGGATGTCTATCATGAAACACATCTTATAGTCACTGTATATTCTAAACTGTTCCTAGTCGATTGAGCCGTCCGAAAATAAGGATAAGGATCGCTCGAGTTTGAGACTAGCATTTGCGATGCAGAGTACCACGTTTCATTGGTAAGGAACATAGAGATGTTCAAAGCATGCAAATGGATATTCATATGATGAATGATCGAACTACCCTATCCGGACTTTCCAAGTGGTTATCACTTATCGAGTGGATATAGTCCGCGGTTTTGGTTGTACACCATTAGTCCTTACTACTTGAAACATCATTGAGACTCTATATGCTAGTACTGTGCTTTGACTCGTTTACCGACTCTATTGGGGTCATCAGGTGTCGGGATTGGGTACAGATACAACACATATAGGAGTCGATGCTTTGTTGTCAAGGATTCACCACATACTTGCGAGTGTGGATATCCTATGTGATCTGAGGAGATATTAGTGTGACGAATCTCTGGCCAGAGTACATGATGTGATTTAAGAAATGGTTTCTTAGTAGCACATGCGATGTCACTATTTGATCTTCAAGATGCATTGCATAGTTATCGAATCTCGAGCGACTCTCGATATACCAATGGTTGTTGATTCGATCGGGATATTTGGATGAAGGGACCGTACTGTACGCTAACCAAAATCTACTGGTTCTTGTAGGCACTATCAGTGATACCTAGGGAATCATGGGGCGATGTTGCTAGGCGCTCATACCATGATTCGATGGGCAAGTCGGAAATTGTTGTTCCGAGTCACAAGGAGTTGTGAGCCCACGGCTAGCTGTATCCCTGAACCATTGAGGGTCACACAGTGTAATGGATTTTTAATCCCCGTTGAGATAGTTAAATTTAAAGAGTTAAATTTAATGAACGAAGAAGTTGGACTTCTTATTTAAGAAGAGGAGTAAGATTTCCTAAAATGACATAGGGATGACCATTTTTGGAAATCACTGAATTCGGATTCAGAAAAATTTATCTTGACTTTAAAAGGTGCAGAAATGGTTTCTGTGCACATTGGTGAAATCGGTTTATCAATCGGAGTCACAATGAATTTTATATTAATTTCTGAACATGCGGGCTTTGCTTGTCGGGCCTGAACTTATGACTAATGGGCCCTAAGCTGTTAGTGGCCTACATTATACATAAGTTATTGCAGTACAGAAATTACACACAACAGGTCATAATTTTCGAAAACCCTAAGTATTTTTCTAAAAAGTGGCCGCCCCCTCCCTCTCTCTGTCAGAAAAATCCAGCCTGTGATTTTGAATTACAGTCTGGTTTAACGGATCAAATTCGTTAATCTCTTCGTAGAAAACTTCTGATAGATTTTCTAGTGCAATCTATCAGAGGGATTAAATCTCTGTTCGTGGACCTGATTGAAGAACAGTTCGTCCATCAGTTCCAGGGATATACAACAAGAGCAGAGAAATCTGTTGGTGTCCAAAATCTCGATTCGAGATTAAAGGTAAAAATTTTATAATTGTTATTTAATTTTTACACACACAATTTAATCGTAAGGTTGATACCCATTATGGAATCGTTCCATACAAAATTTTAAACTTCCGCTGCACCGGGTATCAATCATAATTGATCTGATCGCCGCGTTCTCCAACAGTGGTATCAGAGCCAGATTGCTCAGATCAAGCGATTAAATTAATCGATTGTACAAAATTTTTTTTTTAGGCCTCGGTTTTTGAAACAAAATAAATATTTAAAATAAAATTTTTTTTTTCGGGCAAAAACCCGGGCAGCGATGGTCGCTGCCCCGGGCAGTGCACGGCGCTGCCCTGCGCAGCGCTCGGCGCTGCCCTAGGGGCAGCCGGGCTGCCCGGCCCGGGAACGTCCCGGGCGGCCCGCGGGAAAAATTATTTTTAATTTTTTAAATTAAATTTTAATATGTTAAAATTCTATTTTTGGTCCGATCGAAAATTGTTTTGATTGGTCCACGAGGCGTCGGATCGAATTGTTCGAGTCCGAAAATTTTAAAATTGATTTTTGGATAAATTTGAATTTTTGGAAAATTTTAATATTTTATCCTTTAATTGAATTTTGAAATTAATTATTTTTGGTACAATTGATGATAAGATATGATCTTATGGATATATTGAGTAAAATATGATTTTATGTATAAAATTGGATTTTATAGATAAAATATGATTTTATTTGATAAAAAGATAAAATATGATTTTATATGTAAAATAAGATTTTATGTATGAGATATGATTTTATCTTTTTAAATTTAAATTGCCATTGCATGTTATCCAATAAATTAATTTTGAATTAAATGTTATTGGATAAGGATGATCGATTGCCATGACCAATTTTGTAGGTGTATGTTAGGAATTTACATTTGTTTTATTGTTGTTGGTTTTATTAATGGGCCTGGTTTATGGCCCAATATGAATGTCATATGTAATAAAAGTGGGCTTGATTTATGGCCCGTTCCCACCCCTTAAAAATGTATCCCCTACTTGTCATTGTTATTTATTGTAAATACATTAGATTTAGTGGAAGATCAAGATTTGAAGATGAAGGTGGGCCCAGCAGACAATAAAGACAGAAGAAATGTAAATTGGAAGCAAATGTAATAGGATTGCATTGCATACTGCATATTACCTAGGATTGGACTAAGACTCGTGATTGGCAACCACGGGTCGATTAGAAATGGAATTGATCATCCTATATAATATGTGATATTATAGTTGTATGCATGTTTTAGACATAATTGTGTGAATCCGACAAGCATACAAAAATTTTTAAAAATGATGAGACAAATTTTTATAATTAAAAATCCCTCATTTTAAATATGATTTAAATTGATATCAAGATAAATAAAGGAAATTTAAATTTGTTTAAATGTTCCTACCTTCCATCAACGATCAATGTATGAGATGCTACCCGCGGATACGGTCCGGCTCATATTATTGGGGGGGCCCGTTCGTCGGAAAGCTGTACATTGGATCGACACATGTTGTAAGTTGGGTGGAACTCCCATGGGATCGGCTCATATTATTGGGGGATCCACATGGCGACCGTCCATCACAACTTAATATTGATGGGTCATCTTGACATGTCACAATAAACGGCGTCATATTATTGGGCCCTTATTGGACATGAGGTAAAAACATGGAGGTTGCTTTGGAAGCAATTGGGCTCTACCATTTGAAAATTATGGTTGGCTGATATTATTCGGGACCATAAGTTTGTCAATTGGACTCCATGTTCTCACTAAGGAAAACAGTTTCCCGTTTTCACTAGAGGGTAGTGAAATCGTTAAAATAGTGAGAGTGAGATTCATAACATAAATTTCGCCTATTTTATGTCTTAGTAAATTGCTTAAACAATTACTGATATTTGTCTGTTTCTTTTCAGTATTTCATAAGATGAATTCGCGTAATCCACTTTTCTCGATCCTCGAACAAAATAAGTTGACTGGCGCAAACTATACGGAATGGTTCCGTAAGTTGAAGATTGTCTTGACTTCGGAGAAGATGCTCTACGTGTTAGAGAAATCTCCTCCGAAGGAAGCACCAGCTGACGTAAGTCCGGAGGAGTTAGCCAAGCTTGATACATGGTGGGACCATGATATCAAGACCAAATGCTATATGCAAGCCTCGATGTCTGATGGACTCCAGAGGCGATTTGAGGACACCGTGAATGCTGCTGACATTCACGTTCAACTCAAGGAACTTTTTGGGGCTCAATCGAGGGCTGAAAGGTTCGCTACTGTAAAGGAGCTAATGACGTGTCGCATGCGTGAAGGGACTTCGGTCCGTGATCATGGGGTACGAGTGATTTGGCTCATACAGAAGTTGGTAACCCTTGATTTGGTGTTGGAGCATGAACTCAACGTGGACTTACTACTTCTGTCTCTTCCTTCTTCGTTTGATGGATTTGTGGTAAATTTCAATATGAACAAGATAGAGGCCTCCCTTGAAGAGATGGTCAATATGCTTGTGACATATGAATCCACATTAAAGAAGGATAAACCGGCTTTTTTGGTGGGCTCCTCTTCTTCTGCTAAGAAGGGGCCAAGTACAAAGGGTAAGAAACGTTCTGCCCCACCCAAGAAAATCGAACCCGAGAAGAAGTACAAGACAAAGGCTTCAAACATGGAAAAATCCAAGGATGTTTGCCATTACTGCAAGAAGCCCGGTCATTGGAAGCGTAACTGCAAGGAATATCTAGAGCAGTTGCGAACTGCAAAGGGTATGTTCTATATTGAAATAAATGTTTCACTTATACTTCTTGGGTATTGGATACCGGATGTGGATCTCACATTTGCAATGATTTGCAGGTGATGACAAGAAGTCGCAGGCTTAGGATGGGTGAGACCCAGCTGAGGCTCGGAAATGGTTCCAGAGTTGAAGCAAAAGCCGTAGGAGATGTTTATTTAATTTTGCAGAACGGTTTTAAGTTACTTTTAAGAGATGTTTTATTTGTTCCGGATTTGATTAAAAACATTATTTCTATTTCTATGCTTGATAGAGATAGTTATTCTTGCAATTTTGTGAATGGGATTTGCAATATTTACAAGAATGAATGTTTGATTGGAAATGGACAACTTGAAAACGATCTATACAACTTAAAACTAAAAGACGTTCCAATAAATTATGTTGATAAACCGGCAACAACAAACAAAAGGAAAATCGATAGCCAAAACCCGGCAAATCTTTGGCACGCTAGGCTAGGTCATATTTCCTCAAGGAGGATGAACAAGCTAGTGGGAGAGGGCATGTTTGATATGTCTGATATTAACTCTCTACCTACTTGTGAATCCTGCCTAAAAGGAAAAATGACTAAATCTCCTTTTAAGGGGAAACCTGAGCGTAGTCAAAATCTGTTGGATTTGATCCATACAGATGTTTGTGGTCCATTTAGAGTTGGGACTCAATATGGCCACACCTACTTCATTACCTTTACTGATGATTATTCAAGGTATGGGTATTTATATTTAATGAAATATAAGTCTTAAGCATTTGAAAAGTTCAAAGAATTCAAGGCTGAAGTAGAAAACAAGCTAGGTAAAAGTATTAAAGCACTTCGATCGGATCGAGGTGGAGAATACTTAAGTACCGAGTTTTTGGACTATCTAAAAGAGAATGGGATTCTCTCTCAGTGGACTCCTCCTATGACACCACAGCTTAATGGTGTATCGGAGCGTCGTAATCGAACTTTGTTGGACATGGTTCGATCCATGATGAGCTTCACTGAGCTTCCACCTTCGTTTTGGGGCTATGCGCTTGAAACGGCGGTATTGTTGTTGAACAACGTCCACACTAAAGCAGTGGACAAAACACCATACGAGTTATGGAATGGCAAAGCTCCTAAGTATTCGTACTTGAGGATTTGGGGATGTCCTGCTTACGTGAAGCGGACAGTGGGAGATAAGTTGGATAGTCGATCCAGCTTATGTTATTTTGTAGGGTATCCGAAGAATTCAATCGGATATTATTTCTATTATCCTGCTGAAACAAAGGTGTTTGTTTCAAGGAATGCCACCTTCTTGGAGAAGGAGTTCTTATTGGATAAGAAAGGCGAGATGATGGAACTCGAAGAAATTCGAGAAGAACCCGAAATACAAAATAACGATCCTACACCTCAGGAACCATTGCTGGACACGCCTGTACCTAGAAGATCCGAGAGGACTTCTAGACCTCCTATTCGATATGGTCTTCTTCTTGAAGGGGATCAAGATGAACCCGATGTTGGATGTGATCCAAGAAACTTCAAGGAAGCAATTTCTGATGCGGATTCAAATTTATGGCTTGAAGCTATGCAGTCGGAAATAGATTCGATGCATACAAACCAAGTTTGGTCTTTAGTAGATCCTCCCGATGGAATTGTTCCAATAGGGTGTAAATGGATCTACAAGAGAAAGCTTGGGCCTGATGGTAAGGTATTGACCTACAAGGCGCGATTGGTGGCAAAAGGTTATACTCAAAGACAAGGAGTTGACTATGATGAAACTTTTTCACCAGTTGCAATGTTCAAGTCCATAAGAATCCTTATTGTCATAGCTGCATGGTATGACTATGAGATATGGCAAATGGATGTGAAGACTGCTTTTCTTAATGGAGACATTAAGGAAGAAATCTATATGAAGCAGCCTGAGGGGTACACATCCATGGGAAGCGAGCATAAGGTATGCAAGCTTCAGAGATCAATTTATGGTCTAAAACAAGCATCAAGAAGTTGGAACCAAAAATTTGATGAAACAATAAAAGATTTTGGTTTCATCAAGAATCCGGAGGAACCATGCGTGTACAAGAAAGTAGTTAAGGATGCTGTGACATTCTTAGTACTTTATGTTGATGACATCCTACTCATTGGGAATGATGTAGGGATGTTGCAGTCAACAAAGATATGGTTATCAGGTAGATTCTCGATGAAGGATTTGGGTGAGGCATCCTATATTCTTGGGATACAGATCTATAGAGATAGATCTAAGAGAATGATAGGACTCACTCAATCAACCTACATCGACACCATATTGAAACGGTTTTCAATGGATGGGTCCAAGAGAGGACATCTACCCATGTGTCATGGAGTTTTTCTATCCAAGTCTATGTGTCCCAAGACTGATGAAGAGATAGAGAAAATGACACATGTACCATATGCGTCAGCCATAGGTAGTATCATGTATGAGATGATATCTACCAGACCGGATGTAGCATTTGCTCTGAGCGTCACGAGCAGATATCAAGCTAATCCCGGTCAAATGCATTGGAAAGCCGTGAAGGACATTCTTAAGTACTTACGAAGGACTAAGAATATGTTCATGGTATATGGAGGAAGAGAACTAAAATTGGAAGGCTATACCGACTCTAGCTTCCAAAGTGACGTGGATGACTCGAAGTCAACCTCTGGATTTGTGTTCATGCTCAATGGCGGTGCTGTCTCTTGGAAGAGTTCCAAGCAGGACACCACAGCGGATTCCACCACTGAGGCTGAATACATTGCAGCATCAGCTGCTGCTAAAGAGGCCGTTTGGATTAGGAATTTCGTCCAAGAGTTGGGCGTCATTCCTGAAGTTGTTGGTCCAGTCCCGGTGTACTGTGACAACACGGGTGCCGTTGCTCAGGCAAAGGAACCAAGGTCTCATCAAAGATCCAAACACGTACTGAGGAAATACCACATCATCCGGGAGATTGTGGAAAGAGGAGACATCACTGTCGAAAGAGTGGCCTCTGCAGACAATATCGCTGATCCACTTACTAAGCCTTGCCAGGACCATTATTTGACAAACATCGCGAAGCAATGGGTCTACGTAGTATGACTAGTTGGCTATAGGGCAAGTGGGAGATTGAAAGAGTGGGTGCCCGGTGAGCCAACTTGTGGCTAAGGGCTTTGATGACTCTTTGTATAAACAATCTTTTGTTTAATATAATTTACACTTTTATTAATGGCAATGACTTTAACTTTCTTCATATTGTTATATTGTGATATACTATTGTTGTTTTGATAAAGACCTTGAATATACTATAGTGTATGTAAGATGTGGTAGAACATGGGGATGTCTATCATGAAACACATCTTATAGTCACTGTATATTCTAAACTGTTCCTAGTCGATTGAGCCGTCCGAAAATAAGGATAAGGATCGCTCGAGTTTGAGACTAGCATTTGCGATGCAGAGTACCACGTTTCATTGGTAAGGAACATAGAGATGTTCAAAGCATGCAAATGGATATTCATATGATGAATGATCGAACTACCCTATCCGGACTTTCCAAGTGGTTATCACTTATCGAGTGGATATAGTCCGCGGTTTTGGTTGTACACCATTAGTCCTTACTACTTGAAACATCATTGAGACTCTATATGCTAGTACTGTGCTTTGACTCGTTTACCGACTCTATTGGGGTCATCAGGTGTCGGGATTGGGTACAGATACAACACATATAGGAGTCGATGCTTTGTTGTCAAGGATTCACCACATACTTGCGAGTGTGAATATCCTATGCGATCTGAGGAGATATTAGTGTGACGAATCTCTGGCCAGAGTACATGATGTGATTTAAGAAATGGTTTCTTAGTAGCACATGCGATGTCACTATTTGATCTTCAAGATGCATTGCATAGTTCTCGAATCTCGAGCGACTCTCGATATACCAATGGTTGTTGATTCGATCGGGATATTTGGATGAAGGGACCGTACTGTACGCTAACCAAAATCTACTGGTTCTTGTAGGCACTATCAGTGATACCTAGGGAATCATGGGGCGATGTTGCTAGGCGCTCATACCATGATTCGATGGGCAAGTCGGAAATTGTTGTTCCGAGTCACAAGGAGTTGTGAGCCCACGGCTAGCTGTATCCCTGAACCATTGAGGGTCACACAGTGTAATGGATTTTTAATCCCCGTTGAGATAGTTAAATTTAAAGAGTTAAATTTAATGAACGAAGAAGTTGGACTTCTTATTTAAGAAGAGGAGTAAGATTTCCTAAAATGACATAGGGATGGCCATTTTTGGAAATCACTGAATTCGGATTCAGAAAAATTTATCTTGACTTTAAAAGGTGCAGAAATGGTTTCTGTGCACATTGGTGAAATCGGTTTATCAATCGGAGTCACGATGAATTTTATATTAATTTCTGAACATGCGAGCTTTGCTTGTCGGGCCTGAACTTATGACTAATGGGCCCTAAGCTGTTAGTGGCCTACATTATAAATAAGTTATTGCAGTACAGAAATTACACACAACAGGTCACAATTTTCGAAAACCCTAAGTATTTTTCTAAAAAGTGGCCGCCCCCTCCCTCTCTCTGTCAGAAAAATCCAGCCTGTGATTTTGAATTACAGTCTGGTTTAACGGATCAAATTCGTTAATCTCTTCGTAGAAAACTTCTGATAGATTTTCTAGTGCAATCTATCAGAGGGATTAAATCTCTGTTCGTGGACCTGATTGAAGAACAGTTCGTCCATCAGTTCCAGGGATATACAACAAGAGCAGAAAAATCTGTTGGTGTCCAAAATCTCGATTCGAGATTAAAGGTAAAAATTTTATAATTGTTATTTAATTTTTACACACACAATTTAATCGTAAGGTTGATACCCATTATGGAATCGTTCCATACAAAATTTTAAACTTCCGCTGCACCGGGTATCAATCATAATTGATCTGATCGCCGCGTTCTCCAACAGTTTAAATATTCCTACCTTCCATCAACGATCAATGTATGTGATGCTACCCGCGGATACGGTCCGGCTCATATTATTGGGGGGCCCGTTCGTCGGAAAGCTGTACATTGGATCGACACATGTTGTAAGTTGGGTGGAACTCCCATGGGATTGGCTCATATTATTGGGGATCCACATGGCGACCGTCCATCACAACTTAATATTGATGGGTCATCTTGACATATCACAATAAACGGCGTCATATTATTGGGCCCTTATTGGACATGAGGTAAAAACATGGAGGTTGCTTTGGAAGCAATTGGGCTCTACCTTTTGAAAAATATGGTTGGCTGATATTATTCGGGACCATAGTTTGTCAATTGGACTCCATGTTCCCACTAAAGAAAATGTTTCTCGTTTTCACTAGAGGGTAGTGAAATCGTCAAAATAGTGGGAGTGTAATTCATAAAATGAAATTCGTCATATTTTATGTCTTAGTAAATTAATTAAACAAATCATTGATTATTGTCTGTTTCCTTTTCAGTATACTATTACAATGACTTCTCGCAATCCACTGTTTTCAATTCTCGAACAAAACAAATTGACTGGCGCAAACTATACGGAATGGTTCCGTAAGTTGAAAATTATTCTTACTTCGGAAAAAACTTGATTTATGGTGGGACTATGATATCAAGGCCAAATGCTACATGCAGGCTTCGATGTCTGATGAGCTTCAAAGGAGATTCGAGGATGCCGTGAATGCTGCTGACATTCACAAGAACCTCAAGGAACTCTTTGGAGCTCAGTCAAGGTCGGAGAGGTATGCCATCGTCAGAGAGCTCATGACGAGCCGCATGCGAGATGGGACTTCGGTCCGTGAGCATGGGGTGCACATGATTGGGCTCATTGAAAAGTTGGTAGCACTCGACTTGACTTTGGAGCATGAACTTAGCGCGGACTTGTTGCTTCTATCACTTCCTTCATCGTTTGACGGTTTTGTGATGAACTTCAATATGAACAAGATAGAGGCCACCCTTGAAGAGATGGTCAATATGCTTGTCACATATGAAGCCACACTAAAGAAGGATAAACCGGTACTCTTGGTTGGCTCCTCTTCTAACTCTAAGAAAGAACCAAGTGGAAAGGGTAAGAAACGTTCTGCCCCGCCCAAGAAGATTGTACCAAATAAGAAGGGAAAGGCCAATGCTTCAATTGGAATAAAAGATGAAAACGTTTGCCATTACTGCAAGAAACCCGGTCATTGGAAACGTAACTGCAAGGAATACCTCGAACAGTTGCGAACTGCAAAGGGTATGTTTTACATTGAAATAAATGTTTCGCTTAATACTTCTTCTTGGGTATTGGATACCGGATGTGGATCTCATATTTGCAATGATTTGCAGGTGATGACAAGAAGTCGTAAGCTAAGGATGGGTGAGACCCAGCTAAGGCTCGGGAATGGTTCTAGAGTCGAAGCCAAAGCTATAGGAGACATTTATTTAGTTTTGCAGAACAATTTTAAGTTATTTTTTAGAGATGTTTTATATGTTCCGGATTTGGTCAAAAACATTATATCTATTTCTATGCTTGATAGAGATGGTTTTTTTTGCAATTTTGTGAATGGGATTTGCAATATTTACAAGAATGAATGTTTGATTGGAAATGGACAACTTGAAAACGATCTATATAGCTTAAAATTAAAAGACGTTCCAATTAATTATGTTGATAAACCGGTAACAACAATTAAAAGGAAGGACGATAGTCAAAACCCGGCAAACCTTTGGCATGCTAGGCTAGGTTATATTTCCTCAAGGAGGATGAACAAGCTAGTGGGAGAGGGCATGTTTGATATGTCTGATATTAACTCTCTACCTACTTGTGAGTCCTGTCTAAAGGGAAAAATGACTAAATCTCCTTTCAAAGGGAAACCTGAGCGTAGTCAAAATTGTAAGAGTGGGTGCCCAGTGAGCCAACTGTGTGGCTATGGGCTTTGTTGACTCTTTGTATAAACAATCTTTTGTTTAATATTATTTACACTTTTATGGCAATGACTTTATATTACTTCATATTGTTATATTGTGATATACTATTGTTGTTTTGATAAAGACCTTGAATATACTATAGTGTATGTAAGATGTGGTAGAACATGGAGATGTCTATCATGAAATACATCTTATAGTCACTGTATATTCTAAAACCGTTCCTAGTCGATTGAGCCGTCCGATAATAAGGATAAGGATCGCTCGAGTTTGAGACTAGCATTTGCGATGCGGAGTACCACGTTTCATTGGTAGGGAACATGGAGATGTTCGAAGCATGCAAATGGATATTCATAGGATGAATAGTCGAACTACCCTATCCGGACTTTCCAAGTGGTTATCACTTATCGAGTGGATAAAGTCCGCGGTTTTGGTTGTACACCATTAGTCCTTACGACTTGAAACATCATGGAGACTCTATATGCTAGTACTGTGCTTTGACTCGTTTACCGACTCTGAGGGGGTCATCAGGTGTCGAGATTGGGTACAGTTACGACACATATAGGAGTCAATGCATTGTTGTCAAGGATTCACCACATACTTGCGAGTGTGGATATCCTATGCGATCTGAGGAGATATTAGTGTGACAAATCTCTGGCCAGAGTACTTGATGTGATTTAAGAAATGGTTTCTTAGTAGCACATGCGATGTCACTAATTTGATCTTCAAGATGTATTGCATAGTTATCGAATCTTGAGCGACTCTCGATATACCAATGGTTGTTGATTCGATCGGGATATATGGATGAAGGGACCGTACTGTACGTTAACCAAAATCTACTGGTTCTTGTAGGCACTATCAGTGATACCTAGGGAATCATGGGGCGATGTTGCTAGGCGCTTTACCATGATTCGTTGGGCAAGTCGGAAAGTGTTGTTCCGAGTCACAAGGAGTTGTGAGCCCACGGCTAGCTGTATCCCTGAACCATTGAGGGTCACACAGTGTAATGGAGTTTTAATCCCCGTTGAGATAGTTAAATTTAAAGAGTTAAATTTAATGAACTAAGGAGTTGGACTTCTTAAATAAGAGTAAGGGAGTAGGGCTTCCTAAAATGACATAGGGATGGACATTTTTGGAAACCACTGAATTCGGATTCAGGAAAATTTATTTTGACTTTAAAACGTGCAGAAATGGTTTCTGTGCACATTGGTGAAATCGTTTCATCAATCGGAGTCACGATAAATTTTATATTAATTTCTGAACGAGCGGGCTTTGCTTGTCGGGCCCCAGCTTATGACTAATGGGCCCTAAGGTGTTAGTGGCCTGCATTATAAATAAGTTATTTCAGTACAGAAATTACACACAACAGGTCATAATTTTGAGACAGGATTTTCGAAACCCTAGCCCCTCTCAAAACGTTTTCGGCCGCCCCTTCCTCCCTCTGCCCGAGAAAATTCCGGTCTGTGATTTTGAATCGCAGTAAGGAATAACGAATCAAATTCGTGTATTCTCTTCGCAGAAAACTTCTGATAGATTTTCTAGTGCAATCTATCAGAGGGATTAAACCTCTGTTCGTGGACCTGATTGAAGGCGTTCATCGGTTCCAGGGAGAGACAACAAGAGCAGAATTGTTCTGTTGGTGTCCATTAATCTCGTTGCGAGATTTAAGGTAAAATTTAATTAATTGTTATTTGAATTTTACACACACGTAATTCAATCGATGAACGGTTGATACCCATACCATGGAAACGTTCCATGAAAAATTTTTAAACTTCCGCTGCACCGGGTATCAATCGTAATTGGTCTGGGAACTCGCCAGTTTTCCAACAGTGGTATCAGAGCCAGGTTGCTCAGATCAATCGATTGAATAATCAATTGTACAAAATTTTTGAGTCTCGGTTTATGAAACAAAATAAATATTTTTAATAAAAAAATTTTTTCGGGGCAAAACCCGGGCAGCGATTGGATCGCTGCCCGGTGGGGCAGCAATTGTTGCTGCCCCGGGCGGCGCACGGCGCCGCCCAAAGGGGGCGCACAGCGCCGCCCAAGGCGGCGACCGTCGCCGCCCAGGGCGGCGCACGGCGCCGCCCAGGGCAGCGCTGTGCGCTGCCCAGGGGCGGCGCTCGGCGCTGCCCAGCGCAGCGCTGGGCGCTGCGCAGGGCGGCGCTCGGCGCCGCCCAGGGCAGCGCACGGCGCCGCCCAGGGGCGGCGCCAGGCGCTGCCCTAAGGGGGCAGCCGGGCTGCCCCCGGCCCGCGCCCCGGGTGCGGGCCGACCCGGGAGTGTCCCGGGTGGCCCGCGGGAAAAATTAATTTTTAATTTTTTATTAATTTTAATATTTAAAATTTTATTTTTGGTCCGGTCAAAAATTGTTTTTGATTGGTTCACGAGATTTCGGATCGAATTGTTCGAGTCCGTAAATTTTAAAATTGATTTTGGATAAATTTGAATTTTTGGAAAATTTTAATATTTTATCCGTAAATTGAATTTTGAAATCAATTATTTTGGTACAATTGATGATAAGATATGATCTTATGATATATTAGATAAAATATGATTTTATTTGTAAAATTGGATTTTATAGATAAAATATGATTTTATTTGATATGGAGATAAAATATGATTTTATATGTGAAATGTGATTTTATATATAAAATATGATTTTATCTTGTTTAAATTTGAATTGCCACAGCATGTTATCCAATAAATTAATTTTGAATTAAATGTTATTGGATAAGGATGATCGATTGCCATGACCAATTTTGTAGGTGTATGTTAGGAATTTACATTTTGTCTTTATTGTTGTTGGTTTTATTAATGGGCCTGGTTTATGGCCCGATATGAATGTCATATGTAATAAAAGTGGCTTGGTTTATAGCCCGTTCCCATCCCCTAAAAATGTATCCCCTACTTGTCATTGTTATTTAATTGTAAATACATTAGATTTAGTGGGAGATCAAGATTTGAAGATGGTGGGCCCAGCAGACAATGAAGACTGAAGAAATGTAAATTGGAAGCATATGTAATAGGATTGCATTTGCATACTGCATATTACCTAGGATTGGACTAAGACCCGTGATTGGCAACCACGGGTCAATTAGAAATGGAATCGATCATCCTATATAATATGTGATATTATGATTGTATGCATGTTTAGACATAAATTGCGTGAATCCGGCAATGCATGCAATAAATTAAAAATGATGAGACAAATATTTTTATAAATAAAATCCCTCATTTTAAATATGATTTAAAATTTATATCAAGATAAATAAAGGAAATTTAAATATTGTTTAAATGTTCCTACCTTCCATCAACGGTCAATGTATGTGATGCTACCCGCGGATACGGTCCGGCTCATATTATTGGGGGGGCCCGTTCGTCGGAAAGCTGTACATTGGATCGACAAATGTTGTAAGTTGGGTGGAACTCCCATGGGATCGGCTCATATTATTGGGGGATCCACATGGCGACCGTCCATCACAACTTAATATTGATGGGTCATCTTGACATGTCACTTTAAACGGCGTCATATTATTGGGCCCTTATTGGACATGAGGTAAATACATGGGGGTTGCTTTGGAAGCAATTGGGCTCTACCTTTTGAGAATTATGGTTGGCTGATATTATTCGGGACCATAAGTTTGTCAATTGGACTCCATGTTCTCACTAAGGAAAAAGTTTCCCGTTTTCACTAGAGGGTGGTGAAATCGTTAAAATAGTGGGAGTGAGATTCATAAAATTAAATTCGCCTATTTTATGTCTTAGTAAATTGTTAAACAATCATTGATATATGTCTGTTTTTCCTTTTCAGTATTTCATACAATGAATTCGCGAAATCCTTTATTCTCGATCCTCGAACAAAACAAGCTGACTGGCGCCAACTATACGGAATGGTTCCGGAAGTTGAAGATTGTCTTAACTTCGGAGAAAATGCTCTACGTGTTAGAGAAAGCACCTCCGAAGGAAGCACCAGCTGACATAAGTCCGGAGGAATTGGCCAAACTTGATGCATGGTGTGACCATGACATCAAGACCAAATGCTATATGCAAGCCTCGATGTCTGATGAACTCCAGAGGCGATTTGAGGACACGGTGAATGCTGCTGACATTCACACGCAACTCAAGGAACTTTTTGGGGCTCAGTCGAGGGCTGAAAGGTTCTCTACTGTTAAGGAGTTGATGACGTGCCGCATGCGTGAAGGGACTTCGGTCCGTGATCATGGGGTACGAGTGATTTGGCTCATACAGAAGTTAGCGACCCTTGATTTGGTGTTGGAGCATGAACTCAATGTGGACTTGCTGCTTCTATCTCTTCCTTCTTCATTTGATGGATTCGTGATAAATTTTAATATGAACAAGATAGAGGCCACCCTTGAAGAGATGGTCAATATGCTCGTTACATATGAATCCACACTTAAGAAGGATAAGCCAGCTTTCTTGGTGGGCTCCTCATCTTCTGCTAAGAAGGGGCCAAGTATGAAGGGCAAGAAACGTTCTGCCCCACCCAAGAAAGTGGAACCCGAGAAGAAGCAAAAGACAAAGGCTTCAAACGATGGAAAATCCAAGGATGTTTGCCATTACTGCAAGAAGCCGGGTCATTGGAAGCGCAACTGCAAGGAGTATCTTGAGCAGTTGGGAACTGCAAAGGGTATGTTCTATATCGAAATAAACATGTCACTTAATACAACTTCTTGGGTATTGGATACCGGATGTGGTTCTCACATTTGCAATGATTTGCAGGTGATGACAAGAAGTCGCAGGCTTAGAATGGGTGAGACCCAGCTGAGGCTCGGGAATGGTTCCAGAGTTGAAGCTACGGCCATTGGAGATGTTTGTTTGATTTTGCAGAATGGTTTTAAATTATTGTTGAGAGATGTTTTATTTGTGCCAGATTTAATTAAAAACATTATTTCTATTTCTATGCTTGATAGAGATGGTTATTCTTGTAATTTTGTGAATGGGATTTGCAGTATTTACAAGAATGAATGTTTAATTGGAAATGGACAACTTGAAAACGATCTATACAATTTAAAACTAAAAGACGTTCCAGTGAATTGTATTGACAAACCGGCAACAACAAACAAAAGGAAAATCGATAGTCAAAACCCGGCAAACCTTTGGCACGCTAGACTAGGTCATATTTCCTCAAGGAGGATGAACAAGCTAGTGGGAGAGGGCATGTTTGATATGTCTGATATTAACTCTCTACCTACTTGTGAATCCTGCCTAAAAGGGAAAATGACTAAATCTCCTTTTAAGGGGAAGCCTGAACGTAGTCAAAATCTGTTGGATTTGATCCATACAGATGTTTGTGGTCCATTTAGAGTAGGGACTCAACATGGCCACACCTACTTCATTACCTTTACTGATGATTATTCTAGGTATGGGTATTTATATTTAATGAAATATAAGTCTGAAGCATTTGAAAAGTTCAAAGAATTCAAGGCTGAAGTAGAAAACAAGCTAGGTAAAAGTATTAAAGCACTTCGATCGGATCGAGGTGGAGAATACTTGAGTACCGAGTTTTTGGACTATCTAAAAGAGAATGGGATTCTCTCTCAGTGGACTCCTCCTATGACACCACAGCTTAATGGTGTATCGGAGCGCCGTAATCGAATTTTGTTGGACATGGTTCGATCCATGATGAGCTTCACTGAGCTTCCACCTTCGTTTTGGGGCTATGCGCTTGAAACGGCGGTATTGTTGTTGAATAACGTCCACACTAAAGCAGTGGACAAAACACCATACGAGTTATGGAATGGCAAAGCTCCTAAGTATTCATACTTGAGGATTTGGGGATGTCCTGCTTACGTGAAGCGGACAGTGGGAGATAAGTTGGATAGTCGATCCAGCCTGTGTTATTTTGTGGGGTATCCGAAGAATTCAATCGGATATTATTTCTATTATCCTGCTGAAACAAAGGTGTTTGTTTCGCGGAATGCCACCTTCTTGGAGAAGGAGTTCTTATTGGATAAGAAAGGCGAGATGATGGAACTCGAAGAAGTTCGAGAAGAACCCGAAATACAAAATAACGATCCCACACCTCAGGAACCATTGCTGGACACGCCTGCACCTAGAAGATCCGAGAGGACTTCTAGACCTCCAGTTCGATATGGTCTTCTTCTTGAAGAGGGTCAAGATGAACCCGACATTGGATGTGATCCAAGAAGCTTCAAGGAAGCAATTTCTGATGCGGATTCGAATTTATGGCTTGAAGCTATGCAATCAGAATTGGATTCGATGCATACTAACCAAGTCTGGACTTTAGTGGATCCTCCCGATGGAATTGTTCCAATAGGGTGTAAATGGATCTACAAAAGAAAGCTTGGGCCTGATGGTAAGGTATTGACCTACAAGGCGCGATTGGTGGCGAAAGGTTATACTCAAAGGCAAGGAGTTGACTATGATGAAACTTTTTCACCAGTCGCAATGTTCAAGTCCATAAGAATCCTAATTGCCATAGCTGCATGGTATGACTATGAGATATGGCAAATGGATGTGAAGACTGCTTTTCTTAATGGAGACATTAAGGAAGAAATCTATATGAAGCAGCCTGAGGGGTACACATCCATGGGAAGCGAGCATAAGGTATGCAAGCTTCAGAGATCAATTTATGGTCTAAAACAAGCATCAAGAAGTTGGAACCAGAAATTTGATGAAACAATTAAAGACTTTGGTTTCATCAAGAACCCGGAGGAACCTTGCGTGTACAAGAAAGTAGTTAAGGATGCGGTGACATTCTTAGTACTTTATGTTGATGACATCCTACTCATTGGGAATGATGTAGGGATGTTGCAGTCAACAAAGATATGGTTATCAGGTAGATTTTCGATGAAGGATTTGGGTGAGGCATCCTACATTCTTGGGATACAGATCTATAGGGATAGATCTAAGAGAATGATAGGACTCACTCAATCAACCTACATCGATACCATATTGAAACGGTTTTCAATGGATGGGTCCAAGAGAGGACATCTACCCATGTGTCATGGAGTTTCTCTATCCAAGTCTATGTGTCCCAAGACTGATGCAGAGATAGAGAATATGACACATGTACCATATGCGTCAGCTATAGGTAGCATCATGTATGGGATGATATCTACCAGACCGGATGTAGCATTTGCTCTGAGTGTCACGAGCAGATATCAGTCTAATCCTGGTCAGATGCATTGGAAAGCCGTGAAGGACATTCTTAAGTACTTGCGAAGGACTAAGAATATGTTCATGGTTTATGGAGGACGAGAACTCAAACTGGAAGGCTATACCGACTCTAGCTTCCAAAGTGATGTGGATGACTCGAAGTCAACCTCTGGATTTGTGTTCATGCTCAATGGCGGTGCTGTCTCTTGGAAGAGTTCCAAGCAGGACACCACAGCGGATTCCACCACTGAGGCTGAATACATTGCAGCATCAGCTGCTGCTAAAGAGGCCGTTTGGATGAGGAATTTCGTCCAAGAGTTGGGCGTCATTCCTGAATTTGTTGGTCCAGTCCCGGTGTACTGCGACAACACGGGTGCCGTTGCTCAAGCAAAGGAACCAAGGTCTCATCAAAGATCCAAACACGTACTGAGGAAATACCACATAATCCGGGAGATTGTGGAAAGAGGAGACATCAGTGTCGAACGAGTGGCCTCTGCAGACAATATCGCTGATCCACTTACTAAGCCTTTGCCAGGACCATTGTTTGACAAACATCGCGAAGCAATGGGTCTACGTAGTATGACTAGTTGGCTATAGGGCAAGTGGGAGATTGTAAGAGTGGGTGCCCAGTGAGCCAACTGTGTGGCTATGGGCTTTGTTGACTCTTTGTATAAACAATCTTTTGTTTAATATTATTTACACTTTTATGGCAATGACTTTATATTACTTCATATTGTTATATTGTGATATACTATTGTTGTTTTGATAAAGACCTTGAATATACTATAGTGTATGTAAGATGTGGTAGAACATGGAGATGTCTATCATGAAATACATCTTATAGTCACTGTATATTCTAAAACCGTTCCTAGTCGATTGAGCCGTCCGATAATAAGGATAAGGATCGCTCGAGTTTGAGACTAGCATTTGCGATGCGGAGTACCACGTTTCATTGGTAGGGAACATGGAGATGTTCGAAGCATGCAAATGGATATTCATAGGATGAATAGTCGAACTACCCTATCCGGACTTTCCAAGTGGTTATCACTTATCGAGTGGATAAAGTCCGCGGTTTTGGTTGTACACCATTAGTCCTTACGACTTGAAACATCATGGAGACTCTATATGCTAGTACTGTGCTTTGACTCGTTTACCGACTCTGAGGGGGTCATCAGGTGTCGAGATTGGGTACAGTTACGACACATATAGGAGTCAATGCATTGTTGTCAAGGATTCACCACATACTTGCGAGTGTGGATATCCTATGCGATCTGAGGAGATATTAGTGTGACAAATCTCTGGCCAGAGTACTTGATGTGATTTAAGAAATGGTTTCTTAGTAGCACATGCGATGTCACTAATTTGATCTTCAAGATGTATTGCATAGTTATCGAATCTTGAGCGACTCTCGATATACCAATGGTTGTTGATTCGATCGGGATATATGGATGAAGGGACCGTACTGTACGTTAACCAAAATCTACTGGTTCTTGTAGGCACTATCAGTGATACCTAGGGAATCATGGGGCGATGTTGCTAGGCGCTTTACCATGATTCGTTGGGCAAGTCGGAAAGTGTTGTTCCGAGTCACAAGGAGTTGTGAGCCCACGGCTAGCTGTATCCCTGAACCATTGAGGGTCACACAGTGTAATGGAGTTTTAATCCCCGTTGAGATAGTTAAATTTAAAGAGTTAAATTTAATGAACTAAGGAGTTGGACTTCTTAAATAAGAGTAAGGGAGTAGGGCTTCCTAAAATGACATAGGGATGGACATTTTTGGAAACCACTGAATTCGGATTCAGGAAAATTTATTTTGACTTTAAAACGTGCAGAAATGGTTTCTGTGCACATTGGTGAAATCGTTTCATCAATCGGAGTCACGATAAATTTTATATTAATTTCTGAACGAGCGGGCTTTGCTTGTCGGGCCCCAGCTTATGACTAATGGGCCCTAAGGTGTTAGTGGCCTGCATTATAAATAAGTTATTTCAGTACAGAAATTACACACAACAGGTCATAATTTTGAGACAGGATTTTCGAAACCCTAGCCCCTCTCAAAACGTTTTCGGCCGCCCCTTCCTCCCTCTGCCCGAGAAAATTCCGGTCTGTGATTTTGAATCGCAGTAAGGAATAACGAATCAAATTCGTGTATTCTCTTCGCAGAAAACTTCTGATAGATTTTCTAGTGCAATCTATCAGAGGGATTAAACCTCTGTTCGTGGACCTGATTGAAGGCGTTCATCGGTTCCAGGGAGAGACAACAAGAGCAGAATTGTTCTGTTGGTGTCCATTAATCTCGTTGCGAGATTTAAGGTAAAATTTAATTAATTGTTATTTGAATTTTACACACACGTAATTCAATCGATGAACGGTTGATACCCATACCATGGAAACGTTCCATGAAAAATTTTTAAACTTCCGCTGCACCGGGTATCAATCGTAATTGGTCTGGGAACTCGCCAGTTTTCCAACAAAAATCTGTTGGATTTGATCCATACAGATGTTTGCGGTCCATTTAGGATTGGTACTAAATGTGGCAACACCTACTTCATTACCTTTACTGATGATCATTCTAGGTATGAGTATTTATATTTAATGAAATATAAGTCTGAAGCATTTGAAAGGTTCAAATAATTCAAGGCTGAAGTAGAAAACAAACTAGGTAAAAGTATTAAGGCACTTCGATCGGATCGAGGTGGAGAATACTTAAGTACCGAGTTTTTGGACTATCTAAAAGAGAATGAGATTCTCTCTCAGTGGACTCCTCCTATGACACCTCAGCTTAATGGTGTTTTGGAGCGTCGCAATCGAACTTTGTTGGACATGGTTTGATCCATGATGAGCTTCACTGAGCTCTCACCTTCGTTTTGGGGCTACGCGCTTGAAACGGCGGTATTGTTGTTAAACAACGTCCACACTAAAGCAGTAAATAAAACACCATACGAGTTATGGAATGACAAAGCTCCTAAGTATTCGTACTTGAGGATTTGGGGATGTCCTGCTTACGTGAAGCAGACAGTGGGAGATAAATTGGATAGTCGATCCACTTTATGTTATTTTGTAGGGTATCCGAAGAATTCAATCGGATATTATTTCTATCATCCTGCTGAAACAAAAGTGTTTGTTTCAAGGAATGCCACCTTCTTGGAGAAGGAGTTTTTATTGGATAAGAAAGGCAAAATGATGGAACTCGAAGAGATTCGAGAAGAACCCGAGATACAAAATAGTGATCCTACACCTCAAGAATCATCAAAAGACACGCCTATTACTAGGAGATCCGAGAGGACTTCTAGGCCTCCTATTAGATATGGTCTTCTTCTTGAAGGGGATCAAAGTGAACCCGACATTGGATGTGATCCAAGAAACTTCAAGGAAGCAATTTCTGATGCGGATTCGAATTTATGGCTTGAAGCTATGCAATCGGAAATAGACTCGATGCATTCTAACCAAGTTTGGTCTTTAGTAGATCCTCCCGATGGAATTGTTCCAATTTGGTGCAAATGGATCTACAAGAGAAAGCTTGGGCCTGATGGAAAGGTATTGACCTACAAGGCACGATTGGTGGCAAAAGGTTATACTCAAAGATAAGGAGTTGACTATGATGAAACTTTTTCACCAGTCACAATGTTCAAGTCCATAAGAATTCTTATTGCCATAGCAGCATGGTATGACTATGAGATATGACAAATGGATGTAAAGACTGCATTTCTTAATGGAAACATTAAGGAAGAGATCTATATGATGTAGCCTGAGGGATACACATCCATGGGAAGCGAGCATAAGGTATGCAAGCTTCAGAGATCAATCTATGGTCTCAAACAAGCATCAAGAAGTTGGAACCAGAAATTTGATGAAACAATAAAGGATTTTGGTTTCATCAAGAACCTGGAGGAACCATGCGTGTACAAGAAATTAGTTAAGAATGCGGTAACATTCTTAGTACTTTATGTTGATGACATCCTAATCATGGAGAATGATGTAGGGATGTTGCAGTCAACAAAGATATGGTTATCAGGTAGATTCTCGATGAAGGATTTAGGTGAGGCATCCTATATTCTAGGAATTCAGATCTATAGAGATAGATCTAAAAGAATGATAGGACTCACTCAATCAACCTACATCGACATCATATTGAAAAGGTTTTCTATGGATGAGTCCAAGAGAGGACATCTACCTATGTGTCATGGAGTTTCTCTATCCAAGTCTATGTGTCCCAAGACTGACGAAGAGATAGAGAAGATGACACATGTGCCATATGCGTCAGCCATAGGTAGTATCATATATGGGATGATATCTACCAGACCGGATGTGGCCTATGCTCTGAGCGTCACGAGCAGATACCAAGCCAATCCCGGTCAAATGCATTGGAAAGCCGTGAAGGATATTCTTAAGTACTTGCGAAGGACTAAGAATTTATTCATGGTTTATGGAGGGAGAGAATTGAAGTTGGAAGGCTATAACGACTCTATCTTCCAATGTGACGTGGATGACTCGAAATCAACCTCTGGATTTGTATTCGTGCTCAAAGGCGGTGCTGTCTCTTGGAAGAGTTCCAAGCAGGACACCACAGCGGATTCCACCACTGAGACAGAATACATTGCAGCATCAGCTGCTGCTAAAGAGGCGGTTTGGATAAGGAAATTCATCCAAGAGTTGGGTGTAATTCCTGAAGCTGTTGGTCCAGTCCCGGTGTACTGTGACAACACGGGTGCCGTTGCTCAGGCAAAGGAACCAAGGTCTCATCAGAAGTCCAAACACGTACTGAGGAAATACCACATCATCCAGGAGATCGTGGAAAGAGGAGACATCAGTGTCGAGAGAGTGGCCTCTACAGACAATATCGCTGATCCGCTTACTAAGCCCTTGCCAGGACCATTGTTTGACAAGCATCGCGAAGCAATGAGATTACGTAGTATGACTAGTTGGCTTTAGGACAAGTGGGAGATTGAAAGAGTGGGTGCCTGGTTAGCCAACTTGTGGCTAAGAGCTTTTATGACTCTATGTAAAACAATCTTTTGTTTAATATAATTTACACTTTTATAATGGCATTGACTTTATCTTTCTTCATATTGTTATATTATGATATGCTATTGTTGTTTTGATAAAGACCTTGAATATACTATAGTGTATGTAAGATGTGGTAGCACATGGGGATGGCTATCATGAAACACATCTTATAGTCACTGTATATTCTAAACAGTTCCTAGTCAATTGAGCCGTCCGCAAATAAGGATAAGGATCGCTCGAGATTGAGACTAGCATTTGCGATGCCGAGTACCACGTTTCATTGGTATGGAACATAGAGATGTTCAAAGCATGCAAATGGATATTCATATGATGAATGATCGAACTACCCTATTCGGACTTTCCAAGTGGTTATCACTTATCGAGTGGATAAAGTCCGCGGTTTTGGTTGTACACCATTAGTCCTTATTACTTGAAACATCATTGAGACTCTATATGCTAGTACTGTACTTTGACTCGTTTACCGACTCTATTGTGGTCATCAGGTGTCAGGATTGGGTACAGTTACGACACATATAGGAGTCGATGCTTTGTTGTCAAGGATTCATCACATACTTGCGAGTGTGGATATCCTATGCGATCTGAGGAGATATTAGTGTGACGAATCTATGGTCAGAGTACATGATGTGTTTTAGGTTAATGGGTTATCCTAGTAACACATGCGATGTCACTATTTGATCTCCAAGATGTTATGCATAGTTATCGAATCTCGAACGACTCTCGATGCACCAATGGTTGTTGATTCGATCGGGATATATGGATGAAGGGACCGTACTGTACGCTAACCAAAATCTACTGGTTCTTGCAGGCACTATCAGTAATACCTAGGGAATCATGGGGCGATGTTGCTAGGCGCTCTTACCATGATTCGATGGGTAAGTCGGAAATTGTTGTTCCGAGTCACAAGGAGTTGTGAGCCCACGGCTAGCTGTATTCCTGAACCATTGAGGGTTACACAAGTAATGGATTACTAAAACCCCGTAGAGATAGTTAAATTTAAAGAGTTAAATTTAATGAAAGAGAAGTTGGACTTCTTAACTAAAGGGAGTGAGATTTCCTAAAATGACATAGGGATGGGCATTTTTGGAAATCACTGAATTCGGATTCAGAAAAATTATCTTGACTCTAAAAGATGCAGAAATGGTTTCTGTGCACATTGGTGAAATCAGTTTATCAATCGGAGTCACGATGAATTTTATATTAATTTCTATAACAACAGGCTTGGCTTGTTGGGCTTAAGTTATGGATTGTGGGCTTTAAGAAGTTAGAGTCCTGATACAATTATAACTAGAAATTATCTATAAATATATGTGCAGGGTTCGAAAATTACATGCAATTCATTCATCAAATTTTCGAAAACACACATATTATTTTCTAAGGGTTTTTCGAAAATCCTTGTCCCTTTTCGGAGAAAATTCACTCTTGTGATTTTTGTGAAAAATTACAATTCTGAATTAACATATCATATCTGTTTATTCTCTACGCAAACTTATAATTGATTTCTAGTGCAGTCAATCAGAGGGTTTCTGTTTTCCATTCGTGGACCTAATTCCGGAGAAGATCGTGACGCCATCAGTTCCCGGGATTCACAAGAAGAGTAGATTAAATTCTGTTGGAGTCCACAATCAAGCTTTTGCTTGACAAAGGTAAAATATTTAATAGTGATTATTTGTTTTACTTACACAAATTTAATCGTAAAGTTTTGATACCCAGATATGGAATCGTTCCATATTAATAAAATAAATTTTTTAAACTTCCGCTGCACCGGGTATCAATTCTAATTGATCTGAACACCGTTTTCCAACATGTAGGTCTTGAAGCTCGCAATCATCAAGAGTCTATCTGAATGCTCTTGTTTGATTATATGATCGAAGGTTACCTCCCAATTTTTCACTGTCATAGCAAATTTCGTTGAAATCTCCACCAACTAGCCAAGGAATACCAATCGACTCTGGAATAGAACTCAGTTTCCTCAAAAGATCCCACGAATGTTTCCGACTATTAGAATCAGGGTGACCATAAAAACCAGTAAATCTCCAAAATTTTGTTGCGTGCTGCACAAAACAATCAATATGTCCAACTGAGTATGATCGCACAGTGATCTCCAAAGGATCTTTCCAAAAAAGAATAAGATCCCCGCTTCGCCCAATACAGTCCACTACAAACATGCCAGAAAAGCCCAAAACGGATTTTCACCATTCACAATTAGAAGCCCTTCTCTTCGACTCCGAAATGAAAAGAAGGGTTGGGTCCTTTTCGGTGATTAACCTTTTTAATTCACGGAATGCACGTTGGTTCCCAAGCCCCCGAGCATTCCAAATAATGCAATATTTGAAGTTGACATCTCATTCATTTCTTCACAAGATCGTTTTTTGACCGAAACCAATTCCAAACCCCTTACATCTACTAACTTATTTTCAATCAATTCATTTCCCAAAAGTTCAGAAGCTACACTGCCCTTCTTCGATCCTGTTGAGATTTGAAAGCCATCGAGAAAATATTATCTCCCATGCTTCCAAACTCAATATGCCTGTTAGTCTGTAGAATACGAGGTATTTGTTGCTTAAAAGCTTCAAAGTTCACCATTTTGGGAGACAAAACTTTCGCAAAAAGACATTCCCGAAGGCTCTGTTCCCCAAACCGTATTGTCTCCTTATCAAAGTTGAGAGTGTCCTCAGAAGAGATTGACTTAGATAGCTTGAGTTCCTTAACCAATCGCGTAACCTCATCTAGATCCATGAGATCCCGATACAAATGAGCAAGATTATGCTGATAAGATGAAATCCAAGATGAAAAGAAACTCTACACCAAGGTAGAAAAGAACTCCCACTAGTGTCGGCAGAGCAACACTAAGAGAGAAGATTTCACGACTTGACAATTTTTAACTAAACAAATGTTATTTGGCCTAGTGTCTTTTCCTTATACAAGTTGAAGAGTTAGTGCCTCAAACTCCTCTTAGAGCCCGTTTGGATTTTATAGACCTTTTTTTAATTTTTTTTTTTTATTTTTTTAAGCTCTAATTTTGGGCTTTTGAAAAAGCTTTACATTTGACTTAAAAAAGTGCTTTTTTAAGCACTTAAATGACCATTCAAACGCCTTATAAACTAAAAAAAATACTTTTTTGGTTTGACTTTTGATACCAAACGTGGCCTTAATTATATGAGTATGTCTGTTTGAGATGTTTTCACATATCTTTATATGTGATAATGGTTAATTTTATTCATATTTACAATAAAAAAATATTTTGACATAAATATTTTTTTGCGGATGGCACAAATAAGATATATGTATCACAAAATTAACATGCGAAACTGTCTCACATGATTTTTTGTGTTATTGTTGAAAAAAATTATATTTGTTTAAATCTATAATAATTATTTTAAAAAACCCAGAAGATTGTGATAATCTTCAGATACCGTGACTAGATTTACCCTACGTATTATTTTACATTTTAATAGAGACTATATATCTTGTTGATTGAACTAGATAAATCTCCAATGGGGGTAAAAACAGTACTGAGCACATGGGCATTGCAAATTTGCAATAGCCACTACTACTTAACGATACTCAAATTTGCAAATATTCCAATCTATGTGTTTTCCAATCTATAGGCTAGATAATAATTGTGCTTGTATGACCATACCTTTTTTTAAAAAAATAAATAAATAATTATTATAATAATAATAAAAATAAAGTGTATGAATATGATCATTCTTTTTCATTCTTCTTTATCCAGGACCCAGGCCAATAAGTGTCTCTTTAGTTTTTTTTTTTTTTTTTTTTGCAAGGGAGAAATTATAATCACACATATCATATGGAAATGACTCAAACATATTACAATGGTTATACGTACACTTCCTCAATATCCGGAAGGTTTTTAGTTTATTTTTATTAGAGATGGGATAGTGAGTTACATTTTGAGCCTGGAGCTCGGGATTTCTTCTCTAATTTTGGATCACTTAGGTATTGTTTAAAAGAACTTTAGGAAGCAATGAAATACTTAATTCTCAACTTTTTTTTAACAAAAATTTGAAATTTTTAAAAATTAAAAAAAAAAAAACAGGCATACTTCTGTGGCCAAAATATCATTTATTAATGTTTTAAAAAAACCATTTATTAAACTTGATTAACAATATACGTAAGTCGAGCTGATAGTGTAAATTAAATTAGTTAGATCTTTGTGATGATCATCTTATACAAAATAACTTGAAATTTAGTGAATTTAAAATATGAGATTGCCATATTCATATTTTTAAAAGTAAATCTATATTTACCGAATGAGTTGTGTTGTTACAGTTACAAAGTTCATTTGAAATCACAAAACTATTTTAAATGCACTTTTGAAATATTTTTTTCAAATAAAATACATGAATAATTTTGTAATTTCAAACCATTTTGTAATTCAATTTATACATATAGCATTTTTCGAACCTTAATTTCTTTGTAATAATAAAAAAATAGTCATTTTGTGAGAAATTCTATAATTGAGAATGTAGTAACCCTGTTCTATTTTACAAGATTAAGTGATTTAAACATGTTAAAAAATAACATATAATTTTAAAAGTGACAAAACATGATTAAAAAAATCATATTTGGTGAAAATAAGTAAAAAATCAGCTCCAAAACGTTTGAAAATGATTGGAGGGTCCCGGGGGTCAGCACCCAAAACAGTTCGGAAGGAGCAAATAGTTCGGACCATCCAAACTCAACAAGAACCAAGTGTTAAAGTGGCTAAAACAAGTGGCAGTTCGGATCATCTTATCCCAGTTCGGACCATCCGATCCCCTACAGACTGAGGTAACAAAATACCCTCTACACGTGGGATTCATGTACAGATCGGATCGTCCGATCCCTGGCCTATAAATATGCATCTAAGCTTCATTTTCAGATGAAAATTGAAGGGAATTTCGAACCCTTAGTCTATATTTGAGAGTTTTGAGTTATATTCTCGAGGGTCGGGCACTAGCGAGGTGCTATGGGGTTTGTAACGGAGATGAGCTTGGGTTAGGACCTTCGACATCAGCGGGCTGACGACGGACACATGTATAAGTCTAGACTCTGATTAGATTTTGGGAGTAGCTATTAACTTAGTTAAGACATTTAGAGAATTATTAGTGACGCATGAAAATATTGGCTTGTAGGTTTGGACTCTAAAGTGGTGCTTTTAGGATTGCTTTTTATAAAAGTATGTAAGTACAGACTGAGATAGCCAACTGAATATACATGTTTTATGTGTTGCATGATTATTTGTCATGAGATGCATGATATACTATTCATCAGTGTTTTCATAACCAGGCCGGTGATCGAACCGGTTTACTTAAAAAAAATGGTCCAACCGATCGGACCGTTTTAACCGGATGGTCGAACCGGAAAATCGTTTATATAATTTAATATAATAAATAATATATTTTGAAATTTTAAAAACTCAAAAATTATATAAATAGACATAAAATATATATTTAACATAGTTTGAAAGCTAAATAAATATGTAAATATATTTAAAATATCAATTATAGTTATAAATTATTTAAATAATAAATTATTTATTTGTTAAAAAACCAATAATTATTAAAATATTTTTTTAAATGAAGTATAAATTTCAAATAATAATGTATTTATATATAAAAATATTAAATCTAAGGTTTAAAAATAAAAAAATTTAAATTTTCAAAAAAAAAATATAAAAAATTCAAAAAACCGGTTCAATCGATTTCTTGGCCGGTCCAACCGGTCAAGAACCGGTTCTGACCGGTTGGACCAATTTTCCGGTTTTTGGGGTCGGACCGGACTAGTCCGACGACCGGTTCCCGGTCGAACCGACCGGTCCGGTCCGATTCCGAAAACACGGCTGTTCATGGTTTGTATATGGCAATTGCATACCATGTTGAGTCTGTTATTCTTTCGAGATAGCCAGTTATTCTAGGGTCGCTCAACCCTGTGGTTATTTTTATTGTACATTCGGGTACCATTTGACATCCACTGGACCGACGGAGCAGCATGTGCGGTTTACCCAGGATAGTTCTATGTCCAAGATCGGGTTCAGTATGTGTGACACCCACTGAATCTTCGGAGCAGCATGCGCATACTGAAGGCGCTAATGTTCTGAGCATGATTTTCCAAATATGATCCCAGTTTATCCAGAGCATTAATATTTCATGTTGCATGCATCATATAGACTTGCATATTCGATACATTACGTACTGGCCGGGTGTTAGCGCTCACGTCTTTGTTTTTATCTCGGACACCCTATTCGATGAGGCAAGTTTGCAGGTGAACCAGGGGCGAGTTTTAGGGGTTGTTCGGTGTCCAGGGCTTGATAGCAGGGGTTGCTGGTGATTTCTAAGATTAACTTTTATTCGATATTTATTGTCTTTCGATTGAGTTGTATTATTGGATTTCATTAGCGGTTGTATACTTTCGATTTAGGATTTTGATTTAGTTTCGCAGTTTAACTCTGATTATTTTGTTTAAGTTTAAATGCAAGCTTAAGTTTGTTGATTAGTAGGTGATCACAATGCGGGTCACTACAGAGAAGAATCGATCTGATCTATATTTGTCGTAAAATTAATATTTTTGACATAAAAACGTAATATTTTTTATGAATCAGCTCGAATTCAAAAATTTTCTCATAAAAATGATTTATGAGACGACCATAAAATTTTTTGCATAAAAAAATATGTATCATATGTGTGTGCGTGTAAAATTGGAATAAATAAATTATAAAGTAAAGGATACTTAACAATTAATTAAAGATATGAATATAATTTAACACGTAAAAAATAAAATATATTCGAGATGCTTATTATGCATGGAAGTTCGCCACCTGTACACATCCCCTTTCCCTATAAATAAGGAGACAATACGACATTCAAATCAATTAAATCCATTTTCCATTCAGAGGAGTAAACATGGTGTGATATTGTTTCTGGCTCATGCTCACCCATTTCCCTTTGAATCGATCAGATCCATGAGCCGAATCAATATCACTCTTGTATGCTTCTCTGCACAACCTACCCTCTGCGGGTTTGCAATGCAGTGAGTTTCAGTTTCATGCACCTATTCCGGATTTCTTGTTTTCTTTTCTAACTTGACTCGAGTTCTTTCGGTTTTCTTTATTGTCTATGTATTCAGGTTCAGTGGATCATGTCAAGAATATTATGAACTTGGTGGAGATCATCTTGGATTTGGATAATCCTTCGATTGATCTAGTATCAGGACTACCGATATATGTTAGACAGTATTTATGGACCATCCACTTGCTATGTGATGATGTCTTGAAAATTTCTTGCAATCACGCTCGAGATGTTCATTTATGAACATAAAAAGCTTTGGTGGTGTGTTAGATATTTCATGTCGATTGGATTAAATTTTAAGAGTTGTATATACACGTGGATTTGAACAATTCTCTTTTGATTAAATCTTCTTAGAATAAATTTAATAAATTATTTTTGGGACATTTCCATATTTTTTCACATTCATTTTTTATATGACAAGAGAGATTTTGTTTAATATGCTACCTCATTCGAATAGTACTCGAATGAAGATCTAACGGTTCAGGCAGTATATGGACATTGTCTATGTGGTAGCACAGACAATACCGAAAAGAGGGCAGAGCAGCATGATTTCCCAAAAAAAAAAAAAAAATGTTTAAACTTGGCTTTATGTGTAAATTTCATCAACAATTGCTCTTTCTAGCAGAAGACGCTTTCTTTCTTTATTTTATTATTATTATTATTATTATTATTATTATTATTATTATTTTTTAAGGCTAAGCGGAAGACGCTATCCCGACAAAAGAATCGCCCCGCTTTTTACTCATCCGTTGACTCCATGGACTTGTTCATGACCAAAACGATACGTGGGGAAGCTGCGTCTACCATTCTCAGAGATAATTCAACCTCAGGAAGGCTGAAAATCGAAGCCAGAAGCATAATTCAGAGACAAGAATCGAAATCATACGCATTTACAGGTAATGATCGATCGTTTATATATGTTCATATTTGAGCTTCAAAATATTCATGTTCGTGGCAGAATTTTAAGTGGCCGGAGATTAGAGTGGTGAATCGAAGTGAGATACCCTTCGATTCTTGAAATATAGATCCTCTGTTGTTGTTTCACTCTATATATAGTACTTAGTACTCTTAATGAGGTATATCACTACATGGAAATTAATCACATGGTGTAGCTAGCTAGCTAGACCTGGTGGTTTGCACATGATTTTTCATGTAATATGCGTGTGGGAGACATGTATAATAATATGTCTTTGAGCTTTGCTATTCTTTGAAGAAAATTATGTCTTCTCCTTTGTTGTATTTTAGCTCATATCTACGTACATAATATGAATCTTACTATAATGTATCTGATGTAGGCTTGAAAAAAATCCTGGGAAAATTGATATCATTGTGAGACTGAGAGGTTGAGGGAAGATTGAGGAAATATATTGATTAGAGATTTGATAGTTTGTATCTTAAAATGGAAAGAAGTGACCGTGCTGATATTCTTGTTGATATTGCACGATCAATATATGGAGCAGTAGTTGCTGCCGGAAAAGTCCATATTCAGAAGGAGAATTTCAAGAAATACTCTGTTTTCTTGGAGAAAACAGCAATTTTTCTGCGTGAGTTGTCCAAGTTCAAAGTGCAAAATCTTGATTCGTTTGACAATGCTATTGCAAATCTTAAACTGGAAATAAAGTCTGCAAAGCATGTTTCTGCGGAATGCAGCAAGCGGAATATAATCTATCTCCTACTAAGTTGTAGGAGGATCACAAAGGAAATAGAGAAAAGTACTAACAATATTGGTCGAGTTATGAGCATATTCAGTTCAGGAACTTTGGAGGTTTCGTCTGAAACAAATGATCGGATTTTGAATCTGTGCAAAGATATGGAGAATACCCGGTATCTAGTACCAGCAGTAGAGGAAGAAATCTTGCAGAAAATAGAAACGGGTATAGAAGAGCGGAACGTTGATAGTTCCTATGCAAGTGATTTGCTGAATGGTATCTGTGGGTATATAGGAATCTCAAACGAAAATGAGGAACTAAAGACAGTACTGGAAAGTTTCAAGGGCGAGATAGACTGCCTCGAATCGAGGGCAGAGGCTTTATGGATGGAACAAATCATTTTACTGCTAGGAAAGGCTGATATAGTCATGACCCCTAAAGAAAAGAAGACAAAGTATTTTACAAAACGTGACTCATTAGGGAGTCAGCAATTAGAACCTCTCCTGTCATTTTACTGTCCGATAACCGGTGATGTCATGCTGGATCCTGTGGAGACTTCTTCTGGGCAGACCTTTGAGAGAGAAGCAATTGAGAAATGGTTGGGGGAAGGGAAAAGTTTCTGCCCATTGACGAAAACTTCGTTGAGTAAATCGTCCCTACGATCAAACAGAAGACTTCGAGAATCTATCGAAGAGTGGAGAAAACGAAATACCATGATCAGCATAGCTTCCATGAAATCTGAAATCCAGTCAAGCGATGAGATCGAACAGCTTAATGCTCTCAAGAAACTGCGCGAATATTGCATAACGAGTGAGCTGCACAGGGAATGGATCGTAATGGAGGACTATATACCGATTCTCACTAGCCTTCTTTCGGTGAAAAGTAGTGAATTTAGAGTGCATTCTTTGGCCATTCTTTACTCCCTTGCAAAGGATGGAGATGATAACAAGGTAGATGTTATTTTCATTTATTTCAGTATTTGATCCTTAAAAAATCATAGGACATGTTCTGGAATCAAATTTGATATAATTAAAAGTATAATGCGGCCTCTTTGATATAATTTTATCAGGATAGGATTGCTAATGTAAACCACAGCATCAAATACATAGTTCGTTCTCTTGCACGTAAGGTTGACGAAAGTGTATTAGCATTACAATTGCTTCTGGAACTGTCAAAAAGTAGATTTGATGGCCTAATTGGGAGTGAGCATGGTTGCATACTTCTCCTTGTCACTTTAGTAAGCAGTGATGATACTCGAGCTTCGGAGTACGCTAAGAAGATTTTGGACAACTTAGCATACCTTGATCAGAATGTTGTGCAGATGGCAGGGGCGAAATATTTTGAACCTTTATTGCAGCGTCTCTGTGAAGGTATATGTTCAACATCATCTCGGTATCATTTGAACTTCACGAACTGCCAACGTCCCCTCGATGCTAAGAGTCAATTTAACATTGTCGGCACTAAATGTTTTCACGTGGTTGGCTTCAAAAGTTTAATTTAATTTGGTTGACATATCTGTACAGGACCTACAAGTATGCAAGTGATTATGGCAGAGACGTTGGCCGAGATTGAACTGACTGATCATAACAAGCTTTGTCTTTCTAGAGACGGGGTGTTAAAGCCACTTCTTAATATGCTTCATCATAGTGATATAGACGTGAAAAATGCCGCGGTTAAAGCTCTACAGAACCTCTCAGGAGTGGCACAGAATGGGCTGCAACTAATCAAAGAAGGTGCTAAAGATCCATTATTTGAGCTTCTCTTTAATCACACCTTGTCATTCCCCGACATCCGTGAAAATGTGGCGAAAACGATCATGCACCTAGCCTTTTCGACGACTACACAAGACGCGTTTAAGGATCAGATTTCACTTTTGGAAAGCAAGGACGATGATGTTTTTAAATTGTTCTCTCTTATTTCCTTAACTGAACCTGATATGCAACTAACACTCCTTCTCACGTTCCAAGCTTTGTGTAAGTCGTCATCCGGTTCTGCTGTAAGGACTAACCTGAGACAGGTAACATCAGCTCTGTCCAATCTTCGTTTTCTTTCATTTCTACCTGAAATATAAGATTTCTTGTTATAATTGAATCCAAAGAGTCACCTAATGATACGTTTTTCTTGCTTTTTGCCATTTGCTAGATCAGTGCTGTCAAAGTACTGATCCAATTATGGGAAGTTGAAGACCTTGCTCTGAGGGAAAACGCTGTAAAATTATTCCATTATCTAATTCAAGATGGTGACCATTCAACGTTCTCGGAGCATACAAACAAGAAATGCATTAGCACTTTGGTCACTATAATCAGAAATCCCACTAATGAAGAAGAATTATCTGCTGCAGTGGGCATAATCTCTCGTCTCCCACGCGATCCTCAGACATCTCAGAATCTTCTGGAACTTGGAGCTCTAGAAGCCATTGTTGATTGCCTCACTTGCAGAAGCAATCACGCTTCAGATAAGAAAGGGATCATAGAAAACGCTACCGAATGCCTATGTCGTTTCACAGTTCCCTCTAATCTTGAATGCCAAAGAAAGGTAGCAGAATCAGGAATCATTCCTGATCTGGTGTCACTACTGGCATCCGGAACTTCTTGCACGAAACAAAATGTCGCTGTCACGCTGAAACAGTTGTCGGAAAACACGAGCAAGTTGACATTCCGGGAGAAAAAGGGTCTTTTCTTCAGTTTTTGCTTCAAGTCTCCAGAAACTAAATGTCCTTTACATTGTGGGATTTGTACCATCGAGTCATCATTCTGCCTTTTAGAGGCTAATGCTGTGAGACCCCTTCTGCTTGTTATGGATGAATCGGATACCGGAGCTCGTGAATCTGCCTTAGACGCGATTTTAACATTGGTAGTTGATGGCGAAAACCTGAAGCATGGATCCAAGATTCTTGATGAAGCTGGCGTGGTACCTAAAATAATCAAGACTTTGGATTCGTCTAGCTCGAGTATGCAAGAAAAAGCACTCGGTGCATTGCAGCAAATATTTAGACTCGTTGAATTCAGAACCAAGTATGGGAAATCTGCAGAGATGTTTCTAGTGGAAATCACTCAGCGGGGGAGTAGCAGGGCAAAATCTTTGGCTGCCCAAATACTGGTTCAGGTGGGTGTACTGCAGGAACAGTCAACTTTTTTCTGATGATTCGTTTCTTTTGTTCGTTTTGATAAATTGCTTGTATTGGATCTTGGAGATGATGCATAAAGCAATGGTTTGAAATTATTTTTAGTGGAAAGTATTCATCATTATTCAACATATTGTTTCGAAATGGTTTGAAAACAAAGATAAACGCACCTAAACACATTGTTACCTCAACGGACATTTCAGTTTCTAAACTAAAAATAGACAAAAAACAAAACAAATTATTTTATTAGAACTAAAAATAAATTCCAATAATTTATTCCATATATATTTCTTTCGAAAGCTAATTTATTCCATATTTAAAGAAGTTGTTAAGTGGAAATATGGAGCGTTAGTAGCAACAACGATTTATTCCTTGTTATCTTTTGAGACAATACCCTAAATTTGATCCAATGTCATAATACTTTATGTTATCTTATGCATAATTGTTCAGACCCAATATTTTACTAGAACTGTCGAAACAGATAGTGAGAATGTGAGATAGGCTAGCCACAACTTATAGCAACACCCCATTAGGAGGAGCGGGACGGGGTGGGCTAGCCTTTTAGACAGGTTTGGAAATATCAACTCAATCCATCTGTTTTAGGTGACTTGATCGACAAATATGACGAGTTTATGTATAATTTGACTCATTGGGACGTGCTAATCGTAACTCACTGCGATCCAATATTAGCGGAGATAAAGTGGGCAGGCCCACCATTTTTAAACGTGGAAAACTGCCAATCCAATCACCTATTTCATATGGCTAGGCGAGCCTACCCCACACACGTCTCTGATCTGTTCCAACGGGCTCCTAAAGATCTCCCCAATCCCAACGGTACTCGCGTAGTCGCGTTTCCAACGACAAATTTGAGTAGCGTTTTTTAAACCTCCTAAAGTTAATAGCCAAAGCGACTCCGGTCTCCCGGCGCAGCTCAGAGGCCGGCCGCAGTGTCTAGTAATAATAATAATGTACCTGAAGAAGCCGTTTTGGAGCGAAAGCTTGACCGCGGAGTCGGAAGCCGAGCCTCAATCGCCGGTACTTGAGCTCGTGAAATCGCTGGACAAGCAGAGACTATACAGAGAGGTGACGCTCGCGCTCCGAACCGGGCTACGCGAAGCGCGCGCGGAGTTTTCGTTCCTTCGTATTCTCGGTCTCCGTAGCATTCTCAAGTTCCTCCGATCCGTTGCGGAGTCGGATAATACGATCGATCTGTTTCGTCACTCGCAATCCATTCCTGAACTCCAGGGTAATTTTCATTTATTTGCCGCTATTTTGTGCTTTTCTAGAAGTTTTTAATAACTTATTATGATCATGTGGCAGCAATTCAAATTTGAGATTAATGTATTTTACTGGTTTATGTTTGTCGGTTCATCGTATTAGCATGCCTATTGGAGTTCAATCAACGGTGGTGGATTCTCTGTGATCGTGAACCATACGATTTGGTGAATCTTCTGGCCACGTTTGAATTTCGTATCGAAATTGAAACTTTGTGCTTCCTTGATTTGATTGGCATAGAATTAAACTCAAACAAGCTCGAGTTGCTTTACATTTCTGCTGTACTTCATCATCTATACTGTAGGCAGTGAACCCAGATCTTAGGAGATATAATCATTGTTTTGATTAATTTTATCCCATTTCAGCGCTGTAATTGATGGAGCTAAATATTGGAACCTCGACTGCCGCAAAACGCAAGTGTTTCCTATATTGCATAATTATCTTGTTTGGCTAAGAGTATCTGTTCATTTACATTTTGTCTGTTCATTTATATTTTAGGCTGAACTTAAAAGAAAATATGTAGCATAAGGAGTGAACGAATGAACTTTAGAGATATTTATTTAATGTATTAGCTTCTTTTATTTTTTATGTAAGCCATAATTTTAAAGAATGCTCCATTTATTTTAATCGAAAAAAAAACCTTGGATATTATGTCCTTGAATTTGCTTTCATGGATTCAAAAGGTGATGTTTCTCTTGTAGAACTGCATTATATGGACTGGCAATTTATCATGATGTTGTTCTCAAATAATAACACCGGGAGTAATTTTGATTTGATGTATCAGAACTCAAGTAATATATTATTATATTCTTCAAGTAACTAGAATTTGTGTGTGGCTGGTATTGTGCATGTTACAGTGGTTCCTGTTCTGTTTCAACATTCTCTTAAAGAGATAGAAGATCAGACAGTGACAAGTTTGGATCACATATTTACTGTTGAACCTATGAAGATAACCAGTCCTTCGACTGATGCTGAAGTGGCTCTTGCACTACGAGTTCTTGAAGGATGCTGTCTTCTTCATGGCGAGAGTGCAATCTCAGCTCATCAACACAAGGCGATAACTGTATGTGTATAGAAGATATTTTTTGTATTGGTCTGGTTATTTGTCCAGCGACAGTTAGAATGCTGAAAAACACCCGTTCTAACTGTTTGGTTCTTAGCACACATTTTATGAAAATTAAGAAGTGAACGTATCCATGACTTTATCTTCTGCATTGCGTTTGGGTTGTCAATGTTTTGAAAAGTACATAAAACATGTGAATTGTGTTTACTTATATTATCCTTCGCAGAGAAGGAAAAACCTAAGAATAGTTGGAGAAAGCCACCTATATTTTTACAACTTATAGTTATAATTCAATACTATTCTTTACGTTTTGCGTATCGTTTTAGTTATTTTGGTGTTTCACACAAACTTGATCTTTCTGCGCTCGCCAGATTTTACTTGGTTTTTATCAACCATTGATCAGGTTTTGATGAATATATTGTCAACTCGTGGAGTACTTGAGCAAGGTGCATGCCTGGATGCTTTCATAGCAATTATGCTAGATTCTTCTTCCAATCAAATGGTAGGTCTCATTATGTCACACAAAAATGGTTGCGAAATTCTGTTTCATAAATAATTTCATTTGTAGTCTTTCATCCACGCTATGTTCTTTTCAAAATGGACATTCGAAAGCGTCATCATTGATGTTTATCGCTTGATTACACACCAGGACTTTGAGGAATGCAACGGCATCGAGGAAGTTACAATGCTTATTAGAGATAAACAAGTGGATGAAAATCTAAGGTATACTTGTTCCATGATATATCTTCAATTTCTAACACACTTGGTGTTGCCTGTTGGCTTCTGCAATTTGAATTCCATTATGTTTGTATTCTTGCATGTACCTCTCCTCTCTCTCCTCACTCTCTTGTCTGATGGTATGGTTATTTAATCAGGCTGAAATGTGGGGAGTTTCTGTTGCTCCTCATTGGGCATCTAAATGGAAGAGAAACACCTCCCATGGTCACAATACACGAGGACATCAGGCGATTCCTGGGGGAAAAATCTGCCTCCTTAATATGGGCAGCAAGTCAATTCGGATCGACCCTGGATCCAGAGGAAAGATTGACAGCTTTGCATATTCAAGCTAGAAGGGTGCTCGAGTCAGTTGATCTTTACTGAATGCAAACTCAGTAATGGAGCTGTTAGAAATTTAAAATTGATACAACTCTCATGAGCATGTTCATGTCACCCACACTGTGAGTGATTATGTGCTGCTATATTACATTTTGTACAGAATATTTGCAGCATTGAGCCATATGCTAAACCTGTTTCAATCTCATCTGTGCTGTTAAATTATCCAAAACATCATAAATCTCTTTTGCTCTTTCGTGAGACAAGTCACATGCCATAAACACATGAGTTTCATCTTTATCCTCAATCCAACTGCATCCTGGATTCTTTTGCAGCTGTTCATCCTTCATATGCTGTCTTATTTTTTTAAGTTGATGCCATCTAGCAGTAGAAGCATATAGATTTGCAAGCATCACATAGTTCCCTGAATTATTTGGTTCCAACTCGAAAAGCTTAGATGCTGCCATTTCGCCTAGATTCACATCCCCATGAATAACACAACCGTTTAGCAAGGCACCCCAAAGCACCGTATCCGGATCCATAGGCATGCTCTCGATCACTTTGCAAGCTTGTTTGAGCTGGCCAGCACGACTTAGGAGGTCAACCATACATGTATAATGTTTTAAGGTCGGTGTAACAGCATAGTTCCCCATCAAATCAAAGAACTCTACTCCTGTATCCACTGCTCCTGCATGAACACATGACGAAAGAACAGCTAGGAAAGTCACATTGTCTGGTGTACAACCATCCATCAGCATGTCACGGAAGAGAGCAATCCCATCCTCTCCATGTCCATGCATTGCATATGCATTTAGCATCGCATTTTGGGTTACCAAATTGTAGCTTCTTCCGTTCGTCCTTGCATGAACTAGTTTTGCACGGTTGATCGTACCGCACTTGGCATACATATCTATCAGAGCTGCCACAATATAAGCATCTGATTCAAATCCACATCTGATAGCATAAGCATGAATTTGCTTGCCCCGTTGGATCGTGGCTAACCTTGAGCATGCAGGTAAAACTATACCAACCGTATATAAATCAGGTTTCACTTTTGAAGCCTGCATCTCAGAGAACAACTGCAGAGCCAACTCATGGTGGTCGTTCTCCACATATCCTGCAATTATTCCATTCCACGTATATACATTAGGCTCAAATCCATCGGCTCTCATCTGTTGCAGACAGTTTTGCATATTTTCCATCTGGTTGCATCGAGAATAACCCGAAATTAAAGCGTTCCATATCACTATATCTCTTTCCTGTGCCCGCTGTAAGGCTATTTCTGCAGATTCCAGTTCCTGGCATCTGCAGTACATGTCTACTAATGCTCCACTCACAAACAGATTTGACTCGAGGCCTTTGATGATGCAATATGAATGAATCCCTTTACCTAATATCAGAGATTCCGTGTCAGCGCAAGCTCCAAGAGCACTCCCCAAGGTAAATGTATCTGCTTCAACTTCTCCCTTCTGTATTAATTCTATGAACATTCTCAAAGCCTCTGTGAATCTGAAATTATCTGCGAACCCCGAAATCATAGTGTTCCAAGAAATCAAATCCTTCCTTGCACCTTCACATTCCATTTCATCAAATAGCTCTTTTGCCTTTAGAATCAACCCGTTATCACAATACCCTGCTATCATAGTATTATAAGATACCTCATCTCTCACTGAAAACTTCAAAAAGATCTTGTAAGCACTTTCCATATCGCCAATCCTCCTGTAAAGATCAACCAATCCATTAACAACATAAGGACTAGACATAAACCCATGTCTTGTTATGTATCCGTAGATTTCTTTCCCCAATCTCAATTTTTTCAATCTTGCGCAGGCTGGAAGGACACTTGCTAATGTACGTGCATTCGGATCACATCCCGAAGCCCTCATTTTGTACAGTAAATCAAGAGCTTGCTGGTCGTATCCGTTCTGAGCAAACCCACTAATCAAGGCACTCCAAGAAACAAGGTTTGGTGTCGAGTCACTCTCCCTCGATATCACTTCCAAAAACTCCATTGCTTCAAACACCATCCCATTAGCAGCACAGGCAGTAACCATTGAATTCCAGGAAACACAATCCCTTGTCGACATTTGACTCAAAATCCTCTTGGCGTCGTCCAAACTCCCACATTTTCCATACATATCAATCAACGAATTCCCAACATAAATATGAGAAAACACTCCATTTTTCAACACCATCCCGTGTAACTGTCTCCCCAATTCGACCCCTCCGTATTCCCCGCATATCTTCAACGCCACCGGGAAGACGAAAAACTCCAACTCAACATCCTGGAACAGCAACTCCTCAAAATAAATAAAAGCTTCTTGAAAGAGCTGATTATCTAAAAATAGGTTGAGGATCGCTGTATATGTGTACAAGTTCCTCTCGGGCATTTTGTCAAACACTTGAACGACATACTGGGGACAACCATATCTCCCATACATTTGCATCAGTTTGGTCCCAACAAACTCTCGCCTGTGGAACCCATTCTTGAGCAAGTGGGCGTGAACCTGTTTTCCAAATCTTATGCAGCCGCAGGAGTCAAGTGCGGTAGCGTAGGCAGTGGAATTTACATCTCCAATATCGAGCTTGCATCTTATTGGGTTTTGCAATGAAATTACGTTTGCGGGCTTGTTCCATACAAATGGCGGCGGTTGGAAAGTCAAATTCATCTGAATATCGTGTCTAACACGAAAATTAATTGAATTGGAGCCCTTGGAAGTCGGAGCTTGAACTGAAACCTTTAATACTTTACCAATTCATTTATGGCTGGAACACCGCTTATCTGCATCTATGCCACAATGCAACAACAATACAACAATAAGATGCACTGAATTAATGCAAAAGGGGGAGTCCTAGCTCAAATTAACAGTCTATTATATTCAAAAGCCTCTAAAATTTCTGCCAATTTAGGATTCATTAGGTAATAGGTACAGTTCAACATACCACCTTAACTCTTAACTGTAGATATACCGACTCGTGATTTGTAGCATCAAAAGTATAATTTTAATTATACATATACGTAGAGATATGAACAATCGAATTCATGATTTGGATATAGCTCTAAGTGTTTAGTCTCGTTAACAGATTTTATTGAGATGTTGATATGTGTTTCATTTAATCCATGTTTGGTCAATTTTCTTCTTTATGTGAAGGTACACCGTGGATCTCATATGTTTGACCAAATATGAGTGGTTAGATCTTGCATAAAACCAATATCTAAGATCGAATTTTCTCGACATGGGATTCTAACATTTAGTTCGACCCAATTAAAACACGTTATTTGTGATACCTATTTTTTTCCGAAATATTTCAGTCTACTATGATGTCCCCAAGTACAAAATTGAAACATCTATTGTCGTTCTAATTGTTATGCTGGAAATTTGTTTTTGGCCCAAACAACTGTGACGAGCAGTAGTAGACCAAAAAAAGAAGGTAGCGTTTGAGAGCCACTAAAGTTTCAAAATTTGCATGTATGATGTGAAGTACGGGAGCTAGTAAAATTTTTATTTACATAAAAGAAATTGTTTGTTTATTTATAAAATAAGTGTGGTGGGTAGTGGGCCGATTCAGAGAGGATTTAGTGAGTTGGAGAGGATAATTCTTCAGCACGCCTGTCGGAGGAGAATGTTTGTGGGCCCACCTTGTATAATTAAATATACAAATATATTTGTTATTAAAATACTGGAATTTGCTATTGCCAAGTCAAAACCATCAAGTCAAGGTAGGTTTTGGTACACACTGCCTCTCTCTATATGTCTGTATATGGTATGCTAAAGTGTAATGCTAACAAATATGATTTTTAAGTTAATGGGACACACACATACGCGCGCGCGCGCGCACACACATATATATATATATATATATATATATATATATATATATTTTCAATCACATGGACAACCATCATGAGCAATCATTCATTGGATGTACAAGATATCACGTCAGTTGTTGTTCACGTAGTTGCCTATGATAGTTGTTTATGTGATCGAATATATATATATATGCGAAAATTTATGTGCATAAATATTTAATGTTATATATTAAGTTAAATTAATATTAAATTTTGTCGAGATTGAATAATAAATATGAAAATTATAGTTACAAGAGATAAATAATAAATTTATTGGAATATAAAAACAAAGATTTATTTATTAATTAAAATGATGAAGTTAATTATGTAAATAAAATTATTATTATATATTAGGATATATACACACATACAATGTAGGAAACTAATGGAGTCACACAAATGTTAATGGTGATGTAAGTGGCATGAATTTTCTTTGAAAAATTTAAGCCACTTAAATCTTAATGTGCATTTCTGTAAAATTAACCGTCAGTGTTAACCTAATTATATTAATATGATTCCTGTATATATATGTTTAACTTGAATAAGAAATATATAGAGTGTTGTCCATAAACCACTGACATTTTTATATTATTACTATTACTATTATTATTGGGAATACATGCAAATAGTTATTCCACGTACCATATAATGGCCATGACTCATCATGAATCAAAAAATTGATCTTGAGAAAATTCAGAGAATATTACAACCTTTCAATTTGTCAACCATTTAGTGGTTTTCAATTCACACATTTAGTGCTTTTTAAGTCGTCCTATTAGTAGTGCTCAATACAATCCATGTCACGTACTACGTATTCGGTTCATACACATATAGTTCCTATTATATGTCGACAAAAAGTAATAAATATTACTACATGGAGGGAAAAAAAACAAGCATACGAGTGAAGTGAGGAAGGGTACTGATATTATAACTAATTATTTACGATCATGATTCATATTATTAAAACTAATTTACAATGTGTGTATATCTATTATCTATTATATCTGTTACATATACTAGCTATCAATATACACGCAATATATGCACAACATAATAAAAAAACAATGTAAATAAAAAAAATGAATAAGGTTAGTATAAAGATATATTGAGAGGACATAAGTTGATAAGTAGTTTTTAAAATTTTAAATTGGAGATGATCATTGATTCTATCAGATAATAGATATATACAGTGTAATTTTTATTTCGACTATTTTGTCATTTATCAATAAAAATGAATGAGTTTTTTTTCAAGGATGGATATGCAAGTTGATTTTGGTGTCACCTTGACGAACCAAATTGGTTAGTATATATATGTATGTCACGCTTTATATATAGTATGTAGATATATATATTTTTATTTATATATAAATATATGTCTTGAGTGGTTAATTTACTTTGGTGTCCTTATTGATTGTTTTTCTTATTAATTTTTTTTTTCATTTTTTCATTAATTATTTTTTTTGTTTTTCATCACATTTTACCTTTATGTTCATTGATTATTTTAAAAATAATGCTGTAATTTATGTGATTAAAAATTTTGTTCCAACAAATCTATATATATATATATAGCCCAATTAATTATTAAAATGATCTTATATCTCTTGGCAATATATATGCATACATATGCACATGTGATTACATAAATGCCGTGTTTTGATATCGATTGTGGCCAATGAAATAACTAAACAATAAAGCAATTGATTCTCTTTTCAATATAGATCTTAGGTTATGTTTGGATTCGGGGCAATTTGGGTTTGAGAGAATATTTGAATGAATGATTTGCAATGTCATATTAAGATGGCATTTGAAATTCACCACGTACAAATAAAAAAACTAGTTGAAATTTGAAATCTTTAGTTTCAAACTCATCAAATTGCCACCTACGTCCGGATAATACAAGTGTACATATGATCATCATAACGATTATTTTTTATTTTTAATAATGAAAAAGAGAGAAAACACTTTAATTTCCACATAAACGGAAACATAACTTGCCCATTGGCATTCTTTTCATTGAGCCACAATCTTCATCAAGTGCTCTACCATGTGATCCATGTAAAGTGATGAAACATAGGCCAAAAAATAGTTAATAATTCGTATTTATTTCGATAAATACATCCTTCTTTAAGCCGCTTAATGTGCTTTAATGGTTGGAAGAATCTTATTTTTAAACACAAATTAAATATGTTGATTGATGATAATTAATAGCCTTACTGGTGGCTACGCATAAAAAGAGCCATAATACAATAACCTACATTATTAATCAGCCTATTTTAATACTCTTTGTTTCATTCCCAATGGGAAGATCACAAAACATATTAGTCTTGGTAATATAATAAATCACCAATCCCACTAAAAGCACTTTATTGTAACTCCAATAAATTACACCCAGTAGTCCTAGCTTTTAACATTTTTCTTTGAAAATATCTTTATTGAACTACTAAAAATTAATTTTAAAACATAATCATCATCATTACAGAAAAAAAAATATATATGCACCACGTATTGACAAATTAAAGTTTGAGCAATGCAAAAAAAGGTTCAATTTTAGCTTCCAAGGAAAAAAAATTCATACGTACACTTTGGTTTAGTCTATTTTACGATATGAACGAGATACAACTATACTCGATATGATTTTATATGAAGTCTACAAAAACATCTTATATGAAATCATATCGAGTATATCAAACCCAACATAACATGAACTGATTCCTACATTTATAGGACATGCTTTTTCTTTTTCTTTTCTTTTCTTTTAGAGAATATAGGACTTGCATTTTGACATGACATTGTATATGTGAAAGCGAGTGGCAAATTTAATAATTAGAAAAAAAGGAATAAAATTGCACATATGCAAAAAACCTAACTGTTAGTTCTGATATCATACTGTCAAAGACCAAATTAAAACAATTTAAATCACTCACAAATTCCAAGAGGGCCAAAAAAAAAAAAAGAAGATCAAAATAAACAACCGAAAAAGAAACACAATGCACAAAATAAACCACCCAACCAAATTTTAGTTTTAAAAATTTTTCCCACGATGATCATGAAAGTCTTTTTCTTATAACAAGATCATACTAGCTATATATGTAGAATTTGTACGTTCACCAAGAACCCTCCGGAAGCATTCCATTAATCCAGTATCCATTTGATTCCGCCTGCCCTCTATCTTGCTGATCATCAAATTTCTCGTTGGGCTTCAATTCTTCAAAAGGGAACAAAATCCTCGACGAGTTGGTATGATCTTGCAGATTCCCGTACCCATTCTGACTATGATCCACTCCATGATTATCTAACGAAAAACCCAAGCTTGATTTGAACCCATGCACGGGAAAATTGTTGCCCGCGGCGGCCGACGAAAAAACCGAGTTAGAATGATCAGAAACCGGTGGGATATTATTGGTCATGAAAGAAGTCAGCGATCCCGGCCTGGAGCCGATCCCGGTCTTGAGAAGCTCCATGACCGGGAAATAAGTAGGGTTTTGAGATTCAAGATTCTTGGCGTCATGATGATGATGATCATTTCCGAATGGGAAAGGGATGAATTCGGGGAACCCATTGTAGTGGGATGAAGGATTGTAAGCTAAATTCAGGTCTTGGCCTTGGTGGATCTTGGAATTATTCTGAGGGGAGAAATTTGGTGGGCTGGGGACCACTACTAGTTTCTTGGAAGCTGGATTAATATTTACGGTGGAAGAAGAAGAAGATCTTTTGTTTTTTCTTGATCCTCCGCCGACGGGGACATTTCTCAAGGTTCCACCTTCGGTCCAGTACCTTCTACATGTCTTGCAGAAGTATCTTGGCTGGGAGAGACTGTAGTTGTTGTAATAACAGAACTTTGTGTTTGTGGAGCTGCATCTAGGGCAGTTTATGGCTTGTTCCTTTTGAGGCCTCGGCTTCTTCTGATCCACTGCACCTTGTGCTTTCCCTACTCCGATTCCCTTTTAAATATGCAAAGATTAATTGGGCAAGAATATTAGCTAGGGAAAAGGGTGTCAAGAAAACTACCCATCATCAGCGCATGAAATTAAGAATCATTAATGAATCTTTTTTGTAACATAAAAGAAACTGAGAATAACATATATATATATCAAATTGGATAATTAAACATCACAATTAATTCACATCAAATCTTTTTCACTAGATGATATATGGTGTGGAAAAAAAAGGGAAGGGAAAAAGAGATAAGAACTAGTGTATAGTTACCAAAGAAAAATCAAGAAAAAGATGATTGATTAATATGCATAAATTGATCTAATCTTCTGGTAAAAGCTAAGGCAGGCATGGGCGAGGTACGTAGCTAGATGTGGACTTTAAAATAAAAATGGGGGAAGAAGAAAGAAACCAAAAAAATTTCAAATCCCAAGTAGCCTAGAAAGAAGAAAAAAGAAAGTAGTAATGATATCATAGAAGAAAGCTAGGAAAACAAAAGATGTTTGTGTTGGCTTTACCTGTGGCCACTGAGCATTAGTATCCATAGCACTAGAGGATGAAGGAGAGGAAAAAAGGGAGAGGAGAAAGCTAAGAGAGCAACTTTTGAGAAGAGAAAGAAAGGCTTAAAGCGAGAAAGGTACTTGGAGGGTTTGTGTTTGGCGGTAGCTTACGCTATATTGTGTGTCCGAAGGTAGTGCGAAATGAAGGATCAGTTTTTGTCCACTTGCTAATTTTTTACTCCATATCTATATATATATATATATATATCATCTGTACGTATATCATGTTTCTGTGTGTGTGCATTTAGTCGATCTTTTGTGAATCGAATATGCTTGCAATGTATATACACACACATTGATGTATCTATGGACGCATTATCTGCTTGCATAATTTTTTACAAGACAAAAACTGTTGTGAGACTAAATTTTGTGAGACGGTTTTTTAATTGGATTACTCATGATAAAGATTTATTAGACTATCTTACGAGAGATAAATTATTTTTGGAAAAATATCATGCATAATTATTTTTTTTTTTCAGGGAAACTTGTTTTATTTATTATAATCATCCATTACAAGTCTAAACAACCACGAGGAAAACTCGTCATTTATCCAAACAAAAGATGCATGATTGGGAGTGAGAAGCAAAAAAAAAAAAAAAAAAAAAATGTGATGCGCTACAAAATTTGTCGAACGGTAGCTAGACATGAATAAAATCCGAGATAGCATGAACATATAATCTTCTCTTGATATTTGCAGCACAAACTCCTGGGTAGCCCAGATCTTTCTGTGTAGCTGCATGTAACTGCTTGCAAAAATCATAATTATAATTATAATAAGTAATGAAATATCATATTGTAATTTAAATTGATAATATTTTTTATAGGGCTCATAACATAATTGGAAAATTGTGTGGTTCGCGATTTCATATAGATGTAAGAAATATTGCATTTTTAGTTCTGTATGTTTGTTTTTTATGATTATGATTATTTATATATGTTGCTAAATTTTAATTTTAGTCAATTATCTATTTTTTTCACTATTTTTTATTCATATAGTGTTCATATCAACTCTCTTGATGACAAAGTAATAAAATTTTCAAAATTTGAAAGATAAAGAACTTATACTAAAATCAATAATTTAGATGACCAAAATTGTAAAGAAACACACGTAATAAAAAATACAATTTTTCATGAATACATGCAAGGAGCAAACCTTTGGGATGAATGTTTTGCTCTCACTTTATTTGTTATTGTATTCTTACGTTTTATATATATATATATAGCATAGATAGATATAGATATATTGTGATATAAAAAATATATGAAATATTTGTTTGTACATTGAAATCTAAGATTTTTTTATTTGAAGTTTACATTTTTGAAAACTTGTATTTGAAGTTTATATAATGAATTTGTCATTTACTTGTCTATCAAGTGAAAAATGATAGCATATAAAATTGACTAGTGTCAATTAGATAAGGAGACATACATGAAAAGAAAAGCCTTTTTAAATTTATCAACTTTCTAAATAAAGTGTTTTGTTTTCATTCTTTAATTATATATATATATATATATATATATATATATACTAATTGACTATATGCACAAAAACTAAAAGCTCGTATGAAACAGCTTTACAGATCAATTTGTGAGACATGTTTTTTATTTGGGTAATTCATTTAAAAAATATTGTTTTTAAGCCAGAAGTATTATTTTTTTTGTAAATATAAACAAAGTTGATCTTTCTCAAGAATAAAAATTCTTGAGATCGTTTCACAATAGACTTACTCAACTATAATTTAAATTATTAGAAATTTGCATGTCAATGACTCAATATGCTCCAAGCTAATTAACAAAATTATATGTAATAGTGTATCACTAACCAATAATTCACGTGCCAAAATACTTTTTACTGTTATTTATATACTTAAAAACTCATATGATAATATTTTGTACTATCATATATCTGTATGTATATGTGTGCAGTGTGCGTATGTATTTAATTCGTGTTTGTATGTAGTTTTTTTTTTTTTTAGTACTGTATGTATGTAGTTTGTACACTAGAAAAGTGGCATAGATATTTTCATTAATTTTCGTCAGAAATTTTAGTAATATATGAGAAAAGTTTTTAACTCATTTAATTTATATTTGATGTTAGAGGGTTTATCCATTTAAAAAGCAGAACTTCGCCAATCGCCACATTCATTTCCCAAATCTACAAATATAATGGATGCCAAAAAAAAAATCCACAGATATAATAAATAAAAATAATAAATTGTAATTATTCTGTGAAAATATTCCATTATTCCTCACGCAAACTCAAAAACAGTTAAAAAAATAAATTAACCGCCAAACATTTTTAACGGCGACTGGAGGTCAAAAACCAAGGCGCCACGTGGCACGTGGTAACGGGGCTCCTAGGATATGGGCCCCCTTTTCATCTAACAGAAGACCGAAACGTCACGTGATGGGTCCCACATCAAGGAGCTAATCTAGGCCGTCAATTCGGATAGAGAATCCCCGCAGATGATTGGACGGTGTCAGGCACGTGTCACCAACATGCGTCACACTTGAGCGGAGCCCTTGCTCCATCCTTAATTTCTTGAATGTTTTGAGTGATTGTAGCTAGATTTTTTGAGTTACCTGTTTTTATTATATGAATTTAAAAAATAAGACATGTTTATCAATATGTTTTTTGAAAAAAATTCTTTATAAAAAAAATATTTAAGCAAAAATAAAAAACTTTCGGGAGGAAAAAATAATATACTTTTATATTTTTGCTTAGCAAACATACATGACAAAAATTACATTCTTATAATTTTATGAACTATTGCATTCGTACGTGTGTGTCAAGAATCACTAATACAAAACTAAAATCATAAACGGGTGAATAGGTTCAACACCACTCAATTTATATACAACTGTATCTTTAAAAAAATGCTTAAATAAATTTAATTTTTTAAAATACTTTTATTAAAAAATATAAGCGAGTTTGAAGTTTGGATTAATGTTGAAAAATATTTTTTTTTTCTAATTTTGAAATATAACAAGAAGCAAAAGCTTAAAAGATAGAAGCTATAGCTTCTAAAAGAGCAAGTATTTTTCTAAAAAAGGATTTTGTGACCAAACATTTTTAAAGAAAAATGATTTTTATTTTTTTTAAAAAAATATTTTTGATTTCCTAATTTCTCCAACCAAACAAGCTCTTCGTCATCACGAGCCTAAGACATATGGTGCCGTGTCATTAGAATAATTGCACAAATTAGACAATTATCAAAATGTAAGATTGTGACCCTGTCCACCAAACATAAAACAAGAACGCATCACCTCCCTTTCAAATTTCCCAAAACAAAACCCATTTTTTTCTTTTTTCACACAAAAGGATAAAAAGAGTAGACATACCTTTTTTTACATAACAAGTCATTTTACAGTTTTACCTCAAGGACAAAGAATTTTCTATTAGTACTACTCAAGTGGGCCCTTTCATTACGAAATAAAATCTTCATTAACTTAAAATAGTCACTAGAATTTAAATTTCAAACAAAACACAATAAAATAGAATAAAAAGATATTCTCACAATCGATTCTTGGGTAATATATATATAGATTATAGAGTATGAATGGGCAATACATGCTAGTGGGGAAGAAAATCTCAGTGGGTTGATTTGACGAAAACACGCACCAACTCGCTTGAAATTTGTGTATATTTTATTAAAGACTTGGCATCTTCATAGTGCTTTCCTATCAGAACGATCGATGTAATTGACATATAAAATCTCACAACAATATCATTTTAAATTGTTAGTGCTTTGCCAGCTCAACTCAAAAGCTAATCAGACTACTGCATATATATAAAAAATCCAACCAGTCAATCTTTATATCAGAAAATGGGATTAATTATAACTCATATATACGCTAAATTATGAGGCTAAAACAGTACATCAACGCCATCGAAAAATGTGCAATGTGCCCAAATTTTTAATCATCATAGTAGTTATAATGTCATGTGTTGGCAATAAGTCCAACAAATTGACCTCAAACATCGGGTATGTGCTACAAATCCCACTTTCCAGTTATATTTTGATATTATTTTTACTTGATCTTTTAATTATGAACACTTCGAGAGCAATTCTCGTGCATTGCTACTTTATTTGGTTGCACTTTTACAAAAACAAAATGCATATATATGTATACAGTGTATATGTTCTAAAACAGTAGGTGTTGAATACTTTACCGGTTGGTGGTTTATATTGAATCAAGGCATGTGTTTCTTGATTATTAAACGAATGACAAGGAGAATAACGCATTGAATACATGTATATAAGTAATAAACGACTGTGTTTTACTATCAAAGAACAGCCTTCCGATCTTTTTCTTCAGGATTTCGCAATTGTCAAATCCATACGCCTTGAGTTACTCGTTTAGCTTGCAGACGTCGATAAACTTCTGGACTGCATTGTGATACTGGGTCCCCTGCAAATACAATGTATGAAATGGTTTTAGCAAGACTCGCCAACAAGTCTCCAAAAACGGGTGTAAGGAGGAAACCGATGGGAGAGAGGAAGGGCCTCAATTTCTGTCATGATAAGGATTTATATACGTTCACCAGAATAAATCTCCGCTGTGTGTGGAAAATGAAGTGAGGTAGCATAAATTTGGCAAGCAGGATATTCAATAGGATGAAACACAAATAGTGGATGATATTTCAGAGAGAGGCGAAAAAACAAAGCAGGAAGATAATCAGATAATTAGAGGACTACCTCCCAGTATAGTTGATGGCAGTCCATGCACTTCCAAAACTCGAGATTTTTGTTGAACAAGCAATTAGGAATCACTTGAAATCCCTTGGATGCCTCGATAGCTTCTTCGGTTGTCAGAGGCTTTTGGATGAACATCCCGTTGCATTTAGTGCATCTTGACATTAGCTGATCTTCAGATATTTTAAGTTGAAATGTTTCGATTACCTGCAGCATTTCAATTTTAAGTTGAAGGGATTTTAAGAAAGGAGAAAAGAGAACTCAAAACAGTCTCGATGACCTAATTTAACTTAACCAGGAGTATAAACAAGAGATGAACAGAAAATGTGATAATCTGAACCATTTACCTCAAGAAGCTGTTCATTTTTAAGGAGACTCTTCACCTTGTATAGTTGGTTTTTTATCAAATATTCATGTCTCAAAAGTTTGGCATCTCTGGTTAAGAGCACTCGCTTCTCTTTTAGTGCCTGATCTATCAAATCTCTGAAGAAATTTAGTTCCAAATTAGTTAATTGAGCTTCCGTCATTTCATGATTCAACTAATAAGATACAAACTCTTAACAGTTCCTGTCTGCAAACATAAATTTGCCACCTAAAGAAAAGTGGTTATAAAGGGTACCTGGCATCGGGCCTCTTTGAATGTGGAACTGCAGCATCTACCCCAACACATCTCAAATGCTTCGCCAAGCCTTCAACCTGAGGGAACCAAAAGAGAAAATTCATCAGTCTCAAATAACCAGCTACCAAATATATGAACAAATAAAACCCCTAAGCTACATAAATTTCAGCCAAAGACAATCTTGAAATGAAAGTTTGCTATTTAACCACTATCTGATGAACATACCATCACGTCACATAAAAACTTAGGGAATCCATCACCGCCCAAGGAGGGATCCCATGGAGGGGGGCCATGCCAACTATCTTCTACTTCCAGAATCTTTTGCTTGCACTCCAGTCCTGTAGAAGACTTTTTGTTTTTCTTTTTTGATGTTTTGGGCTTTCCATCCGAGTCCTTCAACAAGATTCTGTCACCGTACTTCCTAACTATCCGCAAGAGGGTGTTATCCACTTCTTTGTTGATTTTATATGATTTGGAGGAATCCACCTCCTTAGTTGTCTCTATGATGCCACACAATTCTGGCATAGTTGCGCGGACCACATTTGAAGCTTCAACAAATTTGGTACTTCTCACCAGACTACAATCATCAGACTTCTCAAAGATCTTCAACCCAGGATCTAAATCAGATGGCCTTTGTTTATTGCAATTTCGCCTAGAGTTAGCTGCAAAGAACATCCATCAAAGCACTCTCTTTAAGGTAATATGCTCAGAACTAATGGCAACTGGTGCATCAGATGTAAAATGGCAAACAAAAGATATTAAATCCGAAAACTTCAACTAAACTAAATGCAACCTTCCAAATCTAATAATTTAGCCATCTAAATAAAGATCAAACCTTCGCTAACCACCTTGGCTTGGAAGATATTAAATATCTCAACCAAACAATGAGCATCAGCGGCCGCATATATCTTCTGCTTTTCTGTCAGAGGACGCTTAGACCAGTCACTACACTGAAGTTCCTGATATAGTTGTATAGATTTTAAAATCCATTTCAGAAATACAACTTATGATGTCACCAGCTGTCATCAGGTGAAACTGGGCACTTAATAATTCCTAGGATGCACACCTTTGACAGCAAAATGCCCAAAACTTCCTCGCAGACTGTTGCTAAGCTCTTAGTTTGTTTTGGTACCCTTTGTCCAGGTACTTTGGGTCGTAAATAGTTGTATATGGCAGAAATATCAATAAAAGGTTCAACCTAACCAAGAAAATTTGACAAAAGCATGTCAGAAAAACAATCTAACAGTAAACTCTACACTGCTGTAATTTGAATAAGAGGTTCAGCTTAACAGAAAATTTGACAAAAGCAAGTTCTATAAACAGTTGTAAACTGTAGACTTTCTTTCATCAGTGTGTTTGAATCCAAATATTGGGCATTGAATGCGCATAAAGGTAATTCCAAGTTCAAGTTTTATAACAAGTCAGAATACCTGAAACCGTTGTCAATATCCAGCCACCAAAAGGGCAAAAACACAAAAAAAAACAAAAACAACCAAGCAAATAAATCTAACCGAACCTTCTCCGTGCATATGAGTCTGAAATTGCACAGATTGTAATATAAGGCAAGCAAAAATTACGAAGATGTGAAATTGTAAGTAGCGCTTAATGTTTCTACCTATCACAAGTGTAAAATGATTTGGGAACGCCAATCAGACTCTACACAAAGTTTGAAATAAAAAAACAGAGAGATTGTTAATGTTTTTCCATAGTTCTATTCATTGCACCTCAAAATATAGAGAGTCGAAAATCCTCAATATTCCACGTGTCATCAAGTTCGGTAGCTTTTATTATTGAGAATATGACAATGGCAATTCGACCAAATAAACATGAGAAATATCGGGAATGCATATTACATTTTCATGCATCTCGTAGCCTAGTAATAAACGATAAAAACCGAAAAATGTGTGAACTGCTTGCACAATCTTCCTGTCTCAATTGAACTTCCAATTAGAAAATCAAAGCTTCCATCTTTACCATCTTCCTAAATGCAGAATCTAAAGAAAAACGAAGTTTACAACTTTCCTAAACTATGGAGGAATGAAAATAAATGGTAATGCAAATTAAAGAACAATGAAAACTGATGTAAACTCTTGAATCCAATGATAACTGATAATCCTTGCTAAGCATCCGAAATTCATTAAAATGCTACCCACTAACAAACAGTTCATAGCTAAAGCGAACAGAAAAGTGAGAGCAAAAGTTACTCTATCAAAACCAGGTTCGCAGCCTCGCTGACAAAACGTGTGGGACAATAACACCAAATCCTGCTTAAATCTGAATCCCAGCTTTATAACACTCGGCGATACAAACACTTGTTTCAACAATTCATACACCGACGAAAGCTGAATTGCTTGAATATCGACCAGAAAAACGTGTAACTCGTCGGAATCGGAGGAGCTGACGACGCGGCAAGCAATTTGGAGCAGGGAAACGACGGGGTAGGTGGAGGCGCTGCGATTAGGCTTCCACTCCGCGTCGAGGCCGATGACGGAGGAATGAGTTAACGCGTAGCTGAAACGAGTGAACTCGGGCGAGTCGTCGGAGGTGACCAGGTCGATTGCGATGGCCTGTTTCTCCATGGAACTGGTTATTGCCAAATGGTCATCATTTTACACCAAATATTTCTACGGAATGAGTCAATTTTTTTTTATTTTTTATTTTTTTTAAATTTCTTTGACTTATTAGGATGTTTATTTGAGAAAAATCACGGTTTAGTCTCAAATAGTTTGGATCATTCTCGGTTCAGTCTCAAACAAATTTAATGAACCGATTTAGTCTAAAATATTCCAATTTGTTTCTCAATTCGGTTTTTCGACAATTGAAGTGTTAGTACAAAAGAGAAACGTATTACACACTTTCGTATCCAAAATTCAGCCCACCCAATTTGTTATCTGCAAATCGTCTCCTTCACTGCTGTCAATCGCTCACTGTCGCCGAAGTTCGCTATCAGACCACAACTTCTGGACGATCCTCGTTCAAAGTTTCTTTTTTTTTTTAGCAAATAGTATGTTTTTTTTGGATTTTTTTTTTTCGTTTTAAGCTTTTTCCCATATGAAACTCCTCTTAATATTTTTCTAGCATTTAACTTGTAGTGACCCTTACCCGGATCACCTACTAAACAGAACTTATGCATGCAATTAACTTAATTAAACAGATATCAGAATAAAACTGCGGAAACCATAAACGTTATACAATCCCAAGTAAAGGAATCTGTAATTTATCCAAATAATATACAACCAAATCGAATAGCTGTATCAACCTCAAAACAACAGAAATAAAACCTAGGCGAAGCTCCAGCTGGTCAACCACTGACTAGCCCCTCCTGGATCCACCCTCCCCGTCCAATCGCAAACCTGCCCCATGGAATAGGGTGTCCAGAAACACAGGGTACGAGACGTGAGCATAAAACGCCCAGTACGAGAGTATGAGTATACATGCATGCAAAGTGAACTCCCTAAAAACTCGAGGTCAAGGATCAGATAACAGAGACAGACCGGGCCCTGGTATGTAGCACGCTGTGCCGTCGCTTCAGGAGGTGGCTCCCATACCGAGATAACCGTGGATATGCCGGACCCAAATCGATGGAAGTCCATCCACTAACAGGATAGGGTACAAACCTACTAACAGACATCTCGAAAGAGATACAGCAAGATGCAAATGAATGCAGCATAATATCATGACATATAAATCATGCAGTCATATAATACATGCATACTCAGTTAGGATATCTCGAACAGTACTTTCGTACCTCAAAACAGTGCAAGCTCTACCAACTCTAGGTCCACGCCTATAGTCTGCTCTACACTGCCAAATGATACTACTATCATTAAAGTGCTCTAAAAGCCTTAACTAAGCTATTGCATACTCCTAAATATTTATAGGAAGCAAAAGCTATACCTTCGTCCGTCGTTAGCCCTTTGATGTCGATGCCTCCAGAACTTGGGCACAACTCCGCTACGACTACCGAACGCCTCGCCGACCGCCGGGTCAAGCCTAGGAAGGCTAGAATTACTCGAATGGACTAGAAAGTAGAGGGAAATACTAGGAATTGGCAATTGGAAATGAAGCCTCGGCCCTCTATTTATAGATAACGATCGAAAATTCCGATCCTTGATCGGAACGTCCGAACCTCGATCGGAACGTCCGATCCTGCCATCGGAGCTTCCGAAGATCCTGATCTGCCACGTGTCAAAATATCACTTGTTGATTCCGGATAGGGGTGATCGGAGCTTCCGATCCAACCACACGTCATGGATGACGTAATATCATCGGTGACTCCGATCGCTCATCGGAGCTTCCGATCGTGCCTTCGGAGCTTCTGATCCGTCCGATACCCAATTTATTTAATTAGCATTAATCCTTTAATTACTCAATTAGGGTACGGGCTACTACATTCTCCCCCACTTAAGATATTTCGTCCTCGAAATCAGATCTGAAGTACCGAATGCAAAACAGAAATCATAAACATTCTTTATTCAAATCAAACGTTTACAGAGTTTGCAACTGAATACAACTTAAGAATGAAATCAAAACAACTCAGGATGGTCTTCACGCATCCTGTCCTCAAGCTCCCAAGTAGCTTCCTCAGTGCCTCGGCGCTGCCACTGAACTAAAACCAAAGGAATGACTTTGTTCCGTAAAACCTTATCCTTATAATCCAGGATACGAAGAGGTTTTCAACATAAGTCAAATACTTGTCTACCTGAACCTCAGACCGTTGCAGAATATGAGATTCATCCGCCACATACCGTCGCAACAGAGATACGTGGAACACGTCGTGAATACTGGATAGATGCGGTGGCAAAGCTAGTCGATAAGCCAAATCGCCAATACTCTCCAAGATCTCAAACGGACCGATAAACCTGGGAGACAACTTGCCCTTAAGGCCAAATCTGAGAATCTTGCAGAAAGGTGACACTCTCAGAAACACTTTCTCCCCGACATCGAACTGCAAAGGTCTACGCTTGATATTAGCATAGCTGGCCTGACGATCCTGTGCAGTCTTAATCTGTTTCTTGATCTGATCAACAATGTCTATCGCCTGCTGGATAAACTCCGGTCCCTCATCCTGTCTCTCCCCTACTTCTTTCCAGAAGAGTGAAGTACGACAACGTCGCCCGTACAACGCCTCAAAAGGTGCCATCCCAATACTAGTATGATAGCTATTGTTGTACGCGAACTCGATCAACGGCAAATGATCCTGCCAGGCTGAACCAAAATCCATGACGCACGCTCTAAGCATATCCTCCAAAGTACGGATAGTGCGCTCTGACTGACCATCAGTCTCCGGATGATAGGCAGTACTCAAACTGAGAGTAGTACCCATCGCACGCTGAACACTCCCCCAGAATCTAGAAGTGAACCTGGGGTCCCGATCGCTGACAATGTTCACAGGCACTCCATGAAGTTGAACGATCTCCTGAATGTACATCCGTGCCATGCGATCCACAGAGTACTCTCGGCTATAGGCAATGAAATCCGCTGAATTGGTGAGTCGGTCCACCACAACCCAGATAGCATCACAGTTCCTCGGGGATAACGGCAAATGGGTCACAAAGTCCATTGTGATAAACTCCCATTTCCATTCAGAAATAGGCAGACTGTGAAGCAATCCTCTAGGTCGTCGGTGCTCTGCCTTGACCTGTTGACACACCAAACATCTCGAAACAAACTGATAAACACTGCGTTTCATTCCCTTCCACCAGAAACGAGTACGTAGATCCTTGTACATCTTGTTGCTCCCAGGATGAATACTCAACTTAGTGCGATGCGCCTGAGACAAAATCTCCTCTCGCAACTCTTCATCCTGCGGAATCACAAGCCTACCAGACAAACACAGAAAGCCATCTGACTGATAATGAAATCCAGACGAGCTACCCTCGTTAGCTAGACGAGCTAAACGCTGGGTCTTCGAATCAGACATTTGAGAATCTCGAATCCGCGAATACAAGGCTGGCTCAGATAATATCGCAAACATCTGGATACTCTGCATACCTTTCTTATGCTTGAAGGTATAACCTGAAGTACAACAATCACTGATCGCACTAGACATCGAACAAGTCTGAAGTGCGGATAGTCGTACCTTGCGACTCAAGGCATCAGCGGTGAGATTAGCAGCTCCCGGATGGTACTTAATCTCGCAATCATAGTCCTTAAGCAAGTCCATCCAACGTCTCTGCCTCATGTTCAACTCCGCCTGAGTGAACAAATACTTGAGACTCTTATGGTCGGTGAAGATCTCAAATTTCTCGCCATACAGATAATGACGCCAGATCTTCAAAGCGAACACAATGGCTGCCAATTCCAAATCGTGGACTGGATAGTTGTCCTCGTGAATCTTCAGCTGTCTAGAAGCGTATGCGATCACATGCCCATTCTGAGTCAGGACACAACCTAACCCCTGAAGAGAAGCATTCGTGTAAACCACATACCCTTCAGATCCTGACGGTAATGCCAACACCGGTGCAGAAGTCAACCGCCGTCGAAGCTCACAGAAATTCTCCTCACACTCGGAGGACCACTCGAAATCCACACCCTTGCGGGTAAGCTGCGTCAACGGTCGAGCTAACTGAGAGAAGTTCAGAATGAAGCGACGATAATACCCTGCTAGACCCAGAAAACTACGGATCTCAGCAACTGTCGTCGGACGCGACCAATTAAGTACCGCTTCAATCTTGCTTGGATCAACAGAAATCCCCTCCCTGGATATGATATGGCCAAGAAAGACCACTCTATCCATCTAGAACTCACACTTGCTCAGCTTGGCGTACAACTGCTCATCTCAAAGAGTCTGCAGTACCAACCGTAAGTGAGAAACATGCTCTTCCATATTACGCGAATACACCAAGATGTCGTCAATGAAGACCACGACAAACTTGTCCAAATACTCCCTGAAGACACGGTTCATCAGATCCATGAATATAGCCGGCGCATTAGTCAAACCAAATGGCATCACTAAGAACTCGTAATGCCCATAGCGAGTACGGAATGCAGTTTTGGCTACGTCCTGATCACGGACTCTCAACTAATGATATCCAGATCTCAAGTCAATCTTGGAGTAAACTGACGTGCCCTGCAGCTGATCGAACAAGTCATCAATACGAGGCAACGGATACTTGTTCTTCACAGTGACTCGATTCAGCTGCCGATAGTCAATGCACAGCCGCATCGACCCATCCTTCTTCTTCAAGAAGAAAACAGGAGCTCCCCAAGGAGATACACTAGGACGAATGTACCCCTTGTTCAAAAAATCCTGTAGCTGATTCTTCAACTCACGCATCTCTGACGGAGCCAGACGATACGGTGCTCTAGAAATAGGCAAAGTACCCGGCATCAACTCTATGCCAAACTCGACTTCTCTAGCAGGAGGAAAACCCGGAATCTCATCAGGAAATACATCTGAAAATTCATCCACAACAGGAATGCTCTCTATCCCAATGCTCTCAGCGGACAAATCAACTGCATAGATAAGGTAGCCTTCCCCGCCAGACTCTAGAGCTCGACAGGCTTTCAAAGCTGATACCAAAGGCATCGGGGGTCGCACTCCCTCACCATAGAAAAACCAGCTCTCACTTCCCTCCGGATGAAAGCGTACTAATCTCTGATAACAGTCCACTGAAGCTCGATAGGTAGTCAACATATCTATTCCCAGAATGCAATCAAAGTCGTCAATCGCCAGGACCATGAGATTCGCAATCAAAATGTTACCCTCAAACTCTAAAGGGCAACCCATCACTAGACGCTTAGCCAAAGCAGATTGGCCCGTCGGAGTAGAAACAGACATCACTACGTAGTGCAATGCATGGTAACTTATGCCTCTTAACAAAACGTGCAGAAATGAAGGAATGAGATGCACCAGTGTCAATAAGTACAAGAGTAGGTATACCATAAAGCAGAAATGTACATGCGATGACTTTCTCATTCTCCTCCACTGCCTGATCATGTCTCAGGGCAAACACCTGGCCAGAAGCTCGTGGCCTCAAATAAGAACTCCCAGCAGGCTGTCCCTGCGACCTCTGCTGTACGGTGGCCTGAGAACCAGATCCAGAACCGCCTCCCCCAGATAGTGGACAATCTCTCCGGATATGACTAGTCTCTCCACAACGGAAACAAGCTCCAGAAGCTCTACGGCACTTGTCGGATGGATGGTTCTTCCCACAGTGATCACACTTGTCCTTCTTACCATAACGGACAACACCAGCAGAGCCAGAGGAAGAAGAAGTAGATCCAGACTTCTTGAAATTTTGGGCACGGGGACCCAAAGAACTAGCAGGCCTCGACTGAGAGAAAGACCTGTTCCGCCGAATGCTGTCCTCCGCCTGGTGACAACGGCTCACCAAACCCTCGTAGGACATGTCGTCGCCAACCGCCACACGGTCATGGATCTCAGATTTAAGGCCCTGAAGGAACAGATTATACTTCATCTCTGAGCTATCAGCAATCTCGGGGCAATAGGATAGCAGATCAAAGAACCTCTGTTGATACTCATCAATAGACATGGCTCCCTGTCGCAGACTCAGTAGCTCGCCTGCCTTCGACTGTCAGAGTGCAGAAGGAAAATACCGCTTTTGGAAAGCTGTGCGGAACTCGGCCCAGGTGGCCACTCCTCTCGCCGCAATAAAGGGTGCAGAAGTAAACCTCCACCACCTACGGGCTCGCCCATCCAAAAGATAGCCAAGGGTCTCCATCTTCTGCTCCTCGGTGCAGTGGAAAGTCTGAAAAGTCGTCTCCATGCGGTCTAGCCAATTCTCCGCATCCTCCGGAGACTCACCTCCAACTAAGGGCTTAGGACCCATAGCTAAGAATCGACGCACAGTGAAACGCTCGTCGTCATGATGACGATGACGTCGTTCTCGACGAGGCTCCCGGTCGGCATCACCCCAATGCCCACCAATACTGCCATGAGAACTCCGATCGTCACGATTTGCCATCTACAAAAATACCTCCTGATGAGACTAAATCCCAAGAATTCTTTTGCATGCTCTGATACCATAAATGTAGTGACCCTTACCCGGATCACCTACTAAACAGAACTTATGCATGCAATTAACTTAATTAAACAGATATCAGAATAAAACTGCGGAAACCATAAACGTTATACAATCCCAAGTAAAGGAATCTGTAATTTATCCAAATAATATACAACCAAATCGAATAACTGTATCAACCTCAAAACAACAGAAATAAAACCTAGACGAAGCTCCAACTGGTCAACCACTGACTAGCCCCTCCTGGATCCACCCTCCTCGTCCAATCGCAAACCTGCCCCATGTAATAGGGTGTCCAAAAACACAGGGTACGAGACGTGAGCATAAAACGCCCAGTACGAGAGTATGAGTATACATGCATGCAAAGTGAACTCCCTAAAAACCCGAGGTCAAGGATCAGATAACAAAGACAGACCAGGCATTGGTATGTAGCACGCTGTGCCGTCGCTTCAGGAGGTGGCTCCCATACCGAGATAACCGTGGATACGCCGGACCCAAATCGATGGAAGTCCATCCACTAACAGGATAGGGTACAACCCTACTAACAGACATCTCGAAAGAGATACAGCAAGATGCAAATGAATGCAGCATAATATCATGGCATATAAATCATGCAGTCACATAATACATGCATACTCAGTCAGGATATCTCGAACAGTACTTTCGTACCTCAAAACAGTGCAAGCTCTACCAACTCTAGGTCCACGCCTATAGTCTGCTCTACACTGCCAAATGATACTACTATCATTAAAGTGCTCTAAAAGCCTTAACTAAGCTATTGCATACTCCTAAATATTTATAGGAAGCAAAAGCTATACCTTCGTCCGTCGTTAGCCCTTTGATGTCGATGCCTCCAGAACTTGGGCAAAACTCCGCTACGACTACCGAATGCCTCGCCGACCACCGGGTCAAGCCTAGGAAGGCTAGAACAACTCGAATGGACTATAAAGGAGAGGGAAATACTCGGAATTGGCAATTGGAAATGAAGCCTCGGCCCTCTATTTATAGATAACGATCGGAACTTCCGATCCTTGATCAGAACATCCGAACCTCGATCGAAACGTCCGATCCTGCCATCGGAGCTTCCGAAGATCCTGATCTGCCACGTGTCAAAATATCACTTGTTGATTCCGGATAGGGGTGATCGGAGCTTCCGATCCAACCACACGTCATGGATGACGTAATATCATCGGTGACTCCGATCGCTCATCGGAGCTTCCGATCCTGTTCGGAGCTTCCGATCGTGCCTTCGGAGCTTCCGATCCGTTCGATACCCAATTTATTTAATTAGCATTAATCCTTTAATTACTCAATTAGGGTACGGGCTACTACATAACTTCATCCAAGATGCATAAATCATTGACATATATATGTTCTATCAATAGATTGAGGATTGTTTTGTAATTTTTTTTAAAAATATGGTAAACAATAGAGTGATGCATAATAAATGTGTCTTTTTGAGCATATAAGATAAGCAGTAAACTCCTTTTGAGCACATTTATTGTGCGGACTTTTTATGATGAGTAGTTTTTTTTTTGAAAGATCTATGATGAGTAGTTTTAATGGAGTATATATAAGTTTATATATATATATATATATATATATATATATATATATATATATATATATATATATATATATATAGTTTCTTTCAAGTGCCCACCTATCATGCCCACTACCATGCCCACCAATGATGTGACACTATTCTATTGGATGTGATAAAGATGTGGTCCATATATATATATATATATATATATATATATATATATATATATATATATATATAGTGACCCGTATCGTGATCACCTACTAATCAGAAACTTAGGCATGCAATAAACTTAATAAAACATAATCAAAGTAATTCAGCGGAAACTAAATAACCAGTTACAATCCCGAGGAATAAAAATCCTAAAATACTGTTATACAACCATATCGAATAAAGTGTATAAATCCAAATTTATTAATGCTGAAAGCTTAGACAGATATCTCCACTGACAACCTGTAGCCTAAGCCCTCTTGAAACCACCCGCCTCATCCAAACTCAAATCTGTCCCATGAAATAGGGTGTTCAGAAACAACAGTACGAGGACGTGAGCATAAAACGCTCAGTACTAAATCCAAATTTATTAATATTGAAAGCTTAGACAGATATCTCCACTGACAACATGTAGCTTAAGCCCTCTTAAAACCACCCGCCTCATCCAAACACAAACATGTCCCATGGAATAGGGTGTCCAGAAAAAACAGTACGAGGACGTGAGCATAAAACGCTCAGTATGAGAGTATGAGTATACAATATTATATATGCATGTATGCAAGTGTACCTGAGACCAAGACACTCAGGTCAAGAAAAAAGATCATAAACCGGGCCCAGGGTATATAGCACGCTGCGTCGTCGCATCAGGAGGTGATTCCTATACCCAGTGGATAATGGTGACCTGATACTGGTACACGTGTCCAATCATAACGGTAATCTAATACAAGACTTACGTATCCAACCATCCACTTCTCGTAGGGTGAGCGCCCTACTACATGATATCTCAAAGATACAGGATCAAGATGCTCATGTATGCAACATACAACCATTACATGTTATACAAATAATGACATATAAAACATGCAACCACATAATACATGAATACTCAGTCTGGATATCTCAAACAGTACTTTCGTACCTCAAATACTAGGCAAGCTAAGACCACCTCTATGTCCAAGCCTATAGTCTGCACTACAATGCAAAATACTCATGTATTATAATCTTGCTCTAAAAGCCTTAACTAAGTTATTGCATACTCTCTAACTATTTATAGGAAACTTAGGAATACATCTCTCCGTCGTCAGCCCGCTGATGTCGATGCCTCAGATCTTAGCACAACTCCACTGCGACTCCCGGGTGCCTCTTCAAGGCCTGCCCCTCGACTACTATGGCTAGAAAAGCCCTTAAACACTCAAGAGCCGAGAGAGGAAGTGTGAAATTGGTGTGAAAATCTGAATCTCGGATGGCCTATTTATAGGCATTGATCGGACGCTTCGATCGCTGGATCAGATGCTCCGATCTTCTTGCCCCAGCCACATGTCACGATCTCGTTGACACCTGTTGTGCCACCTCATCTATAGCGACCCAGCCCGGATCCACTACCTAATCAGAGTTTAGGAGCATAATTAAACATGCATTAAATAAATCGCTGCGGAAGACTTAAATTAAAATAGACCGGCAGAATACAACCGGATAAATAAATTCGATTTATACAACCCAATCGAAATAAATAACCCTAAAGGCAAAACCTACAGCCAAATCCTGCTGTCTTCACTGGTCACTGGCTACTTCAAGCTCCTGGTGCCCAACCATGCACCTATAACTGCCCCGTCGAATGGGGTGTCCAGACATACAAAAACACTGGACGTGAGCTCTAAGCTCAATACGAAAGCAATGATATATGTAATATATGCAACACATAAATGACTTTAAAATTAGGGTTAAATCACTTTCTCTGGGCGCCTGGAATACACATTACCGGGCAAGAGAGCGACTCCGCGTGGTACTCGTATATTCCCAAGACACGAATCCTCAGGAAGAATCGCCTCGACTGATGGAAACTGTCATGACTCACATCATACCCGATGCAGTCTCCGTAAAAACATATGCATGTGCTAAAGCCGTAAAACATGGTAAACACATAGCACATACTCATGCAACACATATAATATATATCATGCTGGCCATCACAGTCAGTACTTACGTACCTCACTACAGGCAAATCCTAGCAGTCCTACTCTAGGTTCCAAGCCTATCAACAACTCTACAATGCAAATATCCATGCATCATTCATTAAGCTCTAAAAGCCTTAACTAAGCTATTGCATACTCCTAAATAATTTAAGGAGACCATAGCTATACCTGCGTCCGTCGTCAGCCCACTGATGGCGACTATCCCGCAACTAGGGCACACCCCTGCTGCAGCTCCACAGCTTTGAGCACTGCTCCGCTACACGAGCACTGCCCCGCTACTATGTCAGACACTGTCTGACTATACTAAAGTATATTTCCTACTCCAACTCTAAAATAAGAGTACCCAAAGCCCAAAATAGAGCTACTAGGGCGAAGGAGAGGAATTCGGAATTGGCAAGAAATGAGGAGCTCGGACCCTATATTTATAGACGTCGATCGGAAGCTCCGTTCCTCGATCGGACGTTCCGTTCCGGCAGATCGGAAGCTTTGTTCCCCGATCGGACGCTCCGTTCGCCATGTGTCAATTCGGTCCACATGCAACCACACACCTGTCACCGACAGCCATCGGAAGCTCCATTCTTGATCGGACGCTCCGATCCTGGATCGTTGCTTCCGATCCCACTCGAGTCTTGGAACCTTCTAAACCAATTTCGAGTGTCCTGGATCCATTTCTGGGCACCGTTAATCCTCCTGGACTTCCTTAATCATGTTTTACTTAACCCAAACATGATTACATGATTAAGTACTCATTAATCGTTAATCACGGATACGGGTCACTACATTCTCCACCCCTTACAAGATTTCACCCTCGAAATCTAGGGTAACAACTCGAGAACGTAAATACAGACACTTGCCCGAGTGTCTAGTCGAAATAGCTTCCGACATACTCAGACTCTTGTCGAATTATATGCAAGCTGCATAAATGCTAAATCACAATAGCATTCTCCGAGCTGGAAAACACTGCATTACTTGATGACAATTAACCTCGCTTGACACTAACGTACCACATCACTGATACGTCCTTCATCACAATCACGATCTTACTGATCACGAAGCATACAACAATCAACTGGTCACCAAAAGTCCTCAGTGCCCAACACCTCTAGTGAGAAAACACTAATCCCAACACTGTGCTGACACAACAAAGCTCTAATTCTCTTCAAGAGAATCTAAATGACACGGGGTTATACTGCAACATAACTGCTTAACATGATTCCATATACTGATTATCCTTCCCATGCCTCACCGAAGCAAAACAGCTTCCCAAGGGCAACACTGGGAACTCAGACCATCTAGTCTAGTACAAATCACAGTTCATGTTTCTTAGTATAACTCAGCCATAGGTTATTCACCCAAGAATTCCCAATCAATAGACATTCTCCCGATAGTTATACTTACTTGCAATCACTGTATACAAATCAAGATTAAGGCAAGCTCCCACCAATATGTTCGACTGGGACATTCCACAGTACACAGACATATGGAAACGCTTCCTATACTGTCTCGAAACTCAACAGTTGCAAGCGTCTGGTATAACTTAACTCGGAGTCTCTGATGAAGCCATCATCGCATACCAACCTCCCAAGATTAAACACACTGATCCTTGGACTAAATCCCAACGGATTCTCAATAGTCAAATAGCTTCCCTTCCTGAACTCATCAGCCACAACAATGAAAAGACTAATTCGTCGATTCCCTAGCCGATCCTGGGAAACACTTGTCCTCTAATAGCTGGTCACACAACGCTTCTGACTGTCGTCATAGCTGGAATGTAAAATCTCTGACAAACAGTCAGCACGGATGTGATTTACTGACTGGAAAGAACAAAGTTGCTGCATCGCTGTCTTGCGAAGTCTTCAATTCCCACAACAATCTTGTTGACCACTAAGCCGATCAACGACTGCTTCGATAATTTCCATGATCTCACGCACCACATGCTAAAATTTAGTGACACCCCTTGCTGGATCTCGAAAATAGACCCCAGCTAATGTCACACCTCGCGATCATACAACTGATGTCCATATGAGTATCCAATCCTCGTTGGATCCCAAACTCCAATGGTACACTTAAGACATCATCACAAAAGCTGAAACGACCCTAACTCTATAATTATTAAATAAATAAATATGCGGAATTTTTTTTTTTATATAATTACTAAATAAAATATGTACATATATGCCCATACATGTATGCACAGAATAAAAAGATTTAAAAATAAATAAATAAATAAACAATTAAATACTTAAATAAAAATGCATTCTTTAAAATAAAATAAATATCTGAGTCAAACATTTATTTAAAAAAAATGCATAAATAAAATGATTAAAATTTGCATGCACTGACAATAATCAATAAAATAGTCAAAACTCACAACCACTGAAAAATAATATAAAGTGTGTAACGTGCTGACATAATCAAAAACATGCATGTGACTCAGACATCTATCACGATCACGGGGTCACTGCATGTCCGCTCATACATCCTCGCCTCCGGTGGATACAACATCACCCTCAACGTACTCACCTGCACCATACCAGTGTAGTGAGCCTAGAGGCCCAACATGCTAACATAACAAGGGTTTAAAATAATTTTAAACAATTAAATACTAATACATACATATACATGAATGAGCATGATTGAAAATTACATAACATAACTTAACTTAAATAAACTTAAATAACATAATACATAACATTGTTGAGCAATTAATTTTCTAACATCGCATGGTTGTATCCATATTATAACCTTAAATCATACATTAAATACTGATCAGCGTGGAAACCAACGTACGTGGCGGGGACGAATCACCTCTTAAATTGGCAGTAAACTGTCCTTCAATAGTTCACATATGGGGACGAGTCCCACTTAAATTGTCACACTACTTCAACTTCCAACATAAAATATTTTCTTTTGCTCAACCTTAAACATTAAATCATGCATAAAAATTATTTCATGAATGCATGTACTTAAATAAAATGTGTGTCCTTCATATATATTTAATTTAATTTCATACTAACATATAAATATAAAAAAATAACTTCCATGCATAAAAATAATTAAATATATATTCAGGACACATGAAATTTCTCATGAGTTGTACTGAACTGCTGGCCCTAACACTCAAGCCCATTTTCTTAAATTCTGGCCCATTAACATTGAGACTGGCCCATTAACATACTTAAGTCCATTAACACCTTTCTAAGCCCAATAAATCAATTAAAGCCCATTAGCACATACTTGGCCCAATAACAACTTAATCTGGCCCAATGGGCCTAAAAGCCCAAAGACTGGCCCAATAATTTCCGTGGGCTTCAAAGCCCATAAAAATTATTGGACTAACTTAAAATAATTATTCAAGCCCATTAAGAAACTTAAATGTAGCCCATTGCCCAATTAAAACACTTTAACTTAATAATTAACTTAAAAATAAAATACCCGAGTCCGACTAACTTAACCCAGACCCGGACCCACTAGACTTGACCCATGACTTACTGAAACTGACCCGGACCCATGACCCGACCCGAAAAGCACCTAGAACCCTAAAACCCGAAACCCTATTTCCCTTTGTGCTGCGGCCGTGAGCAGCCCTGAGCGGCTTTATAAAAACTAACCGTGTTGCCTGCTCCGGACACCTTTGGCCATGAAACTACCGCCCATACTTAGAAAACATCAAGACGGTTCTAACCCCATAAATTTTACCTCAAACGGATCTCTGTAGAGGGAGAACAAACCAAAACAATCTACCCATAGTTTCTGCTCACGCGCAGAACGCAACCAGAGGCTTTAGGCTGTTCGGCCGCTCATCTCCGGCAACCACCGGCCGGAAAATTTACCTTTAAAACCTTCCCCAAGGTCTTGGGGTTCTAACCCAATTGGATTTACCCTCAAACTCGTCTTCAACAGTGCACAAGAACCATTCTCCTAAAACCGCTCAAACTGCAACCTGTTGCGCATCAGAAATATATGGCTTCGGTTCCAGCCTGTTACACCCATAAAACCTGACCAATCTCGAACCTAGGGACCCTAACACACCCACCTAGACATGCACCAGTATTTGGTCGTACCATGTTGGAAGAAAACGTGAGTCATGATCAAACAAATGCATAAACATGTCATGAACATCAAAACCGATCCTTAAATCTGAAAATTTGAAGAAAAATCGATGCTACACAATACACACTCTATAATATCTGATAGGTACGAAAATTTAGAAGAAAAACATGCCTTTCACCGATGTTTGAAGAGAAAAAAGGCGAAGGTGACGATTCCGGGACGACGGGACGACGAACAACCTAACTTGAAGCTTGAACAAACGAGGCTATGGAGTTTTCTGTGGGAAGCCGATGAAAAGATTGAAGATTGGGGTGGGAGAAGAAGGGTTGTCGGCTGATGGGGTTTTGGGAATAGATTAGGGAGTGATTTAGGTTTAAAATATTGGTAGATAATTGAATAATAATAGATATTACTCAATATAAAGATATTATACCTTAACAAAATATTTTAAACTCTTAAATAAAAATAACAATCTGATAAAATATCTCAAATCTCGAAATATTAATATAGGATAATTTTAAAATTTAATAAAAGTCAATAAAGGGACTAATTTTGACTAAAAATCAACCCTTAATTAAATATATAAATAAATACTAAAATTTTCTTGACAAAATATCTTAAAATATTATTTTAAGGCTCATAGAACTCATAAAATATTTTTGGCTAAATATTTTGGTATCTCGTCCGTCCACGGTCCCGTCTCCGCGATCAAAACAATTAAATTTCCATAAATCATGAAAATCACTAATTATGGGTTAAATGCTTAAAATAACTTAAAACATGCACAAATAATTTCACATAATTATTTAACCCATAATCTAAAATTCTAAATAAATAAAATCCCTAATTATGCATGCGAATTTACGTATTAAAAATTCCGGGTGTTACAATTCTCCCCCCCTTAAATTGGATTTCGTCCTCGAAATTAAAGTACTTACCCGAACAACTCCGGGTAGCGAGTCCTCATGTCTGCCTCGGTCTCCCAAGTAGCTTCCTCCTCCGAGTGATTCAGCCACTGGACTCTGACCATCGGTATGACCCGCGTCCTCAATCTGCGCTCCTCCCTAGCCAAGATCCGTATAGGCCTCTCCTCAATGCTAACTCCGGTGTCAACTGAAGAGGCTCAAAATCCAACACATGCGACGGGTTAGAGACATATCTCCGAAGCATGGATACATGGAAAACGTTGTGCACTGCTGCAAGCCTTGGCGGTAGAGCTAAACGGTAGGCCAACGTGCCAACTCTCTCCAAGATCTCGAATGACCCTATATATCTCGGATTAAGCTTCCCTCTCCGGCCAAATCGTACCACTCCCTTCATAGGTGACACTCTCAGAAACACGTGATCACCTACTGCGAACTCCAAATCTCGTCGTCGAGTATCTGCATAACTCTTCTGACGACTCTGAGCAGTCCTCATGCGATCTCGAATCTGAGTCAAAATGTCAGCTGTCTGCTGCACGATCTCAGGACCCAGTAAAATCCTCTCACCAACCTCATCCCAATGCACAGGAGATCTGCATCTCCTCCCATACAATGCTGCATAAGGAGCCATACTTATAGACGACTGAAAACTGTTGTTATAGGTCAACTCCACTAATGGCAGTCTAGTCTCCCCCGAGCCCTGAAAATCGATGACACAGGCTCTCAGTAAGTCCTCAAGAATCTGTATCACTCTCTCTGACTGACCATATGTCTGGGGATGAAAAGCTCTGCTGAACAGTAGTCTAGTCCCCAATGTTGTGTGCAAACTCTTCCAAAACGCAGACGTAAATCTCGGATCTCTGTCTGATACTATGGACACAGGTATGCCATGCAATCTAACAATCTCCTTGATGTAAAGCTCTGCATACTGTGTCAAGGAGTAGGTAGTCCTCACCGGCAAGAAATGAGCTGACTTGGTGAGTCTATCCACGATCACCCAAATAGCGGTACACCCTCTAGTACTCCTCGGAAGGCCAACTACAAGGTCCATCGTAATGTTCTCCCATTTCCATTCCGGAATAGGAAGAGGTCTAAGAAGTCCTGCTGGACGCTGATGCTCTGCCTTGACTCGCTGACAAGTCAAACACTCTGACACCACTCTCCCGATATCTCTCTTCATCCCGGGCCACCAATACAATAACTGCAAATCTCTGTACATCTTCGTACTTCCGGGGTGAATGGAGTATGGAGATGTGTGAGCCTCTGCTAAAATATCAGCTCTCAACTGATCGACGTTCGGTACCCACATCCTACCACGGTACTGAACAATGCCATCCAAAACTGTATAAAGACGACCACCCTTGGCCTCATCTCTCTGCCTCCAACGTTGTAACTCCTCATCAGTAGTCTGTCCAACTCTGATCAGATCTCGTAGAATCGGTTGCACCGTCAACACTGACAAGCTCGGTGCATGACCACTCGAGTAAAACTCCAAATCAAACCTCTGAATCTCGCTCTGCAATGGTAACTGCACTGTCAAACACGATACCACTGTCGAATTCCGACTCAAGGCATCGGCCACTACATTAGCCTTACCTGGATGGTAGCTAATGTCGCAGTCGTAATCCTTCACTAACTCCAACCATCTCAGTTGCCTCATGTTTAACTCCTTTTGAGTGAAAAAGTACTCGAGGCTCTTATGATCCGTGAAAATCTTGCACTTCTCGCCATACAGATAGTGCCCCCAGATTTTCAAAGCGAAAACCACTGCTGCTAACTCCAAGTCATGCGTCGGGTAATTCTGCTCATGAACCTTCAGCTGCCTCGACGCATACGCAATAACCTTGCCACACTGCATAAGTACTGTGCCTAAACCCAGCTTAGACGCATCGGTGTACACCACTAACTCCTCGTGTGGTACTGTCACTGCTAACACCGGTGCAGTAATGAGTGCCTCCTTCAGCTGATCGAAGCTCCTCTGACAGTCTGAACTCCAGATAAACTTCGCATTCTTCTTGGTTAAGGAAGTCAAGGGTACTGCAATAGAGGAAAAACCCTTGATGAACTTCCTATAATATCCTGCCAAACCCAAGAAACTGCAAATCTCCGAAGCATTCTTCGGAATACCCCAATTTTGAACTGTCTCAACCTTCGACTGATCAACTGCAATCCCATCTCTCGAAATAATGTGGCCAAGAAATGCCACCTGCTCAAGCCAAAACTCGCACTTGCTGAACTTGGCATACAACCGATGCTCCCTCAAGGTCTGCAAGGCTGCCTGTAGATGCTGTCTATGCTCCTCAATGCTCCTAGAGTAGATCAAGATATCATCAATGAATACTATGATGAACTGATCTAGATACGGCTGAAAGACTCGGTTCATGAGATCCATGAAAACCGCTGGAGCATTGGTCATCCCAAATGGCATCACTAAGAACTCGTAATGCCCATATCGTGTCCTGAAAGCAGTATTAGACACATCTGCATCTCTAACACGCAACTGATGATAACCAGATCGCAGGTCGATCTTGGAGAACACCGAAGCTCCCTGCAACTGGTCAAATAAATCCTCTATCCTTGGCAGTGGGTACTTATTCTTCACCGTGACTCTGTTGAGCTCTCGATAATCGATGCACAGTCTCATACTGCCATCCTTCTTCTTCACAAATAACACTGGAGCTCCCCATGGAGAAAAGCTAGGACGAACAAAGCCTTTCTCTAATAACTCCTGAATCTGCTCCTTCAACTCTTTCATCTCGGTAGAATCAAGTCTGTACGGTGCCTTAAAGATAGGCACGGTGTCTGGCAATAAGTCGATACTGAACTCCACCTCTCTCACTGGTGGAATTTCTGAAACATCCTCCGGAAAGTCACGAACCACCTCTATCTCTGATAATGATCTGCTAGATGGTTCGAGGCCGTGACAATACTCGCTAGAAAACCTTGGCAACCCCGTCTCAACAACTTCCTCACCTGAATAAGAGATATCACCTGAGGAGTACTACTACTCTGAGATGCATGAAAAGTAAACGGGTCGACTTCTAATGGTTTCACTGACACTGTCCTTCGACGAAAATCAATCGAAGCTCCATTGACTGTCAACCAGTCCATACCCAAAATCAAATCAAACCCGCTCAACGGCAAAACCACTACATCTGCGCGAATGGAGTGCCCCTGTAGCTCTAACTCCAGCTCTCGGATGACACTAGAGGTAGTAATAATCTTTCCTGACGGCATAGTGACATCATAACCACTGTTGGCAATCTCAGGTGTGATGCCTATCCGTCTGATAAACGCTAGGGAGATAAACTAATGCGTAGCCCCTGAATCTAGCAACGCAAACGTGGAGTTTCCTCCTACTAGAATTCTCCCGATGATTAAGGAGGTATCTGGGTCTGCCTCCTCAGCCTGCATAACAAACACCCGCCCAATGGTGTTCTTCTTCCTTGGGCAGTTGTATGCCCCATTCCCTAGCTCCTTGCAGTGGTAGCAAACGTTGGAACCGATCAAACACTGACCTGAGTGAGGCCTCTGACACTATGGGCACAAGGGAACTACTCCTGTCTTAGGGGCCCCGCCCCTCTGCTGTTGTCCCTGCTGATTCGGGCCCTTATACGGTCCAGTAAACTGCTTCTTCGCAGAAGGCTGCGAAGATGTTCAATAAGCTCCTGGCTGGAACTGCCTCTTGCCTTGCTGTTACCTCTGCATCTCTCGTCTCCCTTCCTCAGAACGCAATGCTCTGATAACTGCCGCCTCGTAAGTAGTGACATCCAACATGCGAACGTCATGCTTGATGTCAGCCCGCAATCTATCCACAACTGTCTCAACTTGTCTGGTACACTCAGCAATAAGAGGCACGAAGCGACACCCTCTCTCGAACTGGGTAATGTAATCCACCACATGTTTCTTTACGTAAATCGACATGCATAACTAAGTACTTAAAAATTTTCTGCTAACATAAATGCTTAAGTCTTAAACATGATACTACTAGATCATACTAAAAGCAATTAAAACTTACAGACCGATAGCGTGGATTTCTGAGCTCGCATAGCAGTGATGACCCTAACCAAGAACGCGGCTCTGATACCAACTGAAACGACCCTAACTCTATAATTATTAAATAAATAAATATGCGGAATTTTTTTTTTTTATATAATTACTAAATAAAATATGTACATATATGCCCATACATGTATGCACAGAATAAAAAGATTTAAAAATAAATAAATAAATAAACAATTAAATACTTAAATAAAAATGCATTCTTTAAAATAAAATAAATATCTGAGTCAAACATTTATTTAAAAAAACTGCATAAATAAAATGATTAAAATTTTCATGCACTGACAATAATCAATAAAATAGTCAAAACTCACAACCACTGAAAAATAATATAAAGTGTGTAACGTGCTGACATAATAAAAAACATGCATGTGACTCAGACATCTATCACGGTCACGGGGTCACTGCATGTCCGCTCATACATCCTCGCCTCCGGTGGGTACAACATCACCCTCAACGTACTCACCTGCACTATACCAGTGTAGTGAGCCTAGAGGCCCAACATGCTAACATAACAAGGGTTTAAAATAATTTTAAACAATTAAATACTAATACATACATATACATGAATGAGCATGCTTGAAAATTACATAACATAACTTAACTTAAATAAACTTAAATAACATAATACATAACATTGTTGAGCAATTAATTTTCTAACATCGCATGGTTGTATCCATATTGTAACCTTAAGTCATACATTAAATACTGATCAGCGTGGAAACCAACGTACGTGACGGTGACGAATCACCTCTTAAATTGGCAGTAAACTGTCCTTCAATAGTTCACATATGGGGACGAGTCCCCCTTAAATTGTCACACTACTTCAACTTCCAACATAAAATATTTTCTTTTGCTCAACCTTAAACATTAAATCATGCATAAAAATTATTTCATGAATGCATGTACTTAAATAAAATGTGTGTCCTTCATATATATTTAATTTAATTTCATACTAACATATAAATATAAAAAAATAACTTCCATGCATAAAAATAATTAAATATATATTCAGGACACATGCAATTTCTCATGGGTTGTACTGAACTGCTGGCCCTAACACTCAAGCCCATTTTTTTAAATTCTGGCCCATTAACATTGAGACTGGCCCATTAACATAATTAAGTCCATTAACACCTTTCTAAGCCCAATAAATCAATTAAAGCCCATTAGCACATACTTGGCCCAATAACAACTTAATCTGGCCCAATGGGCCTAAAAGCCCAAAGACTGGCCCAATAATTTCCGTGGGCTTCAAAGCCCATAAAAATTATTGGACTAACTTAAAATAATTATTCAAGCCCATTAAGAAACTTAAATGTAGCCCATTGCCCAATTAAAACACTTTAACTTAATAATTAACTTAAAAATAAAATACCCGAGTTCGACTAACTTAACCCAGACCCGGACCCACTAGACTTGACCCATGACTTACTGAAACCGACCCGGACCCATGACCCGACCCGAAAAGCACCTAGAACCCTAAAACCCGAAACCCTATTTCCCTTTGTGCTGCGGCCGTGAGCAGCCCTGAGCGGCTTTATAAAAACTAACCGTGTCACCTGCTCCGGCCACCTTTGGCCATGAAACTACCGCCCATACTTAGACAACATCAAGACGGTTCTAACCCCACAAATTTTACCTCAAACGAATCTCTGTAGAGGGAGAACGAACCAAAATAATCTACCCATAGTTTCTGCTCATGCGCAGAACGCAACCAGAGGCTTTAGGCCGTTCGGCCGCTCATCTCCGGCAACCACCGGCCGGAAAATTTACCTTTAAAACCTTCCCCAAGGTCTTGGGGTTCTAACCCAATTGGATTCACCCTCAAACTCGTCTTCAACAGTGCACACGAACCATTCTCCTAAAACCGCTCAAACTGCAACCTGTTGCGCATCAGAAATATATGGCTTCGGTTCCAGCCTGTTACACCCATAAAACCTGAACAATCTCAAACCTAGGGACCCTAACACACCCACCTAGACATGCACCAGTAGTTGGTCGTACCATGTTGGAAGAAAACGTGAGTCATGATCAAACAAATGCATAAACATGTCATGAACATCAAAACCGATCCTTAAATCTGAAAATTTGAAGAAAAATCGATGCTACACAATACACACTCTATAATATCTGATAGGTACGAAAATTTGGAAGAAAAACATGCCTTTCACCGATGTTTGAAGAGAAAAAAGGCGAAGGTGACGATTCCGGGACGACGGGACGACGAACAACCTAACTTGAAGCTTGAACAAACGAGGCTATGGAGTTTTCTGTGGGAAGCCGATGAAAAGATTGAAGATTGGGTTGGGAGAAGAATGGTTGTCGGCTGATGGGGTTTTGGGAATAGATTAGGGAGTGATTTAGGTTTAAAATATTGGTAGATAATTGAATAATAATAGATATTACTCAATATAAAGATATTATACCTTAACAAAATATTTTAAACTCTTAAATAAAAATAACAATCTGATAAAATATCTCAAATCTCGAAATATTAATATAGGATAATTTTAAAATTTAATAAAAGTCAATAAAGGGACTAATTTTGACTAAAAATCAACCCTTAATTAAATATATAAATAAATATTAAAATTTTCTTGACAAAATATCTTAAAATATTATTTTAAGGCTCATAGAACTCATAAAATATTTTTGGCTAAATATTTTGGTATCTCGTCCGTCCACGGTCCCGTCTCCGCGATCAAAACAATTAAATTTCCATAAATCATGAAAATCACTAATTATGGGTTAAATGCTTAAAATAACTTAAAACATGCACAAATAATTTCACATAATTATTTAACCCATAATCTAAAATTCTAAATAAATAAAATCCCTAATTATGCATGCGAATTTACGTATTAAAAATTCCGGGTGTTACAAAAGCACTATCCTGGAAGTTACCAATTCCTTCACTTGTGTCTCCTGTCAAGTTAACCTTTAACTTGAACCTTCAAGTCAATTGAAACTCTTTGGTGAATTCATCTCTGGCAACCTAGAGATTTCAAAGCACCACCTTCTCCGAGACTGTACCAGGTACTCATCTCTTAAGCATTTGAACGACAAAATATTATCCCAAGTATTTCTCGATTGCTACATCCAAATCATCACCGATTGGACTTACTAATCGACCTCGTCGATTTACTGATTGATACTCAAACTTATCAAATCAGATAACCACTGATCGTCAACATCTAAGTGGCTCGATCAATTACTCTTGACTTGACTGCCCCAAGTCTACTATTCCAAGCATTGGATTACACAAAAACTCTCTGGTTTCAACAAACCCGCTCTTGGTAACCAAAACATAGCTATTAGTAATCCAATGACACAATCTCGTGTCTTATTACTGGCAGCTATCTCGTATACTGACTTAATCAATCTAACTCTGACAAAGTTAATCATTAACCACTAGTAGTCATTAGCACAAATTCTGTGCCGTCTCAGCACTACTACTCGTTGTCTTGTTCACTCGAGATGAACATCAAGACAAACTAAGTCCAAGAAGCATAACTAACGAATACCAAAGATTTCCACAATCTTCGAATGCACTCCTGATCATATTCCTTGCTAAGACTGTACGACAATTCAAGACTTAGGGTAGCTTACCACGATATCCCACCTGGACAACTACCAAGGCTTCACGGGTATAGGCCATGCTTCCCTCAGATCTCAATAATCCTTGTACAATACTTATCATATGATCCAACACTTGATGAAATCAATCATCATGAAGTAATTCTTGTATTCGAGTCGAAGTCTCGAAACTACATCCCATCCTGGATCCTGAATAATTCCTATCACAAGGAAACTTTATCCATAACTCTGATGACAACTACATGTCATTGCTGGTAAAATTCCATCCACCTACTAGATCCACACGTCTAGAAGTAATCCAAAGGTCAAACTTACCTGCTCAAAGCACACACTCGTCAAGGAAATCCCTCCAAGACTGGTTCCTATAGCAGAACACTATTACTGATATCTCTGACACACCAGACGATATCGAACCATCAATATCAAACCTGATATCTAATCCAAGGTCATACCCTATCTTGACTGTCACCAAATCCCTAGACTGAGTAGCCTTCCCACCGCCGTCTCCTGAAGCACAAGGGCTCCCAGGTAACCTCTGAAGTAAAAAGACTCCCAGAGTAACACTGGCATAGGGTCGCGCCCCATCACGTCTAGTCATGGTCATAATCCACAACTCTTGGTATATACTCGACCTGTCATCCTGATGAAATCCCATCATCACAAGTCTCAACCTAACAAAGGTCAAACAGTACACTGTTCTAAGGAAACAACATAGAACAAAGCCCAATGTCCGAAAACGAACAATATTCCCATGCCTCTAGATGAGTCCACCCATCGCTGACACTATTTTAGTCCACTGACTAACTAGGTCAATCCTAGGAAAACACTTAGACTAACCATAAGTCAAATAGTCACAGTCGGCCCACTCAAATCCCATGAGCTACTATAGTTGAACACTAATCAACTAAAACCAAGCCAACCTTAGCAAAAACATGCAATCATCCACGAATTGCAAAATAAATAATACATGCATCATTGTTTCAAGTTATGTACAATTTCTTGATTACAATCCCTGTGTAATACAATTACAGTATCCCAAAAATACTAAATGTAAAATCAATAACTTGAATGATACAACCGAATCTGATGATTTATTACAATTGAAACACTGTTTACAACTACAACAATACAGTAAGCTTCTAATCGATACACGCATCGATACAAGCATACTTCCGTCCAAGTCTCTCTACATGTCCTCTCGCAAAGAACTCCGGAGAAATGGCACGTGTTAGCTAACCAGCTATGCTCTGCGTCAGTGCATGTCAATCGACCTCTTATGCTCACGATCTACCGTCAGTTTTTTTCTTGCAACTAAATCATGCTTTTGAACATGAAGTTTCCCGTATGCGTACCAAAAGCATCAATACACGCATACCGGCAAAACCATGTTCTGCATGACAATCTCTTCAACTACGAGTGGAGAATCTCTTTGGACTGGAACCACATGGGTTATTACACACCATTCGTTCCAAAAAGCCCTCAGAGGTATCTGACGTGATATTCTCTTTCTTCTCTCCCAGACTTTTTCCTGCTGGAATCCATATGTTCTTCGATCAACATCCTAATGCATCAGATGATGAACTGTAGTTAGCATATTCATGCTACTACCGGTGTTCTCATCACTGCTGCTTTTCTTATAATGAAAACTCCTGCCGCAGACCTTGGCAATGAAGAAAATTATCCTTAGGTCTCACCAATCCTACAAGAATAACCCAAAGTCTTAGTACTATATCCCAAGTCTCTTGCATGTATATGCTCTGATACCAATGAATGTAGCGACCCAGCCCGGATCCACTACCTAATCAGAGTTTAGGAGCATAATTAAACATGCATTAAATAAATCGCTGCGGAAGACTTAAATTATAATAGACCGGCATAATACAACCGGATAAATAAATTCAATTTATACAACCCAATCGAAATAAATAACCCTAAAGGCAAAACCTACAGCTAAATCCTGCTGTCTTCACTGGTCACTGGCTATTCCAAGCTCCTGGTGCCCAATCATGCACCTATAACTGCCCCGTCGAATGGGGTGTCCAGACATACAAAAACACTGGACGTGAGCTCTAAGCTCAATACGAAAGCAATGATATATATAATATGTGCAACACATAAATGAATTTAAAATCAGGGTTAAATCACTTTCTCTGGGCGCCTGAAATACACAGTACCGGGCAAGAGAGCGACTCCGCGTGGTACTCGTATATTCCCAAGACACGAATCCTCAGGAAGAATCGCCTCAACTGATGGAAACTGTCATGACTCACATCATACCCGATGCAGTCTCCGTAAAAACATATGCATGTGCTAAAGCCGTAAAACATGGTAAACACATAGCACATACTCATGCAACACATATAATATATATCATGCTGGCCATCACAGTCAGTACTTACGTACCTCACTACAGGCAAATCCTAGCAGTCACACTCTAGGTTCCAAGCCTATCAACAACTCTACAATGCAAATATCCATGCATCATTCATTAAGCTCTAAAAGCCTTAACTAAGCTATTGCATACTCCTAAATAATTTAAGAAGACCATAGCTATACCTGCGTCCATCGTCAGCCCACTGATGGCGACTATCCCGCAACTAGGGCACACCCCTGCTGCAGCTCCACAGCTTCGAGCACTGCTCCGCTACACGAGCACTGCCCCGCTACTATGTCAGACACTGTCTGACTATACTAAAGTATATTTCCTACTCCAACTCTAAAATAAGAGTACCCAAAGCCCAAAATAGAGCTACTAGGGCGAAGGAGAGGAATTCGGAATTGGCAAGAAATGAGGAGCTCGGACCCTATATTTATAGACGTCGATCGGAAGCTCCGTTCCTCGATCGGACGTTTCGTTCCGGCAGATCGGAAGCTCCGTTCCCCGATCGGACGCTCCATTCGCCACGTGTCAATTCGGTCCACATGCAACCACACACCTGTCACCGACAGTCATTGGAAGCTCCGTTCTTGATCGGACGTTCCGATCGTCGATCGGACGCTCCGATCCTGGATCATTGCTTCCGATCCCACTCGAGTCTTGGAACCTTTTAAACCAATTTCGAGTGTCCTGGATCCATTTCTGGGCTCCGTTAATCCTCCTGGACTTCCTTAATCATGTTTTACTTAACCCAAACATGATTACATGATTAATTACTCATTAATTGTTAATCACGGATATGGGTCACTACATCATCGGACGGTCCGATCTCTGCCACGTGTCGATCAAAATTTGACACCTCAGAAATGCATGGCCTAACTAGATCGGACGTTCCGATCTCCTCTGAATCCATTTTCCATTTTTATTAAATTAAATCTAATTTATTCTTTTAATCCATTCCTTAATCATATTCAGTCAATTAGTCTTATAAAGTGAGACCTGGTTATTACATTCTCCCCCACTTAAGATATTTTTGTCCTCGAATACATCTTACGTATGAAAACTGAATACTGAGTAAAAATCTTTATTAAACATGAGTAGTTTACAAGATACATCAAGAAAATACAATCAGAATAATTCAGGATGCTCTAAATTCATAAGACTCTCTAGTTCCCAAGTGGCTTCCTCAGTGCCTCGACGCTGCCACTGAACTAGAACAAGAAGAATGATCTTGTTATGCAACACCTTGTCCTTATGACCCATGATACGCTATGGTCTCTCTACATATGTCAAATCTGTATACAACTGGACCTCAGACAACTGCAAGATGTGAGACATATCCGCCACATATCGCGCAACATCGATGCATGGAACACATCATGGATACTTGACAAAAACGGTGGTAAAGTCAGTCTGTAAACTAGATCTCCAACACTCTCCAAAATATCAAACGGCCCAATGAATCTAGGAAATAGCTTACCCTTGAGACCAAATCTCAAAATTCTACGAAATGATGAAACTTTTAAGAATATTTTCTCACCAACCTGAAGCTGCAAAGGTATGCACTTGAAATTCGCATAGCTAGCCTGTCGATCCTGTTCAATCTTAATTCGCTTCTTGATCTGTCCAACAATATCAATAGCCCACGGGACTAATTCTGGTCCCTCTACCTGTTGCTCCCCTACTTCTTCCTAGAACAGTGGAGTATGACATCGTCACCCGTACAACGCATCAAACAGTGCCATACTAATGTTACGGTGATAGCTATTGTTATACGCGAACTTAATCAATGGCAACTGATCTTTCCAAGCTGGACCAAAATCCATAGCACAAGCTCGCAACATGTAATGGACCGGGTGCATCCCTCTCACCTCTGCCTCTGGACCATCCGGCCTCAGCTCTGGGGGCCCGCGACCATACTCATGGTCTTCTTCCCACCTGAAAGGAGAGTTTTTGCCCTCCCCAAGATTCGAACTTGGACCACCAGGCATATATCCAAGTTCAACTCAATCCTGGGGAGGGCAAAAACTCTCCTTTTCAGGTGGCGAGAAGACCATGAGTATGGTCACGGGCCCCCAAAGCTGAGGCCAGAGGCAAAGGGATGCACCCGGTTTGACCTCCCCAGGATTCAAACTTGGACCACCAGGCATATATCCAAGTTCAAATCAATCCTGGTACCACGTGAGCTAGCTCAAGTGGTACCAGGATTGAGTTGAACTTGGATATATGCCTGGTGATCCAAGTTCAAATCCTGAGGAGGGCAAAAACTCTCCTTTCCAGGTGGGGAAAAGGATCATGAGTATGGTCGCGGGCCCCCAAAGCTGAGACCAGATGGGCCAGAGGCAGAGGGATGCACCCGGTCCATTACACAACATATCCTCAAGAGTACGGATAGTGCGTTATGACTGACCGTCAGCTTTGGGTGATATGCAGTACTCAAACTAAGATTAGTACCCAAAACACGCTGAAAACTCCCCCAGAATCTGGAAGTAACCTGGGGTCTCGATCACTGACAATACTCACAGGTACTCCATGCAATCGAACAATATCCTGAATGTACAAGCGAGCCATCCTGTCAAAATTATAGTCTCGGTTATAAGGACTGAAATATGCTGACTTGGTGAGTCGGTCCACCACAACCTAGATAACATCACAATTTCTTGAGGTTACCGGCAAATGGGTAACAAAATCCATCCTGATAAACTCCCATTTCTACTAAGGAATAGGTAAACTGTGAAGTAATCCTCCAAGTCGTCGGTGTTCTGCCTTGACCTGCTGACACACCAAACATCTCAAAACATACTAATACACACTATGCTTCATTCCCTTCCACCAGAACTGAGTACGCAAGTCCTTGTATATCTTGTTGCTCCCTGGATGAATACTCAACTTAGTACGATGAGTTTGAGATAAAATATCCTCCATCAGAGTATCATCTTCTGGAACTACAATACGCCCAGACAAACAAAGAAAATCATCAACCTGATAGTGAAATCCAGACGTACTATCATCTCTAGCTAAACGAGCCAAATGCTGGGTCTTCGGATCAGACATTTGAGCATCTCTAATTCGAGAATACAAGGCTGGCTCAGATAGAATCTCAAACATCTGAATACTCTGCATACCTTTCTTATTCTTGAAAGTATAACCCGAAGAACATCAATCTTCAATAGCATCGGACACAAAACAAGTTTGGAGTGCGGACACTCGTACCTTGCGACTCAAGGCATCAGCGGTGAGATTAGCATCTCCTGGATGGTATTTAATATCACAGTCATAATCTTTCAGCAAATTCATCCAACGTCTCTGTCTCGTGTTCAACTCCGCCTGAGTGAGCAAATACTTGAGACTCTTATGATCTGTGAAGATCTCAAATATCTCGTCATACAGGTAATGGCGCCAAATCTTCAACGCAAAGATAATAGCTGCTAACTCCAAATCATGCACTAGATAATTGTTCTCGTGAACTTTTAATTGTCCAGAAGCATATGTGATAACATGCCCATTTTGAGTCAGGACACAACCTAACCCCTGTAGAGATGCATCAGTATATACCACATACCCTCTAGTTCCAGACGGTAATGCCAACACATGCGCAGAAGTCAACCGTCGATGAATTTTACAAAAATTATCTTCACATTCTGAGGATCACTCAAAAGTTATACCCTTGTGAGTAAGTTGCATCAGAGGACGAGCTAGCTGCGAGAAATTCACGATAAAGCGACGATAATATCCTGCTAAACCCAAAAAAACTACAGATCTCAACTATCGTCGTCGGACGCAATCAATTCAATACAGCCTCTCTCTTGCTCGGATCCATAGCAACTCCTTCCCTGGATATAATGTGGCCAAGAAATACCACCTGATCCAGTCAGAATTCACACTCACTCAATTTGGCATACAGCTGCTGTCTATCCCTCAGTGTCTGCAACACAAGCCTCAGATGGTAAGCATGCTCATTCACATCATGTGAATATACTATGATGTCATCAATGAACACGACAACAAACATGTCCGAAAATTCTCGGAATACCCAGTTCATTAGATCCTTGAATACAGCCGGCACATTAGTCAACCCAAATGGCATAAACTAGTACTCATAATGCCCATACCTGGTCCTAAATGTTGTCTTGGATATATCCTAATCTCGGACTCGCATCTGATGATATCCAGTTCTCAAGTCAATCTTGGAGTAAACTGAAGTACCCTGCAACTGATCAAACAAGTCATCAATATGCGTCAAAGGATACTTATTCTTGATGGTCACACGATTCAACTGTCGATAATCAATGCACAGACGCATAGACCAATCCTTCTTTTCACAAAGAGAACTTTTGCTCCCCACGGAGACACACTTGGACAAATGTAATCCTTGTTCAACAAATCCTAAAGCTGCTGCTTCAATCCCGCATCTCTGATGGAGCCAAACGATACGGTGCTCGTGAAATAGGAGAAGTTCTTGGCATCAACTCGATACCAAACTTGACTTCTCGAACTAGAGAAAAACCCAAAATCTCATTTGAAAACACATCTAGAAATTCATTCACAACTGGCAGATTCCCTATACCAACGCTTTCAAAGGATGTATCAACTGCATAGATGAGGTAGCCTTACCCGCCAGACTCCAGAGCTCGACAGACTCTCAAGGCTGATACCAGATGCATCGAGGGTCGCGCTCCCTCACCATAGAAAAACCAGCTATCACCATCAACCAGGTGAAACTTTACCAATCTCTGGTAACAATCTACTGAAGCTCGGTACGTGAAACACAGTAAAAACTTTGGAATGAAATTCAATAATGAGAAATTCGATCAAGGACACACGCAGGTACCAAACAAATCATGCAAATTAGTAGTAAATCTAGGATCCAAATTTAATTTTAAATCACGGCGAATTCTCCTAAATTATTCAATATTATATTTCTAGAACAGTTAAACCTATTCAAATATTCACAGATTAATTATTTCTAATTAATTCTAATAAAATTCAAATGCATTGAGAATTGTGAAAATTCAATTTTCACCTAAAGTCGCACAATGAAATCGAATACTATTTCTAGTCGATTTAACCTTGTGTCAATTATTGGAGTGATCGAATTCAATTCCTAATCTTTCGACTTAGAATCCATTAACATGCAAGCAAATAATTGGACAAATCATTCACAAGACAAAATATGAATCCAACAATCAATAATCAATAATATTAATAAAAATCTGAAAAATCCCAAATAACATCCAAGTATTCAACAATGATTTGTTCGGCCCAATCTCGTGACCTTGATCGAAAAGAAACTAATACTCAAAATTAAACATAATCCACAACTCAAGTTTGTCAACAAGAAACTAAAATAAAAACTAAGAAGAGAAGAAGACGATGGGAGAAATCTTCACTCAGAGATGTTGTAGCCGCCTCATCTTGCCTTTTGAACGAGTGTAAACCTTCATCTCATCAGAAAAGTTATATTTATATGCTCAAGATCTCGAAAATATAGATTCCCTTTCGAGCAAGAATTTCCCAAAAATAGGACTCTGTACGTCGTCTCGCTCGAGCGAGAAATACTCTGCCACATTCTTCTTATTCTACCTCGCTCGAGCGGCAAGAAGTTGCGCTCGAGCGAGTAATACTCTCTCCGATTCCTTCTTTTTCCACTCTCGCTCGAGCGGCAGAAAGTTGCACTCGAGCGAGAAACAGTCTGGTCCAAAATTTCAGCTGTTTATAAATTTCCTACAAATAAACTAGGGAAAACTTTATGCAGACACGATGTATGAAATACGACTAAAACTCATAAAAACACAAATAAGAGAATATGAATGCATGCAAAATAGTATTCAAATGACATAAAAAATATGCACACAAAATGTATTTAACAGTTATATTTCGATGAGGAGTTTAATTTGGTATTTTTTGGTAAAAAAATATATTTGGGCTTAGAATATTACCAAAAACCAAAATTGTGTTGCCTTAATTAAGTTTGAAATTTTTACCGTTGGATATTTTTCTTCCATTGGGGGAGCTGTAAATTCGATTGTGATTAGGATAGAATGAGTGAATCGGTTTATATTGAGTAAATCTCTATTTTTGGAATCATATTCTTATTATTTTCCTCCTCTATATCTCTTCTATATCTCGCTCTCTCAATTTTATGTCTAAGCCTCTGTTTTTCTGTCCTAACATTCCTTCTGTTTGTACTTTAAAAAATTCAATTGCAAGAAAGCAATTTGATTCTAACGATATTCTCTTTGAGATGAGATTTAAGGAAGATGCTGCTCAAGGTGTGACAACACCTCAGTCACCACATCCCGTGAATGAGCAGGTTATTGTTCCTATTGCTGAGGAACCTATCCCCCTGCATTCCATTGCGGCACGAGAGCCTGACAATGCTCTTGATGTGGAGAATCTACCAAACTTATCTACTCTAAACAAGGTGTTTACCGCGAAACCCTTGACTCACCGATCAAAGCGACAGGCTTGGTATAACCCCGATTACACTGCTTAGAAGAGATTTTGTGGTAAAGGCCAATCGTCTCGACCCTCAATGATGGACACCAAATATTCATCTAGTGATGCTAGCTCAAATGAGGATTTCAAGCTCGTGCCTCGAAAAAGGTGAAAATCAAGCTCACGGGGACCTTCTGGTGATGCTATCCCTGTTCCTTTTGCTGCTGAAAGTAAATCAGCGTGTGATTGTTCTGATAATGATGGATCTACTGAGTCAGAGACTCCCAATGCACCTGTTGTTGTTGAAGTTGTCTCTGCATCAATTTCTGAATCTGGAAAATCTGTTGTTGATGCTTCTCTAGTGTTTTCTGATGACGAAGAAGCATCCATAGCCAAGTTCATGGCTGGTTTGAAGCAAGCAAAGGGACATAAATCTTCTGTCACTCGTTCTGCTTCTGAAGATGAACCCGACGAGGAGATGATGCAGGAATATGCTGACAATCTTCCACACCAATCTGATAGTTTCGGCTTTGAATCAAGTGAATCTTCTGATGCTGAGAAAGATCTAAAAGATGAGACCTTTGATGATGAGAGTGGTCCGGAAGAAGATGTTTCGGAAGGTGCTGCCAAAACCCTTAACAACACCTTAGATGTTGCTATGGCTGAATACTACAAGATAAGCTGCTCCTAATCTTCTTCATTTTACTTTGAGAAAACTGCAAACGATTGGCAACACTATGTCAATCGTGACTTTTATGCGGACCACAATATTGACTTGCCCACATATAAAGCTCAAAATCTGGTAAATTTCTTCAAACTTTGGAATATGCTTGCCAGGAAGCTGGATCTTCCTTGGTCAGAAGTAAGTGTTGTTGAAGATGTTATGGCAGATGTTGCCAACACCGTCTCTACCACTGCCATTTTTGTTCCACCCTCCTCCACTCAGACAGTGGACACTACCTTCATCCAAGCTCAATTACTCCATGTTGAGCAGAAGATTACTCAGGCTAAGGCAGACATTGCTTATTATGAGGCTTTGCGAACTCATTATCACAGTCTCCTTGACGTTATTTTATCATAATATTAATTTATCTCATATATTAATGATCTTTTCTTATATCTGTAGATTTGATTTGATCAAAAGGAATAAGATCAAGACTTTTTGATAAGAATCACATGCCTACAAAGAAACAAGGGATTTGGAGACTCGTTTGATTTATATAGGCATACACAGCAGGAGAACGAACAAGAGAGAATCGAGATTGAGAGTTTGAGCGTACACTTTGAAGATTACTGAAGCTCGGATTTACAGCTTTGTTCGTGCTACTTTACTTAATCGACTTTGAAGGTTTTTGAAAGCATTGAAAATTGAAGAGTGTTGCTCTCGGTTTTTAGTCGACAAGGATAATCTCCTATTGTCTTTTCTTATTCTATTTCATATAGAATTTTGAGGTGATGTTTTGTTATTTATTTTCTCACATATTTTGAAAAAATTAGTTTTAGGGTTTTGTAAATATTTGATTTATTTTCTAGTAAAAGTTTTGCCCTGAATCATTGCAAGAGTATAAATTTTGAGTCTATTTATTTGATTGCTAGTTTATTTCATTCACGCTTTTATAATTTTCCTTTGCATGTTATTGAAAATATTGTCAACACCTGGTAACAACATTTAAATCTGTGTTTATGTGCAACCGTTTATTCCTTACAAAATTTATCATAATTAACATAATTAATATGTAAACATGCAAATTATGAATTTGAACTTTTCTATTTTTACTTCTCCAAACAATAAAAATACATTTGAAATCCCATAACCTGAGTTTATAACAATTTACAACTTCTATGCGTGAATACAGTAGTAATAAAAATGCAAAACCTGTACACCAAGAAACAACTCAAACCTGTACATATACAAAACTAATACCTTTTCACATGATCTCCTATCTTTAACTTTATCTTCACCATCTCAGTTGAATGAATCCAGTTCCATTCTCATAATTTTGCGCGAGAAACGGCCGTGAATTCACCAGAAAAATGACCTTTTCCGACCTAAAAAATGGCAGATAACATGACTCGAATGGTTCAGACCATCCGACAACCTAAAAACATGATTCCCTACCATATTTTCAAACGAATTGGAACATCGTCTCGTTCGCTCCCGAGTCCACATCGATGAATAAATTGAAGAGATCTTAGGTCCTTCGAAGTTGAATCACGAATATCTACGGAGGCAAAAACTCTTTGGTTATATATTTACTAGATGCCACATTTCCAATGGTGCAACTTCGAAGCCAACTGAAGGGCCAGTACTCAAGATGCAAAACTTAAAAATTGTTGAATGCGAGCCCCCACAAACTTCAACATATTTTTTGAAATTTTAAAATATTTTTAAAATTTTAATTAGCTCAAAAACTCGAGCTATAATTTTAATTTTTTTTAAAATAAAACTCGATGACTAATTTTGAATCAAATGAATCAATCAAGCGATTTAAAAAATTTTAGCTGCAGCTCAAATACGAAAATTGGAGCGAGATTCGGCTCGTTTGCACCCCAGTCCCAATCAGTCAAAATCTTGAACTACCTTGAACATGCAGCATTATAATGGACTGGGTCCGGGCCAACACCTTCGAACCCGCCAAGGATAGCTATATGTGCCAGCCTAGCTTGCAATAAAGTCCAGTCACACCACCAGAGCTGGATCATTTGTAAATGCTGCATTCTGTAAGTGACCATAAATCCAATTCTTTGTAGTTTTGGTCTCCTTGTCTTACACGGGTGCAGGTAAACCGTAATTGTAGAACGATCTAATTCGTCCATCCCAGTCTCCTGAGACTATAACGAGACCCCATGCATGAGAACTCGCTAAACTCTGGTAAGAAGTTTTGAAAAGTTTGTGCTGAGACTTGCTCATCGAATAAGTACATGCCCCGAGATTCAAATTTGAAGCGGGGAGTTTTTCTTCTGGCCAAGTCGCGGAGCCTTTTGAGCCAGAGTCTAGGATAAAGTCTTGACATAACGAGAAACGGATGGATGGTGATAATGACAAATACTGAATGGAACTGTCGCAGGGTTGTCTTGTCTTCAAAGTCTCCCCCGAGTTCACGATTCTTGAGCCAGGCCAAGGTAGGGCAACAGAGGCATCAGAAGAGAAACACTCGAATGATTTATAAACGGCTTTTGAATCTTTCTGACCGAAGTAGTTCCAAATATAAACATTTGAATCATTACATGCTGAGATAATATGTTTCCCATCTGAAGTAAATGAAGCAGAAATATGATTCCCTGCACTTCGAGGCCCTGGAAATGAATCGAATCAGGATTGTAGAGTTTTGGGGTGATACAAGGTTCAAAAGAGAATATCATTCAAGAACAAGCACTTTTGTTCTATGTTTGATTTATAATAATAACACGGTATGTACCTTTATACTTTGCGATTGAGTCCATCCCACTGATAATTCTGATACGTGAATCGGCAGAAGTAACCAATACGTTGCTCGAATCTTGCAGTAAAAACTGCATCTCCAGTAAAACAAAATCAGAAAGAATTTTATGAATCTTCTGATATACTCGACATATTCCGGAAGAAAGATGGCATTCTTATTGAAGCAATTGATGGTAACCTGAAAGCCAGTTATCCTTTTACTGGGTGACGATTTCTTCTTAGTGTTCAAACACATTTGAGATTCCAATCGCAAGTGATTATCTGATACGCAGCAGAACAAAATTCGAACAAGCAGTTATTAGTTGACTAATCATAAAAATTCTTTAATTTTGTGTTTCACTAAAGATAGCCAAGATTTCCAAATACAAATCATTAATTTTGTCCAAAATTTACCTGAGAAGTTAAAGAAGTAGCACATGCCAGCGATCGAGCCAACAACACCCGCCTATAGAACAAGTAATGATGAATAAATATGCCTCACAAAATTTGAAGCCATTGCTATAGCATGTAAATGCGAAGCAAGAACAGACCTTCCCATCAGGGCAAAAAGAAATAGCAGTGATTATGTCCCTTGTTTCAGTCCAATCAACAACTTGACAATCATCGACTGCCCAAATTCGAACAATTCCATCTATCGAACCACTGATGAAGTAATCATCATTCACAGGGTTAAACTGTATGCAGGTCACTGCATGCGTTACACTGGTTTTCAGGAAAAAGAATAATGATAAAGGACTTTATGGAAAAAAAAACTATTCTTCCATTTTTATTTCATCCCATAAATTAGTAATGATTACCAGTTATCAAAGCATCGTAATATTAAGGATTCAGTCATACCATAATCACTATGCTGGAAGACCTTGAGGCACTGATTAACTCCAAGCTGCCACAAACGAACTGTTTTATCAACAGATGATGAAAGAAGACACTGCAAGCAAAAACGAAAAACTATGGTTTAATTTCACTGTAACAAGTTTTAGAACATATCAGAATAAGATACACAATCTGTTCATACATTATTCTGAGACCACGAAAGATCCAAAATCTTCCCACTGTGTCCTTGAAACACATGCAAAGGCGTCTCTAGTATTCGGAAAATCTTAGGAGGCAGGACGATACAGGCTGACTGTGTTGTCTTTTGCCAAGTTTTACATTTCGCTTCATCTTTCGCCACCACAAGAGGTCTCAATTCAGAATGATGATTCATCGAGAAGTACATGCATGCTGGATCAACATCTGGAATGTCTGTTGCACCCAATCTTTCCTCTTCCACTACTTGCCAGACTTTAACAAGCTTATCTTCACCGCCACTGGCTAAATATTGTCCATCAAGACTAAATTTCATCATCAATATCGACCCCTTGTGCGCTTGAATCTCTTGTCCTGCGAAAAAGGCTGAGAGTTCCTTCAACCTTTTTCGACTATGGCGAACATCTACTCTCCGGACCCTTGTGCCATGAACTTGGCTAGAACTACTCGATTCCACGCTATCATCTTCCACATTCCCACCCATCATACAATTTAACGAACGTAATTTGCACCACCACCTATCCCTCAATTTACTCGTCGTTCTTGGTGTATATTCATTAGCTTCGGCTTCACTTTGAACAATTTTCTGGACCGAAGAAGAAAATATGGAAACATTCTCAATCTCCCCATTCCTACGGTCACTTAAATCCATTCCACGTTTTGATTCCAAACCATCCATATCCTGACTTGATGACGAAGAACCGCTGGAAGAAAATTCTTCTACAATACATGAAGTCCTTCGCATATACCCACTATCCTCCCTATTCCTCTGATCATCCCCCCAAGAAACACCACTTTCACTGTTACCATATGTATTTACAGAATTTTCTCCTCCAAATTCATCTGCCCACGATTCCATCCATTTAATGAATTTGGCTCGACGATTTATAACACTTTGAGGAGCACCAATCCAAACATCATAGTCCCATCTTTTGCAATCAGATTCAAAATCAGGTTCGGGTGTAATATGCTCCAGAGCATCAAAAAATCGAGATTCTTCAGTGTCATCTCCGAAACTATCCATAATTCTCGAGTTCAACCCATGAAAAACAGAAATCCCACCTCAAAAAACCAAAACCTGAAGCCCCAAACAGTGTGCTGACGCCTTGTCAGTGTAACCTTTGATCAGAAAACAAAAAATCAAGCTAACGGACAAGTAATCGATCAGCAAACATGAACACTACAGCCAATGTTTCAGTAACACAATCAACAAATAATATTACTAGTTCAGGAAGACCACAAAACAATCATTAAACAGTTCAAAACTATATAAAAGAACAACAAATCCAGAATGGATCCTAATCCACACGCATTGAACCTGGCATCCCACTAACTAAACTTCCCGCCATTCAAAAAACACATTTTCCCCATAAATACGCCAAGAAAATATAAACCAAGCTTTCCGCATCAAAACCCAGATAAATTCAGCATTCAGCACCCCAAATGAAAATGGATAACCAAGTTAACGAATTTTTGTACTATATATCACAAACTTGATTAAATTTCAAGCAATGGGAATACATACATAGAAAAGTTCGTTGCCGTATACCTGAAAGTAAAATCCACAGATGCAAAATACATACACAAAGGTTCAATTCAGAGTGAAGAGATTGAGTTAAAAGCACAGAGATCGAGTGGTTGGCACTCTCCAGAAAAGAGACAACGAAGAGCTGTGGCCTGTGGCGTGTCACCATTAAAAACATGGGGCATGGTGAGCATTAGCAATTAGTAAAAAGATAAGGACTCAACTGCAAATGCATCGCAATTATATATAATATACTAGCGAAAAATGCACACGTTTTGTGTGTGTAAAAAAAAAAGTTTTTTAAATTTATATATTTTTTAAAAGTAAAAAAATGGAGGAGTGGAATAGATTTATTAATAAGAAAAGATAATTTTGGAATAAGAAAATTTGGTGTTTTCTAAATAGTTATTATAGTGTGCTCATGTTTACATAAATATATATATATATATAGCTACGGACTATGGCACACGCGATACTGTATATTCTGTTAAAAAAATAAATAATGACGTATTTTATAAAAAAAATAAAAATTAAAGTAAATGATTTTTTATTAAAATGGTTAGAGAGAAAAAAAAATACAATATTAAAAAAAAGATGAAAGATATTTTAGGTAAATAAAAACTTACGTTATAACTTCATATAATTAGTACATTGAGCTATTGTATTATAATTATAAAAGATAAAAGGTATTGTACAATATATTTTTTTAATAATATAACCTACAATCATGATCTTTCGATATGTACACTTAACATAAATCCTAAGATTCTAGTTAATCATCTCGAATTCTTCCGTGGTGCAACTGTGGTTTGATTTTGTATGGAAGATATTGAAATATAATTAAGAAATAAGTTAAAGGTACGATTTGAACAATTCAGTTTTAATTTATGTAAGAATTAAATTGAAAATTAGTTTAGACCATCAAATTCAAGATTTTATTTACGAGTGGCAATATTTGGTATGAATAAATATAATTAAGGTATTGATTGATAACATGTTCTCATTATTTCATTTAACATTTGGCTCAAGTTTTACAAAATATATCAGCTATAATAATGTCAGCAGTGCACACATGATGTTTCATTCACTATATTCAATAGATGAACGTCACATCAACATGTACTCACCATATCAAAACTCTCTCCCTCTCTCTATATATATATTCATATATCATTCATCATCATATCATTCGTCCAAATAAATACATTGGTCGTTCAAAGATCATGTTATTCATGTTATGTGTATTTGGTTAACCATAATTATTTAAGGTTAATCGACCTTGGAACCATAATCACATTGTCAAATCCTAGCTCGTTCGACTATTTTTGTTAATTTTGACGTTATTAATTATAATGTTTTATTAATAATGTTTTGTATAATAAATTAATTTTAGTTTTTTTTTTCCTGGCCGTTGGTCTTGGAAAAAGTATGCATGTAGCAAGTTAGACAAAAATGGTAAGTTCATAATTAAGGTTAACACCACTTTAGAAAGAGGATTAACAAAAAGTCAAAAGGTGATAAGTAGCATGGTTTCCATTTACTATAACAGCTTCTTTATTTTTAATGATTCTTTCCATTTATTGTTTCCCTTTGATCACAAATTTCCCGACCAAATCATCGCAGCAGAAATGTTTAGTACAGACAAATTAGCCACAACATTTGAAAAGATCGGGGTTAAGACAAATTGTGTAATTCCGCCTTATGTTGATTATAAATTTATAATGTTATGGTTTCAACTTATGCTACGTTATATATTTCTTTGATTTATTACCCATCTAATCAAACTTCATTCACCACGATTTTAATTATTTATTTCTCATTAGGTAATATCAGGATTGCATCTGTAGTATAAAAATTGTGGCAAACGCCTCGGGCGCCCAAATTTTGAGAACACCCAAATTTTTTTTAAAAAATTACTGTGTAGAATAATATAGTTAACCTATTAGCTTGTCCATAAATAATGATTAATGGGCAATGACTCGTGATAAACACTTGAAATTTCACCATCCATATATTAATTTATTTTTCCCTTGTTATCAATAATCAATCCGAAATAAATCTATTGTGAGCTCTTGCCAGGAAACAAATGCTTCATTATTCTACAACTATCATGTTCGCTTAATCCCTTTGTCTGGGGCCTAACTGTAGTCTTGATCATATCTTTCTATTATCATTTAATTTTTTTATACAAAATATCATGATAAGGATAAAATTCAGAATCATCATTTAATAATACTATCAATCAAAATTTTTAAACTTTTTACAATTTTTTAATGCACGCATCAATTACTTAAAAATACTAGTATTTATTGTTTTTCAGAACCTTTATATAAAGTACTGGTGCCAGTAACTATCAATAATTCTCTACATCATGAATTTTAGTTTGGACTTTATGTATGATCATATCATATGTAGTAGTACTAGTCTCTAATTAAATTTCCATAAAAAGGTTGCAAGTTGTACATCTATATAAAAAAAAATCGACATCTTCACTAAAAATTAAAAAAAAATCGACATCTTTGTATTCCAATCTCGATGTCGGTAGAAACATGCCTTTGATATTTTAATATTTTTCAAACCTATTGAGGTCAAATCAGAAACATTATTCCAAACTTTTCAATTGATCATTAAAAAACATCATTAATATGCTTCACACGATGAAAATTAATTCATTTACTTATAATATGACACCTGTATTGCCTAAAATCGCTTCATATAACAAGACAAGACATCTCACATATTAAAATATGTAAAATTAATGATAGTATGAATTAGTATTCAAATACTAATAATATTAATAAATAAATAAATAAATAAATAAATAAATAAAACTATCACGTCACATATTACACATACATTAATGCCGTGTGGATCTCTTTTCTAGAAAAGTAATGAAAAGATTAATGCGAGTTGCCGACTTAAGGATGGGGTGGCGCTGGATCGGTATTTTTGGTTTAAATAGATATTTGTGATAACAATTTAGTATTTGGATATAACTTTCAAGATTAATATAATCAATAAATAAACTATGTAAACAAAAATTTCTCTATATGATTCAATTCGATTAATAAAAAATATTATTTTTTTATAGCAACATGCTATTTTTCATTATAAATATGTGTTAGGTCAACAAGTCTCACAAATATATCACAAGCAATCTATTCAATTGTGAATTGTTATCGCATGAATGGTATGATAAATAAGTAAATGTCATAATTACAGGATGTTTTTTTTTTTGACAAAAATCTTGCAACTTTATTTCGAATAAAGAATGTCACTAGTTACAAAACTAATCATCCAGGATGTCACCGTTAAATCGGCGCATTGACTAAGAACAAAGGCAAGCGAAATCCAAAAGAAATACAAGGGAAAAAGAAAACGTACCAAAAGAAGACGGGGAAGAAGAAATGCATCGGGCAAAAAAGATAAATTACATATATAAAGAGCAAAGAAATAAATGTGTAAGCAATCCCGCAACTTCTATTTTTCATTCAGCGATTCAGCTTTATTCCCAATGGAAGGCAGCCTCTTTTTCTTATGCTCTCCATAATCAGCCCACTCACAATACTCGCATCAGTACATGGCAGCCTCCAACGGATATTTTTCTGAAATGCAATACAGATGTTGCAGTGTTTGAAGGAGCTGAGTACATCGGCTTTGGTTGCATTCTGAGAAATTCTCAAGGATTGGTGATAAACGCGTTGTATGGCAAAGTTAGGGGTATTTTTCTCCGGCTACTGCAGAAGCTATTTGTATTAGAAAAGCGCTTAGTTGGATGAAGGGCAAGGGTTTAACACATATTTTGTGGAATCTGATGCCAAAATAGTGATTGATGCGCTCACAATATGAAACCAGATTCTTCGAGTTGGGACTGGTTCTAATGATTGTATAATCCTTTCTAAGGATTTTCCGTATTGTTCTTTTGATTTTGCGTTTAGATCAGCGAATCAGGCAGTTCATGCCTTGGAAAGGGAAGCTGTTTTTTTGACTGATCGGGAGAGATGGGTGACACCATCTCCTGCTTTGATTTCCAGTGTAATTATTCCGGATTTGGTTTAATAATATTCAGTGTTTGTTTCGAAAAAAAATGCGTAAGCAAAGAGGGGGCTGTACTTCTACCTGCCATTTCTTGATTATCGTTCTCCTGCTTCCTCGGTCACCTGCAGAGGGGAGACGATCTCCTGATCTCCTACTCCTTTGGTCACTTGAAGAAGTCGTACGATCTCATTTTGGGCTGTCACCTGATTCACGAAGACACGTTAGAGGCGCTGGGTGGTCACCTGAAGAAAACTCTCCGATGCTTAAGTCAGCGATCACCTCAACACAAAACAGGAGAGCGAAGAGATTTTATAAACCAAAGAGTCACTTATCTCGAAATGGAGAGCTTGCGTGGTATTTATAGGCAAATTTGAGTTAAATTGCTCATTAACCCTTTTAGGCCCAAAAAATTGGTAATTAACCCTACTAAGGCCTAAAAATGCAATTCAGTCCTTCAAGACTTTAAATACAAATACATAAATACAAAACTTCGGTGAGATATCTAATGGGTAAAATATGTCCACAAAGCTCAAAAAACTCGAGTTCAAATAAAAAATTACGAGCATCAAAGAACACTGGCTCAGTGGCTCTCGACTATTCAATGGAAGGAGAGCTTTCTTCTAATTAATTTTACTGAAAGATTCAAGAACACGTAGACAACTGTAAAATTCTCAAAGGATATAGAACGATTTATGATGCCAAAATTTACAAGATTTAGTGTACACATTGTCCAAGATCAAAGTGCAAGAAAGAATGACATGAACAAGAATCATGACATACACTTTTCATGCTTCTTCCACAGGCCTTTGTTTGAAAATCATGAATATGTAATGTTAAAGACAAAAATTTGGACACATTAATTTAATTTTTCATGTAGGGCCCAGAAAAATGTGGATAAAGAAAAAATGTGGATCCCACATGAAAATAGACTAATTTAGATATTCAAAATGCATAGGGATAATATCTCTATGTAGGGTCGAACAACCTATTTTTCTCAATAATGTTACCACATGCTTATCCAAGACATGATCTGACGTGGCTCGTGCTTTGATAATTCTAGAAAAGTTCAAGCCAGAGTTTAAATTGTAAATATATGATAAGTCTCTATTTATTAACAATTACCTAACACAATCAATCACGATCTACTTATTGCTCCTAAAATCTCAATCTAAGTTCTCACGTGTGAAAAACGGATATTGTAACGCCTTGATTTTATCTTAATTGAGCTTATTTGAGATAATACGAGTTTCCAGAAGTCGAGAGCCGATTTGAATTTGATCAGGGTCTATTTTGTAATTTTGGAATTTTTAGGGACTAAAACACAAATAATGAATTTTATATAGTATCTACACTTAGTTGACTTGGTCTTCTCACTTCATCGCCTTCCCTAGTCGTCTCCTCCACCATTGAAGACGCCCCATTTCATCTTCGAGCTTTCAGATTTCTGTTTTCGGTCGATCCGTCCGTTGGAATTTATTTCTGAAGGCAGATTAGCGATCACAACAGCGAAAGCTTCGTTCTATAGTAATTATTTCTTCGATCAAATAGATTTTATTTTTTGGATGTTGTTAGAATCGATTGAGTTTCGGTTATGTTGTTCTTGATCGAGTTCTGATCGTTTATTCTCAGTCGGTTTTGAAATAGAGCGTCGTTCGAAATTGTTATGATTTTTGAAAGATTATTCGAAAATTTAAGTTTTGAGATTTGTTGGGTTTGAGCATTTATTGTTGTATTAGCATTGATATGATCTGGTATTGTTATTATACTGATGTCTGTGTTTCCGATTCGATCAGTTATAGTCGTTATGCCGCCGGTTTGAGTTTTGAAATTTTGAACCGTTTGAATCGTAAAACTTGGCAATTGGGTTTGTTCGTCGTTGTTGACCATCTTTTGCATATGTAAAGATTCGTTTGGAGTTTGTCGAGCCATAGTTAGCAGCAGTCGATCGTCGAAGAGTTGGACATAGAGTGGTAAAGAGTTTACCTTGAGCGATGTCGTTGTTTAAGTTGTATAGTTTTTGATATAACCTTTTATTGTAGCTTATCCAGAATTGGAGCTATTCGCATTGAAATGTACAAGCAGTCATCGTTTTAGTGGGATAACATACTCGAGACAGTTGGTTCTTGAGTTTTCCTTAAATCACATACTTGCATTAATACTTGTTCTAGAATGTGGGACTTGTATTTTGTTGTTTAAGCTTTTGTTATATGGCTTAATGTTTTATATTTTCTTATGCATTCATCTTGAGCCAAACCTTTGTTTCAGCATGCAGAACAACCCTTTTTAATTAGACGTTTTAAGGGATATGTTGTGAGTGACCTTGGTTGTAGAAGTTCACCTAGTATCAACATACTCCTCATATTCGCATCAAAGTCTAGGGGATTGGGATACGTGGCACCACCTCGATTGGGAGAGTCGATGAGTCGTTACGTGATCTCATCATCGGGATTCCAAAAGCATAGCAGCAATCCCTTGTTTATCAGAATTGATAACCCAATTTTAAAGACATGCATTTCATTCGTATTAGCTTGTATATTGTGTCTGTATTACATGTTTTGGGTTAATAATTGTTATTGAATGTTATGTTGCTTGTACTGGGAATATCTTCTCACCGGAGTTATCCGGCTGTTGCTTTGTTTAGTACGTGTACTTGGCAACAGGCGGGGCAGGATCGATTCAGCGAAGACCTGGTTAGCATCAAGAGTGAGAGATAGAAGTGAGACTCGGTTTAGAAGTCGAATTTAACATGTCAACCTAGTTTATATATTTTGAAGCGTGTTTAGAATTCAAACTTGTTATATTTTGTATTTTGATTGTAATATCTAGAACCGATGCATGTTCTATCCTTTTGAGCAGATGATCAACTCTAAGAACTTCATGTATTATTTGGAGAGATTGAGATTGTAATGCATGATTATGATTTGAATGTATTGGACTTGAGTTTTTAACAAGTTTTTTGCTGTATATTGCATCTGTACTGTCACCACTCGATCGGTAGGATTTGACCGATCGAGCGATGGAAAAAATGCTAAGTTTCTGTTTTTGCATTTTCTTGCCCGCTTGATCGGTTGAATCTTACCGATCGAGCGGTGGTGCTGGTTTTATTAGGCCAAAAAGTTTGCCATTCTTTGCTTGCTCGATCGGTTGAATTCTATCGATCGAGCGAGGCCCTACTTTAAAAAAAATTATTGCTTTTAATCTTTTACGCTTAATTATTATTTAACCCAAGATTAGATATTTAGAACCGAGGTCTCACATTAAGTGGTATCAGAGCGATAAGTTCTTGGTTGAACTAGAGTGAGCGGGGTAGTTCGAGTCCGCGTGTATTGGCTCCTCGCATGTGATTGATTTAATTGTTTGATTATTTAAATTACAGGCAAGCATGCTTTATTTTTGAGAATTAATTGAATTACATGATTATGTGATTTAGTTTATAAAGCATGGATTACTTGAGATTTAATTGTTTTTGTTATCGACTGGTATTCGATTTTCTGAGTGGTTGTAACAGGCACCGAGATGTAGCAATTGAGATATCTTGTGTCCTAACCCTTGATTATCAGATGGGTCCTCGTCGAGTTATTAACAAAAACTCATCGCCAGTTACTCCTCCGAACGAGCAAGCTAGTACAGAAACTGATCAGATGGATGTCACAGTGATGCCTATGGAAACCTTGCTGAAGAGGTTTTAGTTGTTTAATCCGCCTTTGTTGCTAGGTACAGAGAATCCTATTGACTGTGAGAGCTGGTTGGATGACATTGATCAGTTGTTCGATTCCCTTGATTATTCAGATGACCGCCGAATCAGGTTAGTCATTCATCAGCTTCGTGGTATTGCTAAGAACTGGTGGATCATGACAAAGAAAGCCATGGGGAATCGAGTTACAGTCATTACTTGAACTCTTTTCAAATCTAAGTTTTATAAGCGATTTTTTCCAATTTCGTACCGAAAGGATAAGGGAGCCGAGTTTTCCACTCTGAGGCAAGGAAACTTGAACATCGAGGAGTATATAGCCAAGTTTGATAGTTTGCTGAGATTTTCACCGCACATTGCCGACAATGAAGAAGCAAAATCCGATCAATTCATCAACGGCTTGAACCCCGACATCTTCACGTTGGTAAACACTGCTAGGCCCGATAACTTTGCGGATGCCATGAATCATGCAAAGGGAGCTGAAGCAGGTTTGATGAAACACGGAGGAAATCAGATGGTACCTCAGCAGCAGAGACATTCTCAGAATCAACCGTCTCAGTATCAGAACCAACCACAGAGGTATGAAGGAGGAAGCAGTAGCGGTAACAGAAAAGATTATTACAGAGCACGAGGGAAATAGTTCAAGAAGTTAGGGAACAGTTCTTCTAGCTTCAGTGGTTCCAAGAAGTTTGGTTCAGGACAGAGTTCTGGATCTTTGTCCTTGTTTTGCAACAAGTGTGGTTGTAGGCATTCCCCGGAGCAGTGTGTAGGAGTTTTTGGGAACTGCAACATCTGTCAGCAGCCAGGACACTTTACAAAGGTGTTCCCTCAGCGAGGTAGAGATCGAGCTCAAAGTGGGAGTTCATGTAGACCTACAGCCCAGCCTGAGAAGCAGAATTCAACAGTTCACCCCTTCTAGCCTCAGCAGCAGAACAGACAAGGAGGTAACCCGAATGCAAACCAGCCTCCGAGACAGCAAGCACGAGTCTTTGTCTTGACTGAGGATCAGGCTCAGGCAGCACCTGAAGATGTTATAGTAGGTAACTATTCTATTTTCGGTTATTTTGCTCATGTATTGATAGATACGGGTGCATCTCACTCTTTTATATCTGAGAATTTTGTTGTGATGCATGCTTTGCCTACTGATCTTTTGCCTACTGTAGTAGCTGTTACTTAACCTTTGGGTGGAGGAAATGTTTCTGTCAGATTAGTCAGGAACTGTGACCTATGTTTCGAAGGTAACATGATTATTTTCGATTGTATTGTACTTGGATTGTCAGATTTTGACTGTATTATCGGTATAGATGCTTTGACCAAGTACAGGGTTACCGTTGACTGTTTTCAGAAGGTAGTTCGTTTTAGACCGGAGTTGGCAGACAAGTGGAAATTCTTTGGTAAGGGTTCTTGATCTAGAATTCCTTTGATTTCTGTGTTATCGATGACTCGTTTGTTACAGAGAGGTGCAGAGGGATTTTTGGTTTATGCAGTTGAAACACTGAAATCTAGCCCTGAATTGGTTGATATACCAGTGGTTAGAGAATTTGTTGACGTCTTTCCAGATGAGATTCCTGGATTGCCGCTTATTCGTGAGATCGAATTCAGCATTGACTTGGTGTCAGGTACTCAACCTATTTCCAAAGCTCCTTATTGTATGTCACTAGTTGAATTAAGAGAATTGAAAGAACAGCTTGAGGATTTGATTGCCAAGGGATACATCAGACCTAGTGTGTCGCCTTGGGATGCTCCTGTTCTGTTTGTTCAAAATAAAGATGGTTCTATGCGGCTCTGTATTGATTACCTTCAACTGAATCAAGCAACGGTAAATAAGAGGTATCCTTTACCCCGAATAGATGACCTTTTTGATCAGCTGCAGGGTTTTTCTGTTTATTCAAATATTGATCTGAGGTCGGGATATCATCAGCTGAGAGTACGAGAGGAAGATGTTCCTAAGACTGCATTCAGAACGAGGTATGGTCATTTCGAGTTTATAGTAATGTCGTTCGGTTTGACTAACGCTCCAATGGTTTTTATGGGTTTGATAAGCCGTATTTTTCAGTGTTATTTGGATGAGTTTGTTATTATCTTCATCGATGATATTCTTATCTACTCAAAAAACCGTACTGACCATGCAGAGCATTTGAGGATCGTCTTGCAGATTTTGCGGGTTGAACAGTTATTTGGCAAGATGTCTAAGTGTGAGTTCTGGTTGGACCGAGTTGTCTTCCTTGGTCTCATCATTTTGGGAGATGAGATTTCTGTCGATCCCAGCAAGATCGAAGCTGTCATAAATTGGCCTACGCCGATATCAGTGCCTGATATCTGGAGCTTTATGGGTTTAGCTGGTTACTATCGCCGATTCATCGAGGGATTCTCATCTATTTCCAAGCCGATTACCCAGCTGACTCAGAAAAATGCGCCTTTTATCTGGACTGCAGATTATGAGGATAGTTTTGTTTATCTGAAAAAGAGACTGACCAGTGCTCCGATTCTATCTATTACATCAAGCACTGGAGGTTTTACCATGTGTTGCGATGCCTATAACCAAGGCTTTGGATGTGTTCTTATGCAGCATAAGCATGTGATAGCGTATGCATCGAGGCAGCTGAAGCCGCATGAGACTCGTTATCCAGTTCATGATCTTGAACTCGCTGCGATCGTATTTGCTTTGAAGATCTGACGTCACTATCTGTATGGTGAGTCTTTCGAGATCTTTTCTGATCATAAGAGTCTTAAATATCTGTTTTCGCAGTCAGAACTGAATATGAGGCAGATGAGATGGTTAGATTTGTTGAAGAATTTTGACTATGAAATCAAGTATTACCCCGGAAAGTCGAATGCAGCTGCATATGCCTTGAGCCAAAAGCTTTGTTCTTTATCTCTTTCTACTATCGGTGTTTCTCAGTTGATAGATGATTGTTGCACTTCTGGTTTGGAGTTTGAAACAAATAGGAGGACTATCAGAGTGTTTGTTATTCAAGCCGAGCCAGAGTTATTCGTGATTATCAGGGAAGCACAAAAATCTGATCCGAGCATTCAGGTTTCAATAGAGAAAGTTAGATCTGGACATCAGTCTGAATTCCAGGTTAGAGATGATGATTTATTTGTAAATAACCGTATTGTTGTGCCGATATTTTGGAGTTGAGGCAGCATATTCTCCGAGAGGCTCATTGCAGTCGGTTTAGTGTTCATCCTGGAGGTCGAATAGTGTACAATGATCTGAAGAACCAGTTTTGGTGGAAGAGGATGAAGAGCGATGTTGCGAGATTTGTATCCCGATGTTTGAACTGTCAGCAAGTGAAAGCAGAGAGGAAACAACTAGGTCGTCTGCTGCATAGTCTATCTGTTCCTGAGTGGAAGTGGGATCATATTTCGATGAATTTCATCAAGACACTGCCGCGATCTGTTCGAGGATGCGATGCTATTTGAGTAGTGATCGACAAATTGACGAAGTCTGCTTGCTTTATTCCGTACAGGATGACGTATCGTCACAATCAGATGGCTGAGTTGTATGTTAGCAACGTTGTGAGGTTGCATAGTGTGCCGAAGTCGATAGTTTCAGATCGAGATCCTAGATTCACTTCGCACTTTTGGCACAGTCTTCAAGAGGCACTTGGTACTCGATTGCATCTAAGTACAGCATATCATCCTCAGACCGACGGACAGTCAGAGCTGACTATCCAGACTTTAGAGGATATGCTTCGAGCAGTAGTGCTAAACTTTGGCACTAGTTGGAAGGATTCTTTGCCTCTTGTCGAGTTTTCTTACAACAACAGTTTCCAAGCGAGTATCGGTATGGCGCCTTTTGAGGCTTTGTACGGTAATAAGTGCCGATCTTTTTTGTTTTGGGACGATTTGTCCGAGTCGCCTGATTTAGGACCGGATATGCTTAGAGATATGACAGAGAAAGTTAAGATCATTCAGTTGAGAATGAAGTCAGCCAAGGATAGACAGGCAAAGTATGCGAATATCAGACGCCAACCTCTGAGTTTCGATCAGGGAGACCGAGTCTTCTTGAAGATTTCTCCTTTCATAGGCACCGTTAGATTTGAAAAGAGAGAAAAGTTATCTCCGAAATTCATCGGATCGTACGAGATTCTCGAGAAGTTAGACGATCTTGCCTACAGACTTGCACTTCCTCCATATTTATCTGGTATTCACGACGTTTTTCATGTCTCTATGTTGCTGAAGTATCATCCAGATTCATCTCATATTCTTCAGCCTGACGAAGCCGAGCTTGATGAGACTCTGAGCTACTTTGAGAGACCGATTCAGATCTTTGACCGAAAGGAGAAACAACTCAGAACCAAGTTCATTCCTTTGGTGAAAGTGCAGTGGAGCCATCACGACATCGAGGAAGCGACTTGGGAGACAAAATCTGACACGAGACAACGTTTTCCTGAGTTATTTGGATGATGTAAGTTCTTCTTTCTATCTTTTGTTCTTATTCTTATCTTATGTGATTGATTCTTTTTGATTTCGAGGACGAAATCTCTTCTTAGAGGGGGAGAATTGTGACGCCCAGATTTTATCTTAATTGAGATTATTTGAGATAATTAGTGTTTCCAGAATTCGAGAGCCGATTTGATTTTGATCAGAGTCTATTTTGCAATTTTCGTAATTTTCAGGGACTAAAACACAAATAATGGATTTTATATATTATCTACACTTAGTTGACTTGGTCTTCTCACTTCATCACCTTCCCTAGCCGTCTCCTACACCATTGAAGACCCCCATTTCATCTTCGAGCTTTCAGATTTCGGTTTTCGGTCGATACGTCCATTGGAATTTATTTCTGAAGACAGATTAGCGATCACAGCAGCGAGAGCTTTGTTCTATCGTAAGTATTTCTCCGATCAGATACATTGTAGTGACCCTTACCGCGATCACCTACTAAACAGAACTTAGGCATGCAATTAACTTAATTAAAATAGTAATCAGAACTAAGTTGTGGAAACCATAAATATTATACAATCCCAAGAAAAGGAATCTGCAAATACCCCAAATAATTATACAACCAAATCGAATACTGTATCAACCCAATACAATAAAATAAAACCCTAGGCAAAGATCCAGCTAGCCAATCCACTGTCTTGCCGGCCCCTCTTGGATCCACCCGCCTCATCCAAACGCAAACCTGCCCCATGGAATAGGGTGTTCAGATACACAAAGTACGAGACGTGAGCATAAAACGCTCAGCACGAGAGTATGAGTATACATGAATGCAAGTGTACCGTCTACTGACTAGAGGTCAAGAATCAGATAACAAAGACAGACCGGTCCCTAGTATGTAGCACGCTATGTCGTCGCTTCAGGAGGTGGCTCACATACCGAAATACTAGTGGATACACCGAACCCAAATCGATGGAAGTCCATCCACTAACAGGATATGGTAGAACCCTACTAACAGACATCTCAAAAAAGATAGCTCAAGATGCATATGTATGCAGCATAAAATCATGTCATATAAATCATGCAGTCACATAATACATGCATACTCAGTCAGGATATCTCGAACAGTACTTTCGTACCTCAAATACTAGGCAAGCTCTACCAGCTCTAGGTCCACGCCTACAATCCGCACTACACTGCCAAATGATACTAATATCATTATAGTGCTCTAAAAGCCTTAACTAAGATATTGCATACTCCTAAATATTTTTAGGAAGCAAAAGCTATACCTGCGTCCGTCGTCAGCCCGTTGCTGTCGCTTGCCTCAAAACTAGGCCACAGCTCCGCTACGATGCCTGGATCGCTATGTCACTTCCGGATTCCCAACGAGATGCCTAAAAAGCCCTAGATCTAAGCTGGAAGACCAATGAATCGAGAGAAGAGAGGTGATTGGTGCGCTCAAATGTGAGACTCGACACCCCTATTTATAGACGGAATTCGGGCCATCCGAACCGGCTTCGGAGCCTCCGAACATGTTTGGACCGTCCGAACTCAACTTCGGAGCGTCCGAAGTCCCATCAATGAGTCAGCAATTACGTCATCTTCCTGACGTAAGCAATGACATAATACTGGACTCCGATCGGGCTGTCCGAACCTGCCTACGGAGCGTCCGAACACATTCGGAGCCTCCGATCCTGGCTTCGGACCGTCCGATCCCGTTCGGAGCCTCCGATCTTTCCTTTGGAGTTTCCGAACTCGAGTTTCCTAATTGTGATTATTTCCCTTAATTACCTGATTTGGTTTCGGGCTACTACATTCGCCCCCACTTAAGATATTTCGTCCTCGAAATCAGATCTTAAGTACTGAATGTAAAACAACATGCAGAAACATTTTTTATTCAAATAAAATGATTACAAAGTACAATTTTAGTACAATATTGAAATAACAATCAGAATAACTCAGGATGTTCTGAACGCATCCTGCTTTCCAGCTCCCAAGTGGCTTCTTCAGTGCCTCGGCGCTGCCACTGAACCAAAACCATAGGAATGACTTTATTCCGCAAGATCTTATCCTTATGATCCAGGATACGAATATGTCTCTCTAAATAAGTCAAATCTGTATCCACCTAAACTTCAGACGACTGCAGAATATGAGAATGATCCACCACATACCGTCGCAATAGAGATACGTGGAACACGTCGTGATTACTGGACAGATACAGTGGCAAAGCTATCCGATACGCTAAATCGCCAATGCTCTCCAAGATCTCAAATGGACTGATAAATTTGGGAGACAACTTGCCCTTAAGGCCGAATCTGAGAATCCTGCGGAAAGGTGAAACTCTCGGAAACACTTTCTCCCCAACATCAAACTGCAAAGGTCTACGCTTAGTATTAGCATAGCTGGACTGACGATCCTGTGCAGTCTTAATCCGTTTCTTGATCTGATCAACAACATCTGCTGTCTGCTGGACTAACTCCGGTCCCTCAGCCTGTCTCTCCCCCACTTCTTCCTAGAAGAGTGGAGTACGACAACGTCGCCCGTACAACACCTCAAAAGGAGCCATCCAAATGCTAGTATGATAGCTGTTGTTGTATGCGAACTCAATCAATGGCAAATGATCCTGCCAGGCTGAACCAAAATCCATAGTGCACGCTCTAAGCATATCCTCCAAAGTACGGATAGTGCGCTCTGACTGACCATCTGTCTCCGGATGATAGACAGTACTCAAACTGAGAGTAGTGCCCATTGCACACTGGATACTCCCCCAGAATCTAGAAGTAAACCTGGGATCTCGATCGCTGACAATTCTCACAGGCACTCCATGAAGTCGAACAATCTCCTGAATGTACAATCGCGCCATACGATCCACAGAGTACTCTCGACTATAGGCAATGAAATGCGCTGACTTAACGAGTCGGTCTACCACAACCCAGATAGCATCACAATTTCTCGAGGTTAGCGACAAATGGGTCACAAAATCCACCGTGATAAGCTCTTATATCCACTCAGGAATAGGCAGACTGTGAAACAAACCTCCAGGTTGTAGGTGTTCTGCCTTGACATGCTGATAGACCAAGCATTTCGAAACATACTGATACACGCTGCGTTTCATTCCCTTCCACCAAAACCGAGTACGTAGATCCTTGTACATCTTGTTGCTCCCCGAATGAATACTCAACTTAGTGCGATGTGCTTGAGACAAAATCTCTTCTCGCAACTCCTCATCCTCCGGAATCACAAGCCTACCAGACAAACACAGAAATCCATCTGACTGATAGTGAAATACAGACGTGCTACCCTCGTTGGCTATACGAGTCAAGCGCTGGGTCTTCGAATCAAACATCTGAGCATCCCGAATCCGTGAATACAAAGCTGGCTCAGATAGTATCGCAAACATCTGGATACTCTGCATACATTTCCTGTGCTTGAAGGTATACCCTGAAGAACAACAATCCCCGATCGTACTAGACTCGAACAAGTTTGAAGTGCGGATATTCGCACTTTGCGACTCAATGCATCAGCGGTGAGATTAGCAGATCCCGGATGATACTTAATCTCGCAATCATAGTCCTTAAGCAAGTCCATCCAACGTCTCTGCCTCATGTTCAACTCTGCCAGAGTGAACAAATACTTGAGACTCTTGTGTTCGGTGAAGATCTCAAATTTCTCGCCATACAGATAATGACGCCAGATTTTCAAGGCGAACACAATAGCTGCCAAATCCAAATCATGAACTGGATAATTTTCTTCGTGCAACTTGAACTGTCTAGAAGCGTATGTGATCACATGCCCATTCTGAGTCAGAACACAACCTAACCCCTGAAGAGAAGCATCTGTGTACACCACATACCCTCCAGATCCTGACGGTAATACCAATACTGGCGCAGAAGTCAACCGCCGTCGAAGCTCACAAAAATTCTCCTCGCACTCTGAGGACCACTCGAAATCAACACCCTTGCGGGTAAGCTGCATCAAAGGTCGAGCTATCTGCGAGAAGTTCAGAATGAAGCGACGATAATATCCTGCTAGACCCAAAAAACTACGGATCTCAGCAACCGTCATCGGGCGCGACCAATTAAGTACAAACTCGATCTTGCTCGGATCAACAGAAATCCCTGGAGATGATGTGGCCAAGAAAGACCACTCAATCCATCCAAAAATCACACTTACTCAGTTATGCATACAACTGCTCATCTCGAAGAGTCTGCAGTACCAACCGCAAGTGAGAAACATGCTCGTCCGCATCACGCGAATATACCAGAATGTCATCAATGAAAACCACGATAAACTTATCCAGAAAATCCTTGAAAACGCGGTTCATCAAATCCATAAATATAACCGGCGCATTAGTCAAACCAAAAGGCATCACTAGAAACTCGTAATACCCATAGCGAGTACGGAATGTAGTCTTGGATATGTCCTGATCTCGGACTCTCATCTGATGATACCCAGATCTCAAGTCAAACTTGGAGTAAACCGAAGTACCCTGCAGCTGATCAAACAAGTCATCGATACGAGGCAAAGGATACTTGTTCTTCACAGTAACACGGTTCAACTGCCGATAGTCAATGCACAACCACATAGACCCATCTTTCTTCTTCACAAAGAGAACAGGAGCTCCCCAAGAAGATACACTAGGACGAATGTACCCCTTGTCCAAAAGATCCTGTAACTGATTCTTCAACTCTCGCATCTCTGACGGAGCCAGACGATATGGTGCTCGAAAAATAGGCGAAGTACCCGGCATCAACTCTATGCCAAACTCGACTTTCTTAGTAGGAGGAAAACCCGGAATTTCATCAGGAAATACATCTGGAAATTCATTCACAACCAGAATACTCTCTATCCCAACGCTATCAGCGGATAGATAAACTGCATAGATGAGGTAACCTTTCCCGCCAGACTCTAGATCTCGGCAGGCTCTCAAAGCTGATACCAATGGCATCGGGGGTCGCGCTCCCTCACCATAGAAAAACCAGCTATCACTCCCATCCGGATGAAAGCTTACTAATCTCTGATAGCAGTCCACTGAAGCTTGATAGGTATTCAACATGTCAATCCCAGAATACAATCGAAGTAATCCATCACAAGAACCATGAGATTCGCTATCAGAATTTTCCCTTCGAACTCTAAAGGGCAACCCATCACTAGACGCTTAGCCAAAGCATATTGGCTCATCGAAGTAGAAACAGAAACTACTACGTTTAGTGCAATACATGGTAACTTATTCCTCTTAACAAAACGTGCAGAAATGAAGGAATGAGATGCACCAGTGTCAATAAGTACAAGAGCAGGTATACCATATAACAGAAATGTACTTGCGATGACCTTCTCATTCTCCTCCACTGCATGATCGTGCCTCAAGGCAAACACCTGGCCAGAAGTTCACGGCTTCAAATGAGAACTTCCAGAAGACTGTCCCTACGACCTCTGTTGAACGGTAGCCTGAGAACCCGATCCTGAACTAGAACCTGAACCGCCTCCCCCAGCTAATGGACAATCTCTCCAAAGATGACCCAACTCTCCACAACGGAAACAAGCTCCAGAGGATTTACGGCATCTGTCGGTCGTGTAACACCTAGTATTTTTAGTACGTAAATTCGCATGCATAATTAGGAAATTTATTTATTTAAAATTTTAGATTATGGGTTAAATAATTATGTGAAATTATGTGTGCATGTTTTAAGTTATTTTTAAGCATTTAACCCATAATTAGTGATTTTCATGATTTATGGAAATTTAATTATTTTATCGCGTAGACGGGACCGTGGACGGACGAGATGACAACTTTCTATCCAATTTATTTCATGAGCATTTTTAGAGCCCAAAAATATTATTTTGAATTTTATTTTCTCAAAATTTTCAGTATTTAATTTTATATAATTTTAGGAGTCCATTTTTATCCAAATTTAGCCAAAATAATGACTTTTTGCTATCTTTAAAATTCCCTTAATTATATATTTCGGGATTTTATTAAAGTTATCAGATTTTAAATATTATTTAGAGTTTTTAAGTTATATATATAGTGTATATTTAAAACCCTTATTAATATTTTAATTATCCTAAACCTTATTTTATTCTAATTACCCTAAACCTACCCCCAAAATCCTACGTTAAATCACTCAGCCGCCACCCCACCATCTTCATCATCTTCTTCATCGGCCATCACCCCCTAGGACTCCATAGCCACGTTTTTGAAGCTCCAAGTCAAGTTGTCGTCGCCCCGTCGTCCCGAAATCGTTCCACGCGCCTACTTATCTTCTTTTAACGGTGCAAGGCATGTCCCTTTTCATTTTAACGTGCTATATCAGTGTTTATGCGTGTGTGTGCATGAGCATCAGTTTCCTTCAAGAATTTTTAGAAAAACGAGATTTGTTATGGTTTTATGCGTTTGTTCTTGTGATTCTTGATCATCTTCATGATTTTCTTAGCCATGATTCGTACCACTGCTGGTCGAAGGGATGTAGGGTGTGTGAGGGTTGCCTAGACTCGAATGGCTCGAGTGGCTCGAGCCAAACGAGCCCAGGAAACCAGCTGTTGCAGGTCGGGTCCTTTGGAGGCGCAGAATAGGGTTTCGTGGAAGGGGGCTTGGGATTGGGTCTGTGGGTTGCATGGGGCTGGGTCAAGGACTAGGTTCGAACCGCCCAGATGTGGGCTACGTCTGGGCGGCGGCGCTCCGGCCAGGGGCGGCCGGAGTAGGCCGGCAACAGCCAAGGAGTGGTTGCTACTCACGGCCGCAGCAGGAACAAGGGAGGGGCGACGGGTTTAGGGTTTTTAGGGCGGGTCCGGATCGAATTATGGGTCCGGGTCGGGTCTGGAAGTAAGTGGGTTAAGTTAGTTGGGTCCGGGTCCGGGTTAAGTTAGTCGGGCTCGGGTATTTTATTTTTAAGTTAATTATTAAGTTTAAGTGTTTAATGGGCCTAATTAAATCCCAAAATTTAATTGGGTTCCATTTAAATTCTTTTGGGTTGAATTTATTTGTTATTGGGCTTATTTAAATTTAATTAAGTTAGTCCAATGATTTTTATGGGCTTGGGGGCCCATGAAAATTATTGGGCCAGTCTTTGGGCTTTTGGGCCCATTGGGCCAGAATAGGTTGTTATTGGGCCATGAATGTTTTAATGGGCTTGAATTTATTAATTGGGCCTAGAAATGTATTTTTGGAAGTAAGTGTGTTAATGTGCCAGTCTCAGTGTTAATGGGCCAGATTTAAGAAAATTTGCTTGAGTGTTAGGGCCAGCAGTTCAGTACAACCCATGAGAAATTGCATGTGTCCTGAATGTATATTTAATTATTTTTATGCATGGAAGTTATTTTAATATTTATATGTTAGTATGAAATTAAATTAAATATATATGAAGGACACACATTTTATTTAAGTACATGCATTCATGAAATAATTTTTATGCATGATTTAATGTTTAAGGTTGAGCAAAAGAAAATAATTTTATGTTGAAAGTTGAAGTAGTGTGACAATTTAAGGGGCATTCGTCCCCATATGTGAACTATTGAAGGGCAGTTTACTGCCAATTTAAGAGGTGATTCGTCACCGCCACGTACGTTGGTTTACCACACTGATCAGTATTTAATGTATGTATGGTTACACTATCGAGACGACCTTTCGATGTTAGAAAATACTTTTCTCAACAATTTTTATGTATTATAATGATATTCAAGTTTAATTTAAGTTTATGTTATGTTCATGATATTTTTTAGCATGCTCGTTCATGTATATGTTATGTATTAGTATTAAAGTGATTTAAATTATTTTAAACCCTTGTTATGTTAGCATGTTGGGCCTCTAGGCTCACTACACTGATATGGTGCAGGTGAGTATGTAGAGGAGGGCATAGTACCCACCGGCGACGAGGACCTATGAGCGGACATGCAGTAACCCCGTGACCGTTGTCTGAGTCTACGTCATGTTTTGAATATTTTTATCGTGTCATACATTTTATTTATTTTCAGTGGTGGTTATTACTACTCATTTTATTTAAATATTTTCAGTGCATGCAAATTTTATTTGTTTTGCGTATGTCAGTATTTTATTAAATGTTAGACTCAGATATTTAATTTATTAAAGATTGCATTTTTATTTAAGTTATTTATTTTTAAATCTATTTATTCTGTGCATATATGTATGGGTATGTATGTACATATTATTATTTAGTAAGTAATAAAAAAAAAAAATTTCCGCATATTTATTTATATTTAGAGAGTTAGGGCCGTTTCAGGTCGGATGGTTCTTCCCGCAATGGTCGCACTTCTCCTTTTTCCCAAAACGAACAACACCAGCGGAACCAGAGGAAGAAGAAGTAGATTCGGACTTCTTGAAAGACTGAGCACGGGGACTCAAAGAACTCGCAGGCCTAAACTGAGAGAAAGACCTGTTACGCCGAATGCTATCCTCCGCTAGGTGACAACGGCTCACCAAACCCTCGTAGGTGATATCATCACCGACCGCCACACGGTCATGAATCTCCAGGTTAAGGCCCTGAAGGAACATATTGTACTTCATCTCAGAGCTGTCAGCAATCTCGGGGAAATAGGATAACAGATCGAATAACTTCTGCTGATACTCGTCAATAGACATGGCTCCCTGACGCAGACTCAGTAACTCACCCGCCTTCATTTGACGGAGTACAGGAGGAAAATACAGCTTCTGAAAAGCCGTGTGGAACTCAGCCCAAGTGGCAACTCCTCTCGCCGCAACAAAGGGTGCAGAAGTGAATCTCCACCACTTCCGGGCTCACCCATCCAAAAGATAACCAAGTGTCTCCATCTTTTGCTCCTCAATACAGTGAAACGTCTGAAAAGTCATCTCCATATGATCTAGCCAGTTCTCCGCATCCTCCGGAGACTCGCCTCCAACCAAAGGCTTAGAACCCATCTGTAAGAATCGGCGCACACTGAAATGCTGATCATCATGGCGACGATAATGGCGTTCCCGATGACGCTTCTGATCGCCATCGCCCCAACGTCCACCCACTACCATGGCTACTCTGATCATCTCAATCCGCCATCTACAAAATTAACCTCACGGTTACCTTATGCAGAATCTAAATCCCAAGAATACTATGCATGCTCTGATACCATAAATGTAGTGACCCTTACTGCGATCACCTAGTAAACAGAACTTAGGCATGCAATTAACTTAATTAAAATAGTAATCAGAACTAAGCTGCGGAAACCATAAATATTATACAATCCCAAGAAAAGGAATCTGCAAATACCCCAAATAATTAAACAGCCAAATCAAATATTGTATCAACTCAATACAATAAAATAAAACCCTAGGCAAAGCTTCAGCTGGCCAATCCACTGCCTAGCCCCTCTTGGATCCACCCGCCTCATCCAAACACAAACTTGCCCCATGGAATAGGGTGTCCAGATACACAAAGTACGAGATGTGAGCATAAAATGCTTAGCACGAGAGTATGAGTATACATGAATTCAAGTGTACCGTCTACTGACTAGAGGTCAAGAATCAGATAACAAAGACAGACCGGGCCCTGGTATGTAGCACGTTGTGCCGTCGCTTCAGGAGGTGGCTCACATACCGAAATACTAGTGGATATGCCGGACCCAAATCGATGGAAGTCCATCCACTAACAGGATAGGGTAGAACCATACTAACAGACATCTCAAAAGAGATAGCTCAAGATGCATATGTATGCAGCATAAAATCATGTCATATAAATCATGCAGTCACATAATACATGCATACTCAGTCAGGATATCTTGAACAGTACTTTCGTACCTCAAATACTAGGCAAGCTCTACCAGCTCTAGGTCCACGCCTACAATCCGCACTATACTGCCAAATGATACTAATATCATTATAGTGCTCTAAAAGCCTTAACTAAGCTATTGCATACTCCTAAATATTTTTAGGAAGCAAAAGCTATACCTGCGTCCGTCGTCAGCCCGTTGTTGTCGCTTGCCTCAAAACTAGGCCACAGCTCCGCTACGATGCCTGGATTGCTATGTCACTTCCGGATTCCCAATGGGATGCCTAGAAAGCCCTAGATCTAAGCTGGAAGACCAAGGAATCGAGAGAAGAGAGGTGATTGGTGCGCTCAAATGTGAGACTCGGCACCTCTATTCATAGACGGAGTTCAGGCCGTCCGAACCGGCTTCTGAGCCTTCGAACACGTTCGGACCGTCCGAAGTCCCATCAATGTGTCAGCAATGATGTCACCTTGCTGACGTAATCAATGACGTAATACTGAACTCCGATCGGGCCGTCCGAACCTGCCGACGGAGCGTCCGAACACGTTCGGAGCCTCCGATCCTGGATTCGGACCGTCCAATCCCGTTCAGAGCCTCCGATCTTCCCTTCGGAGTTTCCGAACTCGAGTTTCCTAATTGCGATTATTTCCCTTAATTACCTTATTTGGTTTCGGGCTACTACATACATTCTATTTTTTGGATGTTGTTAGAATTGATTGAGTTTCGGTTATGTTGTTCTTGATTGAGTTTTGATCATTTATTCTCAGTCGGTTTTGAAATAGAGCATCGTTCGGAATTGTTATGATTTTTGGAAGATTATTCGAAAATTTAAGTTTTGAGATTTGTTGGGTTTGAGCCTTTATTGTTGTATTAGCATTGATAAGAGTTTGTATTGTTATTATACTGCTGTCTGTGTTTCCGGTTCGATCAATTATAGTCGTTATGTCGCCGGTTTGAGTTTTGAGATTTTAAACCGTTTGAATCGTAGAACTTGGAAATTGGGTTTGTTCATCTTTGTTGATCATCTTTTTCCTATGTACAGATTCGTTTGGAGTTTGTCGAGCCAGAGTTAGCAACAGTCGATGGTCTAAGAGTTGGACGTAGAGCGGTAAAGAGTTTACCTTGAGCGATGTCGTTGTTTAGGTTGTATAGTTTTTTGTATAACTTTTATTGTAGCTTATCCAGAATTGGAGCTATTAGCATCGAAACGTACAAGCAGTCATCGTTTTAGCGGGATAGCATACTCGAGACAGTTGGTTCTTGAGTTTCCCTTAAATCACATACTTGCATCAATACTTTTTCTAAAATGTGGGACTTGTATTTTGTTGTTTAAGCTTTTGTTATATGGCTTAATGTTTTATGTTTTCTTATGAATTCATCTTGTGCCAAACCTTTGTTTCAGCGGGCAAAACGGCCTTTTTAATTAGACGTTTTGGGGGCTATGTTGTGAGTGGCTTGGGTTGTAGAAGTTCACCTAGTATCAGCATACTCCTCATAGTCGCACCAAATTCTAGGGGATTGGGACACGTGGCACCACCTCGATTGTGAGAGTCGGTGATTCGTTACGTGTTCTCATCCTCGGGATCCCAAAAGCATAGCAGCAATCCCTTGTTTATCAGAATTGATAACCCAATTTTAAAGATATGCATTTCATTCGTATTAGCTTGTATATTGTTGTCTGTATTACATGTTTTTGGGCTAATACTTGTTATGCATGTTATTTTGCTTGTACTGGGAATATCTTCTCACCGGATTTATTCGGCTGCTGCTTTGTTTTGTATGTGTACTTGGCAACATGTGGGTCAGGATCGAGTCAGCGAAGACCTGGTTAGCATCAAGAGTTATATATAGAAGTGAGACTCGATTTAGAAGTCGAATTCAACATGTCAACCTAGTTTATATATTTTGAAGCATGTTTAGAACTTGAAATTGTTATATTTTGTATTCGGATTGTAATATCTAGAACCGATGCATGTTCTATCCTTTTGAGCAGATGATCAACTCTAAGAATTTCATGTATTATTTGGAGAGATTGCGATTGTAATGCATGATTATGATTTGAATGTATTGAACTTGAGTTTTTAACAAGTTTTCTGTTGTATATTGCATCTGTACTGTCACCGCTCGATCGGTAGGTTTGACCGATCGAGCGATGGACAAAATGCTAAGTTTCTATTTCTGCATTTTCTTGCCCGCTCGATCGGTTGAATCTTATCGATTGAGCGGCGGTGCTGGTTTTATTTGGGCAGAGAGTTTGCCATTCTTTGCTCGCTCGATCGGTTGAATTTTACCGATCGAGCGAGGCCCTACTTTAAAAAACATTATTGCTTTTAATCTTGTATACTTAATTAATGTTTAACTCGAGATTAGATGTTTAGAACCGAGTTCTCACAGATACCCTAACGTACCATCAAATAGGATCCAGATTCTCTGTTGTCTTATGTCAACAGCACAAGGCGTTGTCCTTACAAAACGGTCGTTTTGTGACGCTGTTATTATTATTTTTTTACTCTTGTTTTCCTTTTTTATTGGGTGTACAACTAGAGTTACCGACAACACTTCGTTGGAAGAAACGTAATGTTAGAAGAGTTTTACGTTTTGAATTAAAATTGATACACTAATGATGTTGATTCATGTCACTTGCTTCATTAATTAAACTAAATGCATTCATTTGATGCATTCATTTGTTCAAATTTTAAAACCATGTAAATGGGATGAAATGTAGGCATGAATGGCAACATGTCTATTTATACCCATTTTGATGCTAAAGAAAAAATCACATGGAAAAAACAAAGGTTCTACATTTCAGTATATTGTTTCTTTTATTTTGTCAATATGTGATTACGATCAGGTATACTTTCTGTTCGTTGAAGTAGCAAGTTTGTGTTTATTTGCTACTGGTACTAACTTTGTATCCTGGGAGACAGACGTCTATACGATCCTCAAAACACCGTCGGTGAGGAGGCGAATCTGTTTTAAGGAAACTGTGTTCTTCACAGGCCTCGGTCACCTATTTTTTCAATTTACTGGAGCCTAACACATTTTTTGTTTTGATTATTTTATATTTATGCATTTAAATATTCAATTAAATTTAATTGTTGAAATTAAATATATTATTTTTAATATATTTTTCCTCCTTTCATATCGGACTAACAATCTTAAAACAAATTTTTTTCCCAAATATTTGATCGTTTGTGTTGTGTTTTCAGACATGGACACTGATCCAATTGTATCAGCACCAAAGAGCATTCTTCATGTTTCCAAGGTGTCAGCATCACCATTTAATGTTCATGATGCTACATTGCCGGTTAACCATGCTGATAAACCGGAAAAATTTGATGGATTGAATTTTAAGAGGTGGCAACAAAAGATGTTTTTTATTTAACCACCTTGAGTTTGGTAAGGTTTTTGACCGAGGATGCTCCCAAATCAGCTGAGGGTGAAGGAGATATGCAGGCTGTTAGTGCGGTTGATGCATATCACCATTCTGATTTCTTATGTAGAAATTACATAATGAATGGCTTGGCTGACTTACTGTATAATGTCTATATTGATAAAAAAAAGACAGCTAAGCAGTTATGGGAGTCTTTGGACCAAAAATATAAATCTGAGGATGCTGAAGCCAAGAAATTTATTGTTGGCCGGTTCTTGGATTATAATATGGTGGACTCCAAGACTGTGTGATCAGTCAAATTCAAGAGCTCCAAGTCATTTTGCATGAGAGTCATGCCGAAGGTATGGTGCTAAGTGAATCTTTTCAAGTTGCAGCTATTATTGAAAAACTGCCTCCGGTTTGTAAAGATTTTAAAAATTATTTGAAACACAAAAGAAAGAAAATGAATGTGGAGGAACTTGTTGTTAAACTGCGCATTGAAGAAAACATCAAGGGTTCTGAGAAAAGATTTTTTAATCTTTACGTGGCTAAAGCAAATGTGGCCGAGCATGGTCAGAGCTCGAAGTCCAAGAAAAATACTGGACCATTTGGAAGAGGATACAAGTTAGGACCTAAGAAATATAATTTCAAGAGAAATTTCTCCGGAAAATGTTACAATTGTGGTGATCCAGGTCACAAGGCTTCAGAATGCAAAAAACCCAAGAAAAATCGAGAGACAGCTATGGTAGAGTCCATATCAAAAGAGGTTTCTAATATGAATCTACGTGCTATTATTTCTGAAGTAAACTTGGTGGGTTCCAACCCACGGTAGTGGTGGATTGATATTGGTGCCACTCGCCACGTGTTCTCCGATAAGGAGATGTTTGTGACTCTTGAGGAATCTGAGAATGGAGAAAAACTGTTCATGGGGAATTCAGATACCTCTGATATTGTCAGGGCAAAGTGATCTTAAAATTACTTCTATTAAATAGCTGACTCTTAATAATGTGTTGTATGTTTTGGCAATTCGAAAGAATTTAGTTTCCGGTTCACTTTTGAACAAGCATGGATTTTGTATTGTTTTTGAGTCAGATAGAGTTGTTTTGTCTAAAAATGGAATGTTTGTTAGAAAGGGATATGTAAGTGATGGGTTTTTTAAGCTCGATGTATTGGCTATTAAGCCTAAAATGAATAAAGTTAATGCTTCCGCTTACTATCTCGAGTGTTTTAATTTATGGCATGGTAGATTTGGACATGTTAATTATGATACTATTCATAGATTAATTAACTTGAAAAATATTCCTGCGTTTCAAATTGATAAAAAAACACACAAATGTCAGACTTGTGTTGAGGCAAAACTAACAAGATCATCTTTTCAATCCATTGAAAGAAATAGTGAGCCCATTGATTTAATTCACACTGATGTATGTGATTAAAAATCAGTACAAACACGTGGTGGAAATAAATATTGTATTACTTTTGTTGATGATAGCACAAGATTTTGTTACGTGTATCTTCTCAAAAGTAAGGATGAAGTCATAGATAAATTTGTCATCTATAAAAGTGAAGTTGAAAATCAACTTAACAAAAAAATTAAGGTGATTAAGAAGTGATCGTGGAGATGAATATGAATCACCTTTTGCTAAGTTTTTGCTCAACATGGAATCAAACATGAAAGAACTGCACATTATTCTCCTCAACAAAATGGCATTGTAGAAAGAAAGAATCGTTATTTGAAAGAAATGATGAATGCATTGTTGTTGAGTTCTAATTTACCACAAAACATGTGGGGTGAAGCTATTTTGACAGCAAATTATCTTTTAAATAAAGTGCCTCGAAAAAAGCTAGATAAAAGTCCATATGAGTTATGAAAAGTAAGAACACCGTCGTACCAGTACTTGTGAGTGTGGGGGTGTCTTGCCAAAGTAGCAGTACCTACTCTAAAGAGGGTAAAAGTAGGACCAAAAACTGTTGATTGCAATTTTATTGGATATGCACAAAATAGCAGTGCTTATCGTTTTCTTGTATATGAATCTCAAATACTTGATATTCACAAGAATACGATAATGAAATCAAGGATTGTCTCATTCTTTGAACATGTGTTTCCGTGCAAGTCTAAAGAAGAATCAAGTTCTAAAAGATCATATGAGAAGTTGGAACAAGATAATGATGTTGACTATGAGGTTGAACCCATACGTAGCAAAAGAGCTAAGGTAGAAAAATCCTTTGGTCTCAATTTTATTACTTTCATGTTAGAAAGTGAAACTCAAAGTTTAAAGAAGTTGTGAATTCATCTGAGGGACCTCAATGGAAAGAAGCGATTAATTCAGAAATTGAATCTATTTTGCAAAATCATACATGGAAATTAGTGGACCAGGAAGCAAACCACTAGGTTATAAATGGATTTTCAAGCGGAAAATGAAATCAGATGGAACGATAGATAAGTATAAAACTCGATTGGTAATTAAAGGATACCGTCAAAAGGAAGGGCTTGATTACTTTGACACTTATTCTCCAGTAACGAGAATAACTTCAATTCGAGTCATACTTGTAGGATTTAGAAGAGGAAATTTACATGGAACAACCTGAAGGATTTTTTGCACCTGTGCAGGAAAACAAAGTCTGTAAATTGATGAAATCTTTGTATGGCTTAAAACAAGCACCAAAATAATGACACGAAAAGTTTGATAAAACCATGATAGAAAGTGGATTCAAATCAATGAGTGTGACAAATGTGTATATGTTAAATATGCAGAAAAAGACTATGTTATGTCTTTACATAGATGACATGTTTATCATTGGGAGCAATGATATGATGGTTAAATCCACTAAGAATTTGTTGAACTCAATATTTGACATGAAAGACATGGGCTTGGCTGATCATGTAACTCTTGGAATTAAGATCAAAAGAATATCAGAAGGGCTTGTTCTGAGCCAGACACATTATGTTGACAAAATTCTTGAGAAATTCAACAAAGATGATTCTGCATTGGCTAAAACTCCAATAGATATGAGTCAATATTTATCAAAGAATCGGAATGAGAATGTATCTCAATTAGAATAATCTCGAATCATTGGAAGTCTAATGTACTTAATGAGTTGTATAAGATCATACATAGCTTATGCGGTAAACAAAATTGAGTAGATTCACGAGCAATCCAGGAGCTGAACACTGGAAAGCAATGGTGAGATTGCTTAGGTATTTAAGGTATACTCATGATTATTGACTACACTATATCAGATATCATGCTGTTATTAAAGGATATAGTGATACAAACTGGATATCTGATATGAAAGACTCAAAGTCTACCAGTAGATATGTATTCACACTAGGAGGTGTAGCAATTGCATGGAAATCTTCTAATCAGACAGTAATAGCCAGATCTACGATGGAATCTGAATTTATAGCCCTTGACAAATTGGTGAAGAGGCTAAGTGGATGCGTCTATTTTTAGAAGATATTCCAAGATGGCCGAAACCACTGTCGGCTATTTTTATTCATTGTGATAGTCAATCTGTGATTGGAAGAGCAAATAGTAATATGTATAATGGTAAGTTGAGACATGTACGCCATTTACACAATACTATTAGACAACTACTCTCAACTGGAGTTATCTCTATTGATTACGTGAAATCAAAAGATAATCTAGCGGATCTGCTAACCAAAGGGTTAAATATAAAGCTAGTTGCAAAATCATCGAGGGAAATGGGACTTAAGCCTACTGAATAAGTTGGTGCAGGAAAACCCAACCTATGCTGACTGGAGATCCCAAGAACTATGTTCAATGGGACAACCTACTTTCACTGACTTGGTGAATCACTGTGGGGTTTATCCCACTGTTTTAAAAACCGGACCGGATCGGCCGGTTCGACCGGTTCGACCGGGAACCGGTCACTGGTCAGGTCCGAAATACCCTTAAAAACCATTTTAACGGTTCAACCGCTTAGAACCGGTCAAGAACCGGTCAAAACCGGTCGAACCGGCCAAGAACCGGCTAAGATCCGGTCCTAAGAACCGGCCAGAAAATCGGTCGAACCGGTTTTCGAATTTTTTTATTTTTTTTTAAATTGTTTTTTTTTATTTTAAAATCTTAATGTAATATTTTATTATATATATACATATGATTATTTGAAATTTTTAATTCGTTAAAAATATTATTTCTATATTATTATATTTTTTTAATTAATTAATTTATTTTTAAAAATATAGTATATATAGCTATAATTAATATTTTGAATATATTTATATAGTTATTTATTTTTTAAACTATGATAAATATATTTTTTGTTTATTTATATACATTTTTAGATTTTTAAAATTTAAAAGATATTATTAATTATATTATATTATATAAACGATTTTCCGGTCCGACCGTCCGGTTAAAACGGTCGAACCGGTTGGACCGTTTTTTTAAGGTAGACCGGTTCGATCACCGGTCCGGTTATGAAAACATTGGTTTATCCCTTGTCCATTTCTATGGTGAAATAGTGAAAGTGAAGGAATAAGCATACGGTTTTTAATGATTCTTACGCGTCATCAAATGAGCCAAATAAGGCAAATTTTTCTTACAAAAAATCAGCTATGTGAGAGAGAAGTAGGGCCGCTTCAAATGAATTGCACGGCTCAATTCTAGACTCTCTCACAGGATCAGGCATGTGTTCATGGCCAAAACGGACACAATCATGAGAACAGAAGTGTATCAAGAAGAATTTTGTGTGAAGTATATCAAAGTTTACACAAAAAACAGAACAGTTCAAGGACATCGTGTCTACTGATCAGCCAGTAAAGTAATATACTTTCACAAGGGAAGGTTCAAAGGATAACACCTATCTATCATGTGCAAGATTCAACCGTTGAACGTTATCACCTAGTTGTTTTTTTGTTTTTCATTAATTTTAATTCATGTGGGGGATTGTTGGAAGAAACGTAATGTTGAAAGAGTCTTACGTTTTGAATTAAAATTGATACACATATTAATGAAGTTGATTCATGTAACTTGCTTCATTAATTAGACTAAATACATTCATTTGATGCATTCGTTTGTTCAACTTTTAAAATCATGTAAAGGGGATGAAACGTAGGCATGAATGGCCATATGTCTATTTATACCCATTTTGATGTTAAAAAAAACACATAGAAAAAACAAAGGTTCTACATTTCAGTATATTGTTTCTTTTATGGGAATATAGTCAAAATGGTTCTGTAAGTTTGCTCATTTTGTGTTTTGATTCTGTAAGTATTTAATTTTGGATTTTGGTCCTATAAGTTAAGTTATAATTGATTTTTAGTCCTTTTTTTATAAAGTGCTGATGTGACATCAAAAAATGCTGACGTAACAGCTAAAAATGCTTAAGTGACATTGAGAAATGATGATGTGTCTGTTGTGGCATCAACAATTAAATGCTATGTTTTTAAAATCGGACTGTACCGACTGGTTTGATCCGAAACCGGTCACTGATTTGATCCGAAACACTCTCAAAAATCGTTTTAATGGTTGAACAGACAGAACTGATCATCAAGAATCGGAAAATTGGTTTTTCGATTTTTTTTTTTTTGAAAAATTAGTTTTTTTTTAATTTAAAACCTTAATTTAATATTTTATTATATATATACATGATTGTTTGAAATTTTTTCTTCGTTAGAAATATTATTTATTAATATTAGAATTTATAATTTTTTTGAATATATTTATATAGTTAATTAGTTTTCAAACTACGATAAAGATATATATTTTTCTATTTATATAAATTTTTTAGGTTTTTATAATTTAAAATATATTATTAATTATATTATATAAACAATTTTCCAATCTGAATGTCCGGTTAAAACATTCCAACAAGTTGGATCATCTTTTTAATTTAGATCTGTTTAATCAACGGTCCGGTTATAAATTAAAAAACATTGCTAAAATAGAAAAAGAACTAAAAACCAAAATATAACTAAACTTACAGGACCAAAACCCAAAATTAAATACTTACATGACCAAATCACAAAATAAACAAACTTACAGGACTATTTTGACTACTATCCCTTTCTTTTATTTTGTCAATAGGTGATTACGATCAGGTATACTTTCTGTTCGCCAGAGTAGCAAGTTTGTGTTTATTTGCTACTGGTACTACCGTTGTATCCTGGGAGACAGATGTCTATACGATCCTAAAAACACCGTCGGTGAGGAGGCAAATCTATTTTAAGAAAACTGTGTTCTTCACAGGCCTCGATCACCTATTTGTTCAATTCACTGAAACCTAACACATTTCATATTCTGATTATTTTATATTTATGCAGTTAAATATTCAATTATATTTAATTGTTAAAATTAAATATATTATTTTTAATATATTTGTTCCTCCTTTTATATCCCATTAACACATTTTTCATTTCATTTTGGAAGCTTTTTTCCTTCCCTTTTGTGAGGCCGTCAAAAAATGCTATCTTTTTTTTTTTAAAAAAAAAAGAAAATTCCTTTTTTTCTCGTGTGTACCTACCGAAAGTTTCTTTATCATTTTGGATTTCTGTAGAGATATATCTAATACATATTTTTAAAAAATGTGTTTTAGATTTTGTTTTCTTAAATGGATAGAAAATAATTCAAAGTTCAAACCAATTCATTGAAAGTAAATTTCTATAATTAAATAAGAGGTGAATAGACACAATGTATTTGTAATAACAAAAAAACTATATGAAATAATTTATTTTTTGATTTCACTTATATTGCTATAGTATATGATTAACTTTACAAATGCAATATGATATTTTAAAAACCAATTAAGATGTTGTGTTTAAAGAGTTCAAAAAATTTTATATTATTTTTTTATTTCTTTCTAATATAACATTCTTTTATTAACAGATTATCACATTGTGAAACTTATTCTTCATAAAATTTATGGTGATGTTATATATCTATATATTATATTAAACAAAAATTTTGTAGAAGTGTAAAGATTGCTTAAATATTTTAAATGTTCAGTTAATGTATTGTTATAGTACAAAAAATATGTGAATTCTTCTATTCTTATATCTGTTACAATCCTTATGTAATTCATTATCTATTTTATCATATTTGTTACAATTCTAATGTAATTCATTATCTATTTCAATATGATTAATTTATCATTTTTATTAGTATCTTAATCATAACATTTTTTTCTTCTTAATTAATTATCTCATAATTCTATATTTTTCAAGATAAAAATCATTATTACCCATTAATCCATGTAAGGAGAGAGAAAAATATTGATCAATTATTAACCCATTAATAATCTATGTAGGGAGAGAGATGAATTATTGTGCTTCCTCAAATGTCCTTATAATTTTCATGCAATTTTCAAAAATGCCCCTCGTCTTTAACACTCCAAGGAACAAAATTATGGCAATTATGACAATATACAATAAAAAAAAAACTTTGCCCTCAATTCACCCTTTTATAGTAGTATATATATATAATATAATATAATATAATATAATATAATAGTAATAGATTGTTTTGTATAAGTGTAAAGATTGCTTAAATATTTTAAATGCTCAGTTAATTTATTGTTATAGTACAAAAAAATATGTGAATTCTTCTATTCTTATATATGTTACAATCCTTATGTAATTCATTATTTATTTTATCATACTAGCAAAATGTACGTGTGTTGCACGTAATAACAATTTTATTTGATTGTGATCGGAGATATCAAATTTTGAATGTTTAGTTTTATTAAAATCAAGTGTTATATTTTTTACGGGTGCGAGTTCAAACTTCAGTAACTATGATTCAATATCTAATTAGCTACTAAAATGATCATATGACCTATTTAACTTTTTTTTTTGTTATATTTGTCGGTTTCTGATAGACGTTTTTTTAGTGATATTATATGTTTATTCATTAAGTTTTATTTTTTAAAGCTAACAACTTTAAAGCAATAACATATGTTATATATTTATTGAAAAATGTAAAATATTTATATTGTTACAAATGGTAGGATCAAGAGATTTGTGTTTTACTAAAAACTATAGTTGGTGGTAATTGTGTAACGCAAATCTTTTAGATCGTATCACAGTTCAAACAAATACATATTTCAGTTGTTCAACCCAAGAGGACAATTATTGCACCCAAACAATCACCTTATCAACAATTGTGCTTTCAATCAATGTGAATCGAAACTATGGTCTTGACTCTGATATTAATTGTATGACCGAATACGTATCGCTTTACCAAAATTTATAGTTGATGGTAACAATACGATTCAAATATCTTAAATATTACAAAATCTCAAGCATCGTGTTTCGATTGCTCTTAGAGACTATTATTGCATCTCAGCTTAAAAAATTTATGTTAAATGATATTTTACTTATATTGATTTTTAAGAAAAAAACAGTAATTTCTTTCAGGAAAATGATTTTTTTGATTCATTAACTTGTCCAAATTTGAGTTTTAGTCCATTGAGTTGTCAAATTTGGTTATGGTGCACTCAAATTTAATTTTCAATTATTGTTTGTCCAATTGATGACTTGATATTTGACAATTCAACAATGTTCTATCTCACTTCAGCATTTTTACGTCATGTTAGTATTTTTTTTATTATAATTCAGTATTTTTCAATGGGCCTCTAACCCAATTAGACCTAAAATAACCAAATTAAAATTTAACGTATCAAAAATATATTTTGTAAACTTAGTGGACCAAATCATAATATTAAATAAGTTAGTGAACAAAAAAAAAACTATTTTTCCTTTATTTAAAAACTTTTATTTAGATGTGAAAGTTTATCTTCCATTGATAAAGTAAATAAAAATCACGTATTATTTTTTCTCTGATAAACCATGTTAATCATAAGACAATTGTTGTATATTAACTTGCTACAGTAATCTTTTTCAGATAAGTGATTTTTTGATTCATTAACTTATCTAAATTTGAGTTTTAGTCTATTGATTTGTCAAATTTGGTTTTGGTGCACTAACATTTAATTTTTTACTATTGTTAGTTCAATTGCTGACGTGATATTTGACAATTCAACAATGTTCGATCTCAATTTTTGACTCGAATATATGCTTTTATTCTTAATTTTCTTCAATAATAATCCAATTGAGTTGTTTTAAATTTTATATACATTTAAAGTAGATTTTGTTGTACATGCCATAAAAAAACATTTATATATGAGTGTGATAATTAATTTATAATTTTTAAGAATAATATGTTAAATATATTATTTGCAATAAAAATTTGAGTAGACTAAAAAATGTGAAGAGAAATATTTTTTTAGAGGATGAACAATCATATTTTAAACAAGTTAAAAACTTTTATAATAAATCATTCAAGTAACTTAGATATAAGAATAACTTGTCTAACTTAAAATCGATTTGAATTTATTGTGATTTTTTAAGTTTTGTCACGCAATATTTTACGATTTCATAAGTATTAACATTAATTAATTCTATTAGCCAAATATTATATTGTAATACAAATATCCACATGAAATTTAGTCATAATCATACTCGATCTATTTGTATCACTTATTTAAAATACATTTATTTTTTATCTGTCTCAATTATATATATATATATATAAAAAGGTTGACCACGAAGGGGACCTCATTCCACATGAGTTAGAGATCCATTGGCTCATGCGAAGGTTAAATCGAGTGATGTGCACGAGCGATAGAGACCTGAAGGAGGGAGAAACATGGTCAACCCCCAGAGCATACCCCCACAATATTTCAGTAGGGAATATGCTCCACACGAGGATCGAACCCGCAACGCTGGAGAATCTCTTCACACGTCACCTCAGACCTTACCAACTCACCTATGCCTCCGTGGGATTGTCTCAATTATATAGTCTAGTTATCATATTGAATATCATATGTTCTGCTCTTTTAACAATTTATCCATATTAACTTAATATTATTAACTACTTGTATAATTATTTTATTTTATTAGTATTAATTGATTCTATTAACCAATTATTATACTGTAGTACAAATATCAACTTAAAACTTAATTATAATCATACTCTCTATGTTTCATTTATTTAAACTACATCTATTTTTTTAATTAATAGTATTTAAAATAAGAATGGCAAATTATAAAATTGACAATTGGAACTAATCTAGAAATGACTATATTTTTTAACTTGTACAGAAAAATATTGATGTTGTCGATTATATTTGTAGTCTCTAAAATTTTAAAAAAATATTACACATAAATATTAATTATGAAATGAAAAGTGATAATAACTAAAGTGTCACTTTTATAGATATATTATAACAAATAAATTAAGACATATTTCAATTAATATAATAATTTTTTTAGTTTAGGAAATGAATTAAATTTAACAATTAATTTACTTTGAATAATTAAATAGACAAAAAATTTAAGATAAATTTTAATTAATAACTTTTTTTTAATTGAAGACATGAATTAAATGTTAACAATTAATAAAAAAAATTAATTACAGTAGACTAATCTAGAAAATGAAAGGGAAAATCAAAAAATAAATTGAAAATGACAAAAAATTTTAATTAATATTATGTAAGATAAAGAAGGGCAAATTAGAAAATTCACAATTGGAACTCATATATTTATAATTTAATTGTAATAGATTTGAATAATTAAATAGACAAAAAATTTAAGATAAATTTTAATTAATAACTTTTTTTTAATTGAAGACATGAATTAAATGTTAACAATTAATAAAAAAAATTAATTACAGTAGACTAATCTAGAAAATGAAAGGGAAAATCAAAAAATAAATTGAAAATGACAAAAAATTTTAATTAATATTATGTAAGATAAAGAAGGGCAAATTAGAAAATTCACAATTGGAACTCATATATTTATAATTTAATTAATTAATTAATAATTAATTAATAATTTTTTTTAATTTAAGACATGAATTAAATGTTAAAAATTAATAAAAAAAATTAATTACTCTAGACTAATGTAGAAAATGAAAGGAAAAACCAAAAAATACATTGGAAATGACAAAAATATTTAATTAATATTATGTAAGATAAATAAGGGCAAATTTGAAAATTCACAATTGGAACTCATATATTTATAATAGTAATAGATAGATAATAGATAATAGATAATTATTAATTAATAAATAATTTTTTTAATTTAAGACATGAATTAAATGTTAACAATTAATAAAAAAAAATTAATTACTCTAGACTAATCTAGAAAATGAAAGGAAAAAACCAAAAAATACATTGAAAATGACAAAAATATTTAATTAATATTATGTAAGATAAATAAGGGCAAATTTGAAAATTCACAATTGGAACTCATATATTTATAATAGTAATAATAATAGATAGATATTATGTAAGATAAAGAAGGACAAATTAGAAAATTCACAATTGAAACTCATATATTTATAATTTTAATTAATTAATTATTAATTAATTAATAATTTTTTTTAATTTAAGACGTGAATTAAATTTTAACAATTAATAAAAAAAATTAATTACTCTAGACTAATCTAGAAAATGAAAGGGAAAACCAAAAAATACATTGGAAATGACAAAAATATTTAATTAATATTATGTAAGATAAATAAGGGCAAATTTGAAAATTCACAATTGGAACTCATATATTTATAATAGTAATAGATAATAGATAATTATTAATTAATTAATAATTTTTTTTAATTTAAGACATGAATTAAATGTTAAAAATTAATAAAAAAATTAATTACTCTAGACTAATCTAGAAAATGAAAGGGAAAACCAAAAAATACATTGGAAATGACAAAAATATTTAATTAATATTATGTAAGATAAATAAGGGCAAATTTGATAATTTACAATTGGAACTCATATATTTATAATAGTAATAGATAGATATTATGTAAGATAAAGAAGGGAAAATTAGAAAATTCACAATTGGAACTCATATTTATAATTTTAATTTTAATTAATTAATTATTAATTAATTAATAATTTTTTTTAATTTAAGACATGAATTAAATGTTAACAATTAATTAAAAAATTTAATTACTCTAGACTAATCTAGAAAATGAAAGGGAAAACCAAAAAATACATTGGAAATGACAAAAATATTTAATTAATATTATGTAAGATAAATAAGGAAAAATTTAAAAATTCACAATTGGAACTCATATATTTATAATAGTAATAGATTTGTTACAGTCGTTATGTAATTCATTATCTATTTCAATATGATTAATTTATCATTTTTATTAGTATCTTACTATTATATTATCATAATCGTAACATTTTTTTCCTCTTAATTTATCTCATAATTCTATATTTTTCAAGATAAAAAATCATTATTACCCATTAATCCATGTAGGGAGATAGAAAAATACTCAATTGTTAACCCATTAATAATCCATGTAGGGAGAAATGGGAATTATTGTGCTTCCTCAAATGTCCTTATAATTTTCATGCAATAATCAAGAATACCCCTCGTCTTTAACACTCCTAGGAACAAAATTTGGGCAATTATGATAATACACAATAAAAAAAAATTGCCCTCAATTCACTCTTTTATAGTTGTAATAGATAGATAGATAGATATATGCAATGTTTTATGTTATGAAAAAGCTCTATTCTGAGATCGTTTCCTAGTAGCTAACACGTCCATTGTTTTGATTTCTAGCTATAATGTTACTTGCGTTTATCATGTCTTTGATTGAAAATTAAAAGGAATCAAGATAAACATTTCTTGAGATTACAAAATACACTTCAACTTGGAACTTCCATGATTTCATTTCTCCTAGTGTACATATGCCTCTTGCAAATCCACGCAATTTGGCCATCATCTGTGTACCGGATTCGCCATAGTCCGAACTTCTCAGCAATGTCTTTTGCAGTTGAGCATCTCTGGTCCCTTAGATAGTCCACTAACCATTGTTTGTTCAACTTTTAAAACCATGTAAATGGGATGAAACGTAGGCATGAATGGCCATATGTCTATTTATACCCATTTTGATGTTAAAAAAAACACAGAAAAAACAAAGGTTCTACATTTCAGTATATTGTTTCTTTTATTTTGTCAATATGTGATTACGATCAGGTATACTTTCTGTTCGCCAGAGTAGCAAGTTTGTGTTTATTTGCTACTGATACTACCGTTGTATCCTGGGAGACATACGTCTATACGATCCTAAAAACACTGTCAGTGAGGAGGCAAATCTGTTTTAAGGAAACTGTATCCTTCACAGGCCTCGATCACCTATTTGTTCAATTCACTGAAGCCTAACACATTTCCTATTCTAATTATTTTATATTTATGCAGTTAAATATTCAATTACATTTAATTGTTGAAATTAAATATATTATTTTTAATATATTTTTTCCTCCTTTTATATCCCATTAACACACTTTTCATTTCATTTTGGAAGCTTTTTTCCTTCCCTTTTGTGAGGCCGTCAAAAAATGTTATCTTTTTTATTAAAAAAAAAAAAAGAAAATTCCTTTTTTCTCGTGTGTACCCACCGAAAGTTTCATTATCATTTTGGATTTATGTAGAGATATATCTAATACATATTTTTAAAAAAATGTGTTTTAGATTTTGTTTTCTTAAATGGATAGAAAATAATTCAAAGTTCAAACCAATTCATTGAAAGTGAATTTTTATAATTAAATAAGAGGTGAATAGACACAATGTATTTGTAATAACAAAAAAACTATATGAAATAATTTATTTTTTTGATTTCACTTATATTTTTATAGTATATGATTAACTTTACAAATGCAATATGATATTTTAAAAACCAATTAAGATGTTTTGTTTAAAGAGTTCAAAAAAATTTATATTATTTTTTTTATTTCTTTATAATATAACATGCTTTTATCAACAGATTATCGCATTATGAAACTTATTTTTCATAAAATTTATGGTGATGTTATATATCTATATATTATATTAAAAACAAATTTTGTAGAAGTGTAAAGATTGCTTAAATATTTTAAATGCTCAGTTAATTTATTGTTATAGTACAAAAAATATGTGAATTCTTCTATTCTTATATCTATTACAATCCTTATGTAATTCATTATCTATTTTATCATATTTGTTACAATTCTAATGTAATTCATTATATATTTCAATATGATTAATTTATCATTTTTATTAGTATCTTACTAGTATATTATCATAACCATAACATTTTTTCTTCTTAATTAATTATCTCATAATTCTATATTTTTCAAGATAAAAAATCATTATTACCCATTAATCCATGTAAGGAGAGAGAAAAATACTGATCAATTATTATTAACCCATTAATAATCCATGTAGGGAGAGAGAGAAATTATTGTGTTTTTGTAAAGGGCACACAAATGTAATTCTCATAATATTATAAGGACATTTGAGGAAACACAATAATTTTATTACACAATCCATTCAGTAAAGGGCACACAAATGTAATTCTCATAATATTATATTGATTTGTTGTTAATAGTAAATCATATTTTTAAAAACTCACACACATTCAAAACATAATTAACAAAGTATGTTTCAAAAAAAAAAAACATAACAAAGTAAATTTTTTTCTTTAATTCTTTACATTTCATATAATAAATATAAATTACGTAAATGAAGTCAATCATTTTTATTTATGGAATCAATGGAGTTTAGTAAAAACATTTTCGAGAATTTCTATGTTCACAAATAAGATGTAGCATGAAGACACTAATTGTCATTTTCATAATATGCACCGAATAACCTCTTTATTATTATTATACATAAGAACTTTATTTTGGTTAAAAATCAAGATTTAAATAGAAATTATGATGTATTTGTATGATTCCTACTCTATTCATCATATTCCTAAATTCATTAAAAAATAATAATAATGAGAAAAAAATTATAAAATAATGCATTATTTCTACTACCTATTTTTTTCTTATAAACTATTTTTTTTTAATTTTATAAATGAATCATTATTATTTTATGTCTTAAAAAATTTAAAAGTATGAGGTAAATTAATAAGAAAAAAATTCTTGTGGATTATGTTCTAAGTGAATCATTTTTATTTTTATTTTTAATATTAATATTTATGGGTAATAATGATTTTTATCTTAAAAAATATAGAATTATTAGGTTAATTGATGCATTTATTATTATTATTATTATTATTATTATTATTATTATTATTATTATTATTATTATTATTTTACCCATTGAATACAACAATTTAATGGTTGTAATCATATTCCTAAATTCATTCTAAAAAATAATAATGAGAATAAAATTATAAAATAATGCATTATTTCTACTACCTATTTTTTCTTATAAACTATTTTGTTGGAGATCAAACTCTAGAATTTCGGTGATTACAAAGTCAAAACAAAACCAAGTAAATAAATTAACCGGACTCATCAAATATTAAAGACTAAAGATTTCTACGAAAGTTGCCAGATCAAAGTATCGTGATTAAACCAAGATACAGATCAAGCTTCACAGATCTTATTACACCGGATCGATTGACACAAGACCAAATGGTCAACAACCAGATCGAAGCTTCATCAGGAATCTATCGTTGCTGTAATTGAAGAAAACGACAAAATCATTTAATGAAAATTTGAACGATGATCGGCCTTCGCTTTAAGTCAAGATTTGTGAGCTATTTATGAGATATGCTGGCAGCCCAATATCAGAAATTATTGGCGGCTCACTGTCTACTTTTGGAAACTATAAATACTCAAGCATTTCGAAGATTCAAGAAAAGGAGACCAAGAGTGAAAATTACAAAGCAATCAAATTCAAAGTCGAAAAAGCCTTCACTCAATATACCAACTCAGATACTTATTTCATCAGATCAAAGTCTCGATATTCTGAGTTAGAACACAACACATATCGATCAAGCTCAAAGATACACTTCAAATCGATCCAGATCAAAGCTACAGCTTCCCAGTTCAAACCATCGAAGCATACTCTGTTGCTTCATCTTGTAAAATCTAAGTAGAAAAATTGTTCTACTTCGAGTTAGAGTATTGCTAGGAGTTCCTATCAAAGGATTGATTGGATTGTATTTGTACAAAGGAATTGTATAAGTCAAAGTCTTCTAGTGGAATCCTTCTGGAAACAGAAGAAGGGGTGACGTAGGAGAATTCATCTCCGAACATCCAGAAACAACTCTATCTCTTTACTGCAATTATTTCATTTCATTTGCATTAGTACTATTAGGCATTCAATCTGTGAGGAATATTATTTCCGCCTGACTTTCTCAGATCTTTCGAACAGATCAAAAGTTTTAAGCAAATGAAACTTCTGTCTGACTCTTACAAATCAGATCGAAGTACTCGCAAAATTTTATATTGTGTATTCACCCCCCCCCCCTCCCTCTACACATATTTCGATCCTAACAAGTGGTATCAGAGAGGTTCTTCCTTATCACCTGAATCGTCTCTTAAACTATGGCATCTTTAGCTATGACATCGTTTAGCAAAATCCCTATGTTTTCAAAAGAAGATTATGATGACTGGAAAATTCGTATGCAGGCACATCTATCAGCACTGGATGATGATATGTGGTTTGTTGTAACAGATGGACCAATGAAGATTATGAAAGTCAACACTGTTGTTGCTATTACTGAAGGTGCTCCTCAGATGATAGAAAAACCTCGATCTGAATGGACTTCTGAAGATAAAAGGAAAGCCAATCTTGACAATGTTGCCAGAGATATTCTATACAAAACTCTGGACAAAAACATGTTTAGCAAGATCAAAAGCTGCACTACTGCCAAAGAAATATGGGAGAAGCTCACTCAATTATGTGAAGGAAATGATCAAACGAAAGAAAACAAACTCATGGTGGCTATTCAAAAGTTTGACAATATCAAGATGAAATCAGGAGAAACAATGAATGAATTTGATGAAAGATTCAGCAGCATTATGATCGAGCTAAATGCACTTGGAAAGAGTTACAGCAATCGTGAAGTAACACTCAAAGTCATGAGAGCTCTGCCACGAGAATGGGATGTAAAGACAGTCGCTATGAGGGAATCCAAGGATCTCAATAAGATCAAACTACATGATCTATTTGCAGATCTTAAAACTTATAAATTCGAACTGGGAGTTCGAACTGAGGAAGACACATCAACATCACAAGTTACCAAAGCTCTCACTGCAGCAGATGAAATTCCAGCAACCAAGACTGCAGAACAAATCAGTAGCGATGCAATGTCACTATTTGTAAAGAAGTTTGGAAGATTCATGAGAAAGAATCACAACAGTTTCCAAAGAGCTAACAGATCAAGCTTCAAACCAAAAGAACCAGTTGAAGAAAATCGAGCTTGTTACAACTGTGGAAAAGAAGGACACTTCATAGCTGACTGTACCAAACCCAAAAAGGATGAGAAAAGAACATCATACAAGAAGAACTCAAGAGAAGAAAGGAAAAGATTCAGCAGGAAGAAAGAACAAAAGACCCTCTTAGCAGATGAAAGCAATAGAAAATGGGCAGAATCAGATTCCACCTCATCCGACTCAGAAGCATCGTCAAGTGAAAGTGAAGATGAAGCTGTCAAATGTCTTATGGCTAATAATGCTGACATTCCAGACGATGGAGAGGTACTTGACTTTAATTCTGATGAATTTAGTAAGGAAGATCTTATCAATGTATTAAATGAGATGGTTAATGAATATCGCATGCTATCTCTTAAGTTTGATGAAGTCAGAACAAATGGAAAGAGAACAACAGATAAGTCAGATCAAAGTAACTCGAATGAGTACACTGGATCAGACAGTCTAAAAGCTCAGATAAATTTGCTAATGACCGAAAACAATGATATGAGAAGCAAGCTACAAGAAACTTTATCTGAAAATCAGAGATTAACAGATCTAGTAAACTCTTGGAATAAAGCATAGATATCCTTAGATAAACTTACCGGAATGCAAAAGAAAGCTGGAGATAAATCTGGCTTAGGCTACAGCACAAATGAAGGAAGTTCATCTACTCCAATCACTCAATCGTGTCTGGAAAATAACGGCTTAAAGTATATGAAGTTTGTGAGATCCAGCACGATATATGAACCAGAGATCCCTATGACATATTCAATACTTCATCAAAGCAAACTCTTACACAGAGGGCTGGGATATGTTGAGCCAGATAGATCTAAGTCAGGATGGACTAGATCTAGATCAAATTGGTCTAGAAATAGTTCTGAAAGGCAGAGAACTTCGTCAACTCAACATAAACTACATTCTAACAGCTCGTATAGAAAGTATTGGAATTCAAATGGGAATAATCGATCTGATCACAACACTTGGCACACACACCACAAAGCACAAAGGTCATCAGATAAATATATTATTCCCAAAGGACAACATCATGGAAAGCCTGTAAGGATAATCCAAGTATGGATTCCAAAGGGATTAATCCAGCGTGGACCCAAGTAGGAATGGGGACCAAAGTTATTGTACTTTATTTTTGTAGGAAAACAAGGGCGAATTGATCAAACAAACAGTGTGGTATCTGGATAGTGGATGCTCAAGGCATATGACAGGAGACAGAAGAATGCTATCTGAATATATACCAGGATCAGGACCTAAGATTACTTTCGGAGATAACTCTAAAAGTACAACCATGGGTAAGGGTAAGCTTATCCATGGAAATATTCATATTAAAGATGTATTACTCGTAGAAAATTTGAAATACAATCTGATTAGTATTAGTCAATTGTGTGACTATGACTACTGCGTAGAGTTCCAAAAGCACACTTGCACTGTAAAAGATCAATCTGGACTAATCATTATGACAGGTGAAAGAAATGAAAACACTTATAAAGTCAATTGGTCGGATCAACCATTCACTTCAGTCTGTCTGGTAGCAGCAAAAGTGAACCAAAATTGGTTATGGCACAAGAGACTCAATCACTTGAACTTCAAAGCTTTAGCCAATCTGAGTAAACATGAATTGGTTACAGGTCTGCCTAAAATCGAGTTTTCATAAGATAAAATTTGTTCTGTCTGCCAACTAGGTAAGCAGATCAGATCAACTTTTAAAAAGAAAGGATGTAAGTCATCCTCCAAAAGCTTAGAACTATTGCACATGGATCTTTTTGGTCCTATACCAGTAACAAGCTTAGGGGAAATGAAGTACACCTTGGTTATTGTTGATGATTTCTCAAGATTCACTTGGGTGATATTTTTAAAATCCAAAGATCAAACTGCCACCCAATTGATTAAACTCCTTTTAAGACTTTAAAATGAGAAATCTCAATCGATTGATAAAATTAAAAGTGACAGAGGAACCGAATTTACAAATCAAACTCTGTCTACTTATCTTGAAAATCATGGAATCAAGCATGAGTATTCAGCAGCTAGAACGCCACAACAAAATGGTGTTGCAGAAAGGAGAAATAGAACTCTAAAGAAAGCTGCTAGAACAATGATTGCTGATTCAGGTATTTCACAAAAGTTTTGGGCAGAAGCTGTAAACACAGCTTGTTACACTCAGAACAGATCAATGATTAATAAGAAAGTTGGAAAAACACCTTATGAGATCTGGTATGGTAAAGTTCCAGTGATATCATACTTCAAGGTATTTGGTTGCAAATGTTTCATTCACAACAATGGTAAGACTCATCTGACTACACTCGATGTCAGATCAGATGCTGGTTTGTTTCTTGGATATTCATCTGTTAGTAAAGCTTATAGGGTATATAATACTAAATCTCTAATAGTTGAAGAATCTATACATGTTTTTTTTTATGAAACATCTGTCACTGATGAATCTTCAAGCCTAAATGATCTCAGTAACAGAATTGAGGATGCAAAGCTTGATTCAGATGATGAAGAAGAAATCCAGATCACACAAAATATTCAATGTGAACCAGATCTAGTTGAAGAACAGAGACCAGAAGAACCACCGATTGAGAATGAGATTACTACAAACACAGATCATATTGCACATCACGATGATCAAGATCAACAAGGAAACACAGATCAACTTGGTCCAAATTACAGATGGTCCAAAACTCATCCACCAAACTTAGTAATAGGTAATCCATCTGCACCTTTGAGAACCAGAGGTCAGATGATTAATGAATTCATGCATGCTGCTTTTATTTCTCATATAGAACCTAAGAAAGTAGAAGAAGCTCTTCTTGACAGTAATTGGATAGAAGCCATGCAAGATGAATTGAATCAATTCGAAAGAAATTCTGTCTGGCATTTAGTTCCTAGACCTTTAGATAAATCTATAATAGGAACTAGATGGGTATTTAAAAATAAACTCAATGAAAGTGGTAATGTAGTAATAAATAAGACTCGATTAGTAGCACAGGGTTACAGACAAGAAGAGGGCATTGATTTTGTTGAAACCTTTTCTCCTGTAGCTAGACTTGAAGCTATTCGAATTTTCCTTGCTTATGCTGCTTTCAAGAATTTTAAGGTATTCCAGATGGATGTTAAAAGCGCATTTCTAAATGGTCTTCTTCAAGAAGAAGTGTTTGTAGAACAACCCCCAGGATTCGAAAGTCAAACTTATCCAGATCATGTATTAAAACTAGATAAAGCTCTTTATGGGTTAAAACAAACTCCATGAGCTTGGTATGATATTCTTTCACTTTTTCTTAATGATCACGGTTTTACTATTGGCTCTGTAGATAAAACTCTTTTTAAGTTTGTCAAAGACGATCATACTTTATTAGTACAAATATATGTTGATGATATCATATTTGGGTCATCTAACCCCAAATTATGCAAAAAGTTTTCTAAGATGATGCAGGACAAATTCGAGATGAGTATGATGGGAGAATTAACATTCTTTCTGGGATTGCAAGTCAGACAGATGAAAAAGGGAATATTCATTAACCAGGTCAAATACACAAAAGAACTTCTAAAGAAGTTTGGAATGAAGAATTGCTCTGCTGCTAGTACTCCAATGAGTGCTTCAATCAAATTGGATTAAGATGAAGCTGGACCTTCGGTAGATCAAACTCTATTCAGAGGACTTATAGGTTCCTTAATCTATCTGACAGCAAGCAGACTGGATATTATGTTCTCAGTCGGTCTGTGTGCAAGATTTCAATCTGATCCAAAGCAATCTCACTATATTGCCGCAAAAAGAATCCTAAAATATCTCAAGGGAACTCAGAATGTTGGATTATGGTATGCAAAAGATTCTAGTTTTAATCTAATTGGTTACTCAGATGCAGATTATGCAGGTTTCAGAATTGATCGTAAAAGCACAAGTGGGACTTGTCAATTTCTTGATGACAGGCTTATTTCTTGGTTCAGTAAGAAACAAACATCTATTGCTACATCTACAGCAGAATCAGAATACTTAGCTGCTGGAAGTTGTTGTGCACAATTGCTCTGGATACAACAATAACTTAGAGATTATGGTGTTGATTCATCTGAATCACCAATTTTCTGTGATAATACAAGTGCAATTGCTATCACATACAATCCGGTTCTACATTCCAGAACGAAGCATATTGATATTCGTCATCATTTTATTCGAGATCATGTTCAAAAGAAAGTTGTTCGTCTGGAACATGTTTCAACCGATTTGCAAGTTGCCGATATTTTCACCAAACCATTACCCGACGCTAAGTTTTTTTATTTTCGAAATGTTCTTGGTTTAGTTGATATCGATTAAATAAATCACATGTTTAGGGGGAATATCTGCTTAATACTTAATTTTTATATCTACTCATTCCAGTACATTTAACAGATAAGGAACATAAAACTTATTACATTTCACTGATTTGTTTCATAAGCTATACGAGCTAGATCTATTATTCTACGCATCTCATGGCTCCAGTTGATCATCCAAGTACTTAGGGAGCCTTGACCATTGCAGACGTCATCTTCAAAGAAAATGTTCTGCATTTCATCTCGCTCTGTGAGGAGAATAACAAGACGAACTCCAGAAGACTTCAAGACATCTCTAGCACGATGAGTACCTAGCATGATTTTACACCACTGCATCCTAGCACAATTTCGACGATGCATTGCCTGAGTCACCGGAGGAGGATTCGGATGAGGACAGCGAATGGAATCAAGGAAATTCCACATCCTCATTCCGCGCTCAAACACCCTTCTCCTGTATAAATCCTTCCGGATTTCATACCCTTGCTCAACAGATGGAACAACGGTGCTATTATTCTCACTTGCCATTTACTCTTACTGCTTTAAATTATGAGTTGCTAGTGTCTTGTAACTTTGCTTCTTATAGGGACAGATAAATTGATGAAAAGGCTTCAGCCACTTCAGCTTCTTTAAACATCCAATCAACTTCTACCTATTTATTACGGGAATTCAATTTGATCTGCCTAGATCGTGATAATTCTTCTTGAGATTATCAAAACCTTTCTAATTCTCTTTGACTTTATTGCAGAAAGTTGATAAGTCGCAAAACTATTTCACAGACAACTTGTCCAATCACATTTATTTTATTTTATCTTCTGTGCTTTTTGCTTCGTAACCTTCAAAATATCATAATCATTTTTCGTCCTTTTTTTTTAATTAGTTCAATTTTTTTTGGATCTTTCATCTGACTTTGGATATTTCATCCGACTAAAGATGAAACGTTTAGTTTAAACTTTTATCTGAATAAATCTTCATTTTATTCGATGCTGGTTAAGTTTTCTCTAGTATTTTTGTTTATACTCACAAGTATCAATCGCACGCACAAAACACAAAACTTATAAGATAAAACATAATATTTCTTTGCATAATTCAAAGGTAGTACATCATACTCTTCAGACTAGCTTAATCCCCTAAATTTTCTCTCATTGGCCCCCAAACCCGCTTTCTCACATCAGCATCCAAACGCCACCTGTTCAACCATTCCAACACAATCGGATCAAAATGCCTCCCTTTGAACTCACCTGCATTGATCAGATGAGTGAGGACCCTCACTTCCTTCCTGTACATCAAAAAGGAAACACCCTGATTCGAGAGGATCTCCTCAACGCTTATGGCACCCAGCAACTCCTTGTACTTGTCCTTGCGATCCTCAAGCTCGCAAACATCCTCATGCTTGCGTGGAGGAAATGGCGCCTGATGATACATCCGGATCTCTTCCATTTTGAACCAGAGACGCATTACCCACTTCAGGATAAATTCCTGAAGTTCTTCCTTAAATTCCTCAAAAGACAGATTAGAAATCATTTTCCTTATTTGAGTTTATAGTTTGAGTATGAAACGGAATACTCGGAAGATACATCCGAGTGGGTATTTATAAGGAATTTATTTACTTATTTATTTATTTATGTCGATATGCATTCCCAAGATAATATTAAAAAGTATTTTTTTTTACCGCGTGCTTGGCATCCCACATTAGCCGCACTTTTTGAATTTGAAAAGTCGCTTACGTCATCTGCCACGTGCTTAGCATCTTAAAAATTATCGGAAAAATGCCTCTTCTACACTTCGCATTCTTCTGAGCCCTAATTTGCTCCTTCTTCGCAAAAACGAGATTACTCGCATTTATTTTTCGATTTGCAGGACAAAGATGACGCCCATTACCCAAAACGTTCTTCTCATCGATTTTCACACAATATTCGATCTGACAGATCAAGGATTGGTGGATATGTTCAGAACGATTGAAGCATCTGGGCTGCGAAAATTTCTCGAAGGCGGGAAATTGCTTTACAAGCAAGCCCTACCCAAATTTTTTTAGACAGCCAAAGTTGAAGACGACTCCATCTCTGCAAGTCTTGGTGGAGAATCTGTCCGCATCACCTCTACCCTTTTCACTTCGTCATTTGATTTGCCGAGACAGGGTATAACTGATTTCTCATCAATCTCTGCTGAAACAAAGAAGCAGATGAAGAGCATGTACTCCTTGACAAACAAGTCAATTCGCATTCCGTGCAAGAAGAAGGAATTGAAGATGGAATTCAGGATTCTGCACGATATTGTGGCCAAATCTCTTCTGGCCAAAGCAGGTTCTTTCAATGCAATTACATCTGAGAAATTTGATGTTATGGTTGCTATATCTGCTGGTATTACCGTAAATTGGTCAGTTGTTCTATTCAATATTCTATCTGCTATGATAACTACACCTACAGAACAATCTCAAGGATTTGTAGTTCAAATCGGAGATATTCTGAATGATCTGAATGTCCATCTGGGACCCTCGTCTGCACTTCATCCGCACAAGACTTTAAATGAAAGAGCCATTAATGTATACAAAGCTAAACAGCTGATTATTTTCAAGCATGGTTCATCTCACTCGGATAAGATTGAAGACTTAACGCTCCAGGATGAATATAAATAATTGGCCATCACATCAACAAAGGAAGCTACGCCTACAAGGAGAACATTTCCTAGAAGGAAGACTACAGCAAAGAGAAAATTTTTAGCAATTTCATCTGAGTCCGAATCTTCTGAATCAGATCAAATTACTACTGCTGTCATCATTCCACCTCATCCGCAGAAAAGAAGAAGAATAGTCAGGATTCCTCGGATTCCAATGCCTATTCCATCTGCACCAGTTCCAGCTACTCCTTTCTCTATGGTAGAAGATGTTGTTCCACCAGTGACTCAACTTAATGTATCCATGCTTCAGTCTGGATTCTTCAAACAGCCTGATGATGTACCAAATCTACTGTCAAACATTCAAAGGATTATTGATCTGACTGCTGAACACATTATCAAAAATGTAGATCTAAAAATGAAGTCGTTTGACAGATGGGTCTTTCATCGGACTGAGGATCATTTCATCAACATCAAGGAATTGAACACACTGGACAAAATTGCAGTCCTTGAAGATAAAATTCTTGAATGGGCTGAAACAAGAATGGTGTCTAGAGCCTTGAACAGAAGAGAGTTTGTTTAACTTAGGCTAAGGGAAAGCACTCTTCGACACATCATTCGAACACAGAGAGCCAAGTTCAATCCAACCAGTCTAGATATTTTTTATAAGACCGCCGCATTTAACCAACTGGAGAATGATGTTAATCTGATGACAGCAAATGCTCAACTTATGAGACAAGAATTTACATCAGAAGCACCAGTCAGAGTTCAACCTTCATCTTCAGCTCATCCGGCTGAAACAGATGAACTATCTCTGATAGATGAACTCACTCTCTCTGCCAAACCAATCGATGCGAACATTTTATCAGCTAAGGATACTTCTGTTCCAGAAGAGTCAATAATCATTGATGTTGTTCCCACAGATCAGTCTGCTCAGGAATTTCAATACAAGGAACCACTGATTCCTCCGATCTCTGAAGATGTGTCAGCTGATCGATCTGTCAATACAGAACATCCTGACTCTTCTGTTCCTCCTGACCTTTCAACCACTGAGAAAGAAATAGAAGTACCACTAGCTGCATCTACGGTTCTCAACACTCCACCAGTTGAAACTATTATCTCTGGTAAAGAACAAGTTGCATATGAATTACAAATGGATACCTCTGTTCTGAATGATTCCTATATTGAATATATCATCATGGACTCTCTAGAACGAACAAAGACCTCTGCTATTGATCTGCACACAGCACTGGTACCATTTGTTCCAATGGAAGAACAAAGTTGTCTCTTATCTGACGAGTCTCTGATGATAGATCCTTCTGAGCAATTGGTAATGGATTTGCCTCCTATCTTTGAGATAGTTAAAACTGATCTTATTCATAGTATATTCAGGCCTATTACCATTATGTTCAAAGACAAGTTGGATCTTCTATCTACATCTCTCTCAGAGATTTGCATCACAGACCCAGAGAGAACATCCGAGCTTATGAAGGATATTACCCTTACACCTCCTGTTGCTTCTGCTTCACTACTTCAAATTAGTGCTTCTACTTCTACTGACGCCACTGAAGCTCATCTCTCTCATCCGGTTGACATCAACCAGATCAACACTTGGCTAATTCACTCACTCAACTCTCTAATATAGTTGGTGAACTGCAAGCTAATCAGCTGCAAACTTCTACTGAGCTGCGTGATTTCAAATCACATGTGCTGAAAATGGTAAACAACATTAGTGAATCTGTTCTGAATGTCCGAAAGCAACACACTGCAGAATATATAAATATTCTTCGAAAGCTTGAAGGTATCGAAGCCTCCACTGAAGCTCACACCAAACAGATTCATGACACTTTTGGTACTCAGCTCACAGTTATTCTAGATCTTTTATCTGAGGGTGGTGCTGCCAAAAAGGGGGAAAAGGCTAAAGGCAAGGGAAAGAAGTAAAATTTTCAGTTCAGAAGAAAAGCAGAGACAAGCAGATCTGAAGAATTAATTTTTGACATTTATTTTGTCTAAAATTATTATTTGATCTATGACAGAAAATTTTAGAAAAGATTTTCGATCTATCATCTTCATCATATTTTTTATCCGAATATTAACTTGGTTTTGACATCACCAAAAAGGGGAAAATTGTTGGAGATCAAACTCTAGAATTTTGGTGATTACAAAGTCAAAACAAAACCAAGTAAATAAATTAATCGGACTCATCAAATATTAAAGACTAAAGATTTCTACGAAAGTTGCCAGATCAAAGTATCGTGATTAAACCAAGATACAGATCAAGCTTCACAGATCTTATTACACCGGATCGATTGACACAAGACCAAATGGTCAACAACTAGATCGAAGCTTCATCAGGAATCTATCCATTGCTGTAATTGAAGAAAACGACAAAATCATTTAATGAGAATTTGAACGTTGATCGGCCTTCGCTTTAAGTCAAGATTTGTGAGCTATTTATGAGATATGCTGGCAGCCCAATATCAGAAATTTTTGGCGGCTCACTGTCTACTTTTGAAAACTATAAATACTCAAGCATTTCAAAGATTCAAGAAAAGGAGACCAAGAGTGAAAATTACAAAGCAATCAAATTCAAAGTCGAAAAAGCCTTCACTCAATATACCAACTCAGATACTTATTTCATCGTATCAAAGTCTCGATATTCTGAGTTAGAACACAACACAGATCGATCAAGCTCAAAGATACACTTCAAATCGATCCAGATCAAAGCTACAGCTTCCCAGTTCAAACCATCGAAGCATACTCTGTTGCTTCATCTTGTAAACTCTAAGTAGAAAAATTGTTCTACTTCGAGTTAGAGTATTGCTAGGAGTTCCTATCAAAGGATTGATTGGATTGGATTTGTACAAAGGAATTGTATAAGTCAAAGTCTTCTAGTGGAATCCTTCTGGAAACAGAAGAAGGGGTGACGTAGGAGAATTCATCTCCGAACATCCAGAAACAACTCTATCTCTTTACTGCAATTATTTCATTTCATTTGCATTAGTACTATTAGGCATTCAATCTGTGAGGAAGATTATTTCCGCCTGACTTGCTCAGATCTTTCGAACAGATCAAAAGTTTTAAGCAAACGAAACTTCTGTCTGACTCTTACAAATCAGATCGAAGTACTCGCAAAATTTTATATTGTGTATTCTCCCCCCCCCCCCCCCCCCCCCCCCCCCCCCCCCCCCCCCCCCCCCCCCCTCTACACATATTTCGATCCTAACATATTTTTTAATTTTATAAATGAATCATTATTATTTTTGTCTTAAAAATTTAGAAATATAAGGTAAATTAATAAGAAAAAAAGCTCTTGTGGATTATGTTATAAGTGAATCATTTTTATTTTTATTTTTAATATTAATATTTATGAGTAATAATGATTTTTATCATGAAAAATATAGAATTATTAGGAAAATTAAGAGAAAAAACCTGTTATGATAATATAATAATAAGATAATAATAAAAATGATGAATTAATCATATTGAAATAGATAATGAATTACATAAGGATTGTAACAAATATAACAATAGAAGAATTCACATACTTTTTGTACTATGACAATAAAATAACTGATCATTTAAAATATTTTTAATATTAATATTTATGGGCAATAGAAGAATTCACATACTTTTTTAAAATAACTATTTTTTTCATTTTTTACAATTTGTTTTTAGTTATTTTACACTATGTAATATTAGGCAATATAAAAATATATAGGAATAAGCTAAATTTTAGTTTGTGGCTTAACTGAATTGTAGTTAATCAAATAGATAAATAAATCTTGAAAAAAACAAAAGGAAAAAAATAAAACTTACGAAAATAACATAAAAAGTTAGAATTAAAAAAAATAAGAATATAATCTAAATTATGAAATTAACAAAACTAAAACAAAAAATTTAGTATCATAATATTAAAAGTTATCTATGATATGTAAAAAGTAATAATATTCATAAATATATTATACATTTATGACATGCATTGAATTGCAACTAATGTATCCCTTAACACCATTACACAATTTATTTTTTAATTATTATTTTTTTGTAAACAACCATTTTTTTAATTTTTCACAATTTTTTAAAAGTTAGGCAATATAAAAATATATAAGAATAAAATAAATTTTAATTTTTGGCTTAATTGAGTTTTAGTTAATCAAATAGATAAATAAATCTTGAAAAAAATAAAAAAAAAAAACTAAAACTTACTGTATTAATATAAAATGTTAGAATTAAAAAATATATAAGAATATAAATCTTGAAAAGAATAAAACTAAAAAATAATTATAATATTAAAAGTTAAGAGTTAAAAACATATATTTACGAAATTAATGTAGAAGTATAAATTAAATTTATTACCTATCTAAAAGTGTGAATAAGATGGTAAAGTTTTATCATTGTGAAATAACAAATTTGCCATTTTATTTACAATATAATTAAGATCATATAAAAATATATAGGGATATAATACAAGTTAAATGACAAAAAATAAAAATAATATACAAGTTACATGACTATAAATGAAAATATATATATACCACAAGAGAACCAAAAAAAATATGCGAGTTAAATGATCAAAATAAAAACAATATACAAGTGACATAATTAAAAATAAAAATGCATCGTAATGTGACTAAAAATGAAAACATTTAAGTTACATGATTAAAAATACAAATTCACCATTAACATTACTAAAAGTAAAAAAAAAATGACCATTGTATTATGTTAGTTGATTTTCATAATTAATAATTAAAGTTTATATGATTTTTATTATGAGATCATGAAAATCTCAATAATTATAAAAAATAATAAATAGATATATTATATAAATAAAATGTCATCACGTGCTATTGTTATGAAAAAGCTCTATTCTGAGATCGTTTCCTAGTAGCTAACACGTCCATTGTTTTGATTTCTAGCTATAATTTTACTTGCGTTTATCATGTCTTTGATTGAAAATTAAAAGGAATCAAGATAAACATTTCTTGAGATTACAAGATACACTTCAACTTGGAACTTCCATGATTTCATTTCTCCTAGTGTACATATGCCTCCTGCAAATCCATGAAATTTGGCCATCATCTGTGTACCGGATTCGCCATAGTCCGAACTTCTCAGCAATGTCTTTTGCAGTTGAGCATCTCTGGTCCCTTAGATAGTCCACTAACCATTGTTGCGCAGCGAAATGATCTTGTTGCATATCCCTTGAGTTCTTGCTTCTATTTCTGTTTCCGATGATCGCGGCTCCAGCAGCAGCGCCAGCTGCTCCGTAAAGAGCCGGAGAATCAATCAGATGTGCAACCTCCCTGCTGAGATCAGGGATCATTTGTCCCATTCCTACTGCTAAATGGGCTCCAATTTTCAGAGCAAATGTCAATAGTTTCATGAATTTTTTCATGTACGGGGCCAGAGTTTTCATTGTGATGTTATCTACCTGCATTAGTTCACATCCAATCTGATCTTCAACCACGTGCATCTCTCGCCTGTATTCGCATAACATGTGCAGCCGTAGAGCAGTCATGCCTGAAATCACGCTGGTGATTAATCTCCTCGAGTAGTTCTCCGTCCTGACGAAGTAGAACATGTTTGGCACCTTCCTTTCTTCCAGTTGAGTGTTGTAGTTAATAAGGTAGTTCATTTTACGATGCAATTCGATTAGAATCCTGTGTTCATAATATCTCAGGCCCTGGATTTCCTGCTTGATATCTCTAATCTCTTGCTCGATGATCTTTAGTCTCTGCAGAACTGCTTCTACGCCCTTGGCTATCCCGACGAATGTTGGCTCAACCGAGCTGGTTATTTCTTGGCTGATAGTTGGAGGATGATTCGGGTCGTTTTCTTCTGTGACTTGAAGCTCATAGGCAAGATTATACAAATCATGGTACCGGGAGTGAATAACTTCTTGGAAGTCATCATCGGACAACAAATCTCGAGCAAAATCGAAACCAGGACCAAGAATTAGACTCCCAGAATCCGTGCTTGAATCCCATGTGTGCTGATAATCATAGATGGTATCTGCCGGTAGAGAGAGCAGAGCCTTCTTTAATTGTTGCAGATGAACAAATTGGTTTCTCCTATATCTATGAGATGTCAGGTTTTTCACGCATTCAGAGCGAAGAACGTACTCTGATAGAGTGATCCCATGACAAAGGCTCTGGATTGCTGGTATTATGAGCTGTTGAAAAAGTCTAAGCATTTCTGTTGGACTCTTCGCGGAGCAAGCAAGCACATCAACATAATAACCATATTGCTCGCCAAGCTCTATTCTAACGTGGATCCCGTTCATAGTTATCGAGATCAGGCGCTTCTCAAGGCTGTACGATGCTCCATGTTGGTTCTTCAACCCCATAATTTTGTTGTGCAAATGTACCTACATGTCCGCGAAACACGTCTTTATTATGGCTGAAAATATAGGGCGTCTACAAACAAAAGTTCAGGGACAAACAAGAAGAAAGCATATATAGTCAATCTTACCTGTAAACGGGGAAAGAAGTCCGGTGTGAGATACATGTGGCTTGAGTCATCACACTGAAGATGTCTTCCCACATAATTGCTATCCGGAGTATCCACCAGCCATCTTTGATGTTTCCATCTGCCTTCTTCCAGATTGGAAGGGAACAATAGAGGCGAATTTGGATCCGACGGATCCTGTTCATAACAGATTTCGAGTTTCAGCATCATTTTTACAAGACTATGGGCTTCCAAGTTCTCAAAAACTTTTGTTCTCATTCCCGGAATATGACTCTGCAAGTTTCTTATTAGCATTTTTTCCAAGTCTTTCTTTAATATGAATCCACTATTTTCAGTTGAACTTTCCCTTTTGAAAGTTACTCTTGTTACTTCACCAAGTACCTCTCCATAAAACCACTCGTAATCCAAGATCAAGAACTCCAATCCGTCGAAATAGATCAACTCTCCTATATGGTGGAGACAGGTAGCCACTGCTCTCCTCCTCGTCTCGAATTTCTCTTTATTATCATGTCTTGAGTGGATTCTTAGAGATGGTATATTGATTTGGCAAACATCCTGAAACTCTTTCCACTTCATTGTTGGCTTGTTTCCATTCTCTAGTCTCCAATCTGATATTTTATCCATGAGATCATTGCAGAGCTGATAAACTCGGGGAACCCTTTCAAGAATCGTCTTGCATGTCTTTCGTACATGAAGGCCGAGTTTATTCACTGATGCCGATGATCTTGCATCCAACGTGAACACAGTCGGATAGAATTCGACAAACCCCTGGAATTTATCTCTCAGTCTTTTAATAGAACTTACAGTAACAAGTAAATCATCAGATTGCTTATTGATTTTGTCAAAGTGAGTTAACACCATGGTTACATTAGGCAGCATACACTGCTGAGGAGCTCGTCTTGAGTTGGAAACGATATATCGTAGCCAATATTGGAGATCCTCTTCTATTTCACTCGCGAGTTTCAGTTCTCTGTTGTTAGGCTTCCTGAATAAGCTAGATATGATCAGAAAGAGCGAAGCGCAACCATGGCCAGGAAACATGAGGTCGTGCAGTGAGTACGTCTCGTGTTGTCCAGCAAGATTCCATATTGAAATCTTTGTGTCTTCATCTTTAAATGCTTTAATTTTTATTCCTGGTGTACTCACCGCTTGTTCGACTGGGTCCACGAGAGTCCTCACCTGATCCAGGTATGACACCTTCAAAGGAGAAAAATTTCGGGATAGGGAATTGCATAATGTACTTTTGCCTGTAAATGTTACACTGAGCATTAAATTTGCATTTGCAATGTCAATATATAAAGTTGTATCACATTTTAATATTCATATTTACCTGCATATTCTTGACCACAGAGAAAAACACGACAACTTTTAGGCGCTATCATAGGCATGTTCTTGAGCATATCAATATCCGGTTCGGTTCTTTCTGTCCCACCCAATCTTTTGCTGATGTCTTCAGTTTTTCCTGCAATCTGGAGTGGTGTTTGTTTCAAATCGATGTCTTCAATCCAAGGATTCACATTCAAAGTCTCCATGATTTGCTGCAGCACAAGCTCGCCCTTCACCCCTTTACAACCTTGCAAAGATAAGTACTTCAGAGTAGCGTTCCTCTCCAGGCTTTTAAAGATTCTGACTATTTCGTGTGGCTTCAGACTCTCATCATTGTATATACCCAAACTTGTAACACTTTGATTGCTTGTTAACAATTGTACAATAGCAGACAACCCCTCTTTGCCAATCTTAGTCTTGCCTCCACCTAACGTTATTGTCTTTAGAGTCGTATTCGCCTGATTTTGATAAGTGGTATACTTGCTCAAAGGACAGAGTAAATGCTCTACACCTATCCCTCCAAACCAGTTTTCATCTAGGTACAAAGTTTCCAAACTCTGGTTCTTGAAAAGTCCAGCTGCAACATATACAACTCCCTTGTCCTTTAAATATGTTTTCGACAAATTCACCTCTTTGAGGGTTCGATTTTGTTCAAGAACCCAACGGAACTCCTTTGCCCATCTTGACTTAAGCCTCACTCCAGTCATATCCAGAGATCTCACAGTCGAATTCAACCCCAGGGCACAAGCAACTCGACAAGCACCCTTGATGTCGATCTGGTATATTCGAAGTGTGCTATTTTCAGGTACAAATTCAACCACCTTGGAACTTTTCTTCTTATATTCCACACTCCAGATATGGACCTCCATGGACCTATTCCTTGCCAAAACAGCTGAAACCAGAGGTGTTGCTGTGATCGACTTTGAGTCAAAAATCGTCAATAATCTAAGAGTTGAGTTTACTTCAATCATTTTGGAGAGTTCTTCAGCCCCTCCCGAACCTATCGAATCTTCCCATATTTGCAACTCTTCCAAGATATCGTTGTCCGAAAGAACCGAAGCAAGGGCTCTAGCTCCAGATGAGCCTACACCTGATTCAGACAGCATTATCTCCTTGACACATTTATTTCTCCTCAAACCCTCTGCTATCTCTTTGAAACATTCTGCATCAAACTTGTTTCTTTTGAACACTAACTGCTTAACATTTGGGCTATTTTCAAGCAGCAACAAGAGGTCTTTGGCTTGTTCCATCTTCCATTCTACGAGGTGGAACTCTATTTGTTTCAATACACTTTTCTTGGCCATTCCTAAAGCTTTAAGAAGCTCAGAGAAGCTGAAAACATCGTCCTTGGACAAGTTAACAATGATGGAGTTTTCGCTTTCTTGGTAACAATAGAAACCCGCTTGAGAAAGGAAGAAAGAAACACTGTAAAGATCAAGGCTTCCATCTCTCATTGATTTCACAACCCACTGAAGATCTTTCGAGTCCTGACTTGACGCCATTTCTTGAATGAACTTCTACAAAATTCTGAGACTTTTACCTGAAATTTCCATGAGTTGAGTCGAATTTCAGAAGTGTATAAGAATCAAGGTAATAGTTTAATGAATTCTGCAAATGAACAACTCACAACAGGACATGTAACACAACAATGTAGCAGTTGAATCCAAAAACGAAATAACAAACATTAACATGATCTGCAACACCTCAAAAATCTGATCACTCATTTACTGAAATTGTAGGATCAGTCAAACTATTATGAGAGCAAATGATATCACATAGTACGAGAAGCATCTTATTAAGGTGCTCAAACTATAATTTGTAGTCATGAATTTGCTCCCATTACAAATTTTTAATATATATTTTCTCTCCCTAATTTGTTTCTTTTTTGTTAAAAATATATGCATGTACATATATTGGTATCGATTCTCTACTTCTCTGTAAAGGGATTGGTAGGAGCTAACTTTGCTGACACGGTTTGAATTCTAGTTTTCTCTACTTTCAGACAAAAAACCAGACTCCTCAATTAGCGGAAAATCCCAACATCGACTGTCCATTTTCATGATAAAGTGGGAACCCCAACAATGAAATCGGGGCTTCCTTTTTGGACTTTCGAGACTAAAGATAGAGAAAGAATCTTGACGCAGAGAAGGGGAAGGAACTGTGGAGGTGCAAAGAAATTATGTCTTTCGTCAAAAATAGTATCCGTCTGTTAAAGAAGAATAAAATTGTGAATAAAATCTATATTTCATGTATATTTTTATTTTTTTTAGGAATAAAATTGTGAATATAATCTATATTTCATGTATATTACTACGAAGGATACATGTTATTTTAAATATAAATTTTTTTCTCTTTTTTAAAGCACTATATTATCAAATTCTTTTTTAGTTCATTATTTTACATTTTTTAAAATTTTAATTTTTTTTTTCCAACAATTCACTAGCATGAGACTGATGTATTACTAATATGGCATTGATGTAATTTTTTTTTTAAGAGTGACATTGGTGTACTACTTACATAGTTACATGCATAGAATCAAATTTACCTCCCGATGGAAAAATGACTAAAATAACTAAAATTGTCAAATGACATTCATGTGTAGCACAAGAAGAATGTTAAATTGGACACATAAACCAATCAGATTAATGGATGAAATCAAGAAAGGAACATAATCTAGAAACGAAATCCAAAATGTGAACGTAGTGAGCCCATAGACACATGCGTATGTACACAAACATGCAAACGAACGTAGATGATGAAGGAAGATCAACAGGGAAGACAGACAATTGAGTTGAAGGACCAAGTTATGTATGTCATCCGAATCATAGCAACACAAAAAGGATTCCCCTCTTCGACCTCGAATAATCAAAATCCAAATCCAATTGGCGTGAAATTTGTAAATAAAAATACAATAACCTGTCCTCCTGTAAACAAAATTTCACGTTCCTCTCATCCCTCTTCTCAATCATCAGTATCAAGGAACCAAACCTAAAAGATTTACTATACCCAATCTTCTACAATTCATCATGGGCATCTTCTTCTTCGTCGTCCTCTGATTTGCCACCAGGGGCGCCACCGGATCTCTGATAGACGGCGGTGATGATAGGATTACATACCGCTTCAACCTCCTTCAGCTTTTCGTCGTAATCCTCCTTCTCGGCGTTCTGGTTGTCATCCATCCACTCAAGGGCTTCTTTCGTTGCTGCCTCGATCTTCTCCTTTTCATCCGACTCCAGTTTGTCGGCGAGTTTGTCCTTGTCGTTGATTTGGTTCTTCATGTTGTAGACGTAGGTCTCCAGGCTGTTACGTGCGTCTATTCTTTCTTTCACCTTCTTGTCTTCCTCGGCGAATTCCTCGGCTTCCCTGACCATCCTCTCGATTTCTTCCTGACTTAGACGACCTTTGTCGTTGGTGATGGTGATCTTCTCCGATTTTCCAGAGGCCTTGTCTTCCGCCTTGACATTTAGAATACCATTGGCATCAACCTCGAATGTGACTTCAATCTGAGGGGTTCCTCTGTTCAAAGAGAAAAGACTCATAACTGGTGAGATCAAGTCTACAAAGATAAAAACAGCCCAAGGACTACACAAAACGGCGAAAATGAACCGCCATTAAGCTAAAGCTTGTTTCGTGACTCGAGTTTGGTAGCTCGTGTGAGTTTTTTTAAAGATAAAAACTGCCCAAGGACTACACAAAACGGCGAAAATGAACCGCCATTAAGCTAAAGCTTGTTTCGTGACTCGAGTTTGGTAGCTCGTGTGAGTTTTTTTTTTTAAAAAAAAACATATTCATAAATTATTTAACATATTAAAGGCATCTGGCCAAGTAGTTTAGATCAAAATCCAAATCACAACATAGTCGAGTATATTTGAACTGGATTCAAATATGATATTTCAAATACAAATTAAGTCAGTCATCGTGAAAAAAATTGCAAGTCGAGTTAAATTCAGCTGCAGGGACGACTAAAAAAACACAATCATACTAACCTTGGGGCCGGGGCTATTCCCGTCAGGTCAAATTTCCCCAGCAATCTGCAGTCCTTTGTCATACTTCGTTCACCCTCAAAGACCTGCCATGAATTTCAATTCAAGTCATCAATTGCAAAATAAGTAAAGCATTACTACTATTCATTCAAATTTTCAAGAATGAAATGCCAGTTACCTGGATTGTCACAGTAGTTTGTTGATCCTGATAGGTAGTAAAAACTTGGGATTTCTTGGTTGGTATCACAGTGTTTCTTGGAATCAATTTGGTCATCACCCCACCAACAGTTTCAATACCGAGAGTCAGTGGAGCCACATCCAATAGAAGAATATCTGACATGAGTCACGATGTACAAGTTAAGAGACTAAATAATTTGATCCAAGCTTTTCACAAATTCAACTCACCGATAAAATCAGTTATAGAATATATAAGAATATGTTAGGTATTACCTTTTGTTTCATCACCTCCCTCTCCGCTCAAGATTCCTCCTTGAACAGCAGCGCCGAAAGCAACTGCCTCATCTGGGTTAACACCCTTGTTAGGCTCCTTCCCATCAAAATAATCCTTAAGTAGCTGTTGAATCTTAGGGATTCTGGTGCTTCCACCAACAAGGACAATTTCATCAATTTGGCGTTTCTCCAGTCCGGCATCTTCCATGGCTTTCTTTACAGGCCCCATGGTCTTTCTGAACAAGTCATTGTTTAATTCTTCGAACCGGGCTCTAGTGAGAGGTTCTGAGAAATCAACACCATCAAAGAGAGATTCAATCTCCACTCGGACTTGGTGCTGACTGCTCAATGCTCTCTTAGCTCGCTCGCATTCTCTCCTTAGCTTGCCAAGTGCTCTTTTGTCCTGGCTGATGTCCTTTCCATGTTTCTTCTTTATCAACTTGATGAAGTATTCCATGATCCTTTGATCAAAATCCTCACCTGGGAGTTGGGTGAGGGGGGGATCAAACGTGTCAATACTGATATGAGATTCCTAAAATGGTACTGTTGAGAAATTGGATAGCCTTAAATGTGCATAAGCTATACAGCAGCATACGAGGATCCATTTGGCTTCAGATGAATCTAAAGTAAAATGAATTCTCTCCTTTTTTTTTGGCATTTATTATATCATGGATTCGATATTTGAAAGTTTAAACAAAGCAAAGACACTCAAAAAACAGCTTACCTCCCAAATGAGTGTCTCCATTTGTAGCAAGAACCTCAAAAACACCATTATCAATGGTCAAAATACTGACATCGAATGTTCCACCACCAAGGTCAAAGACAAGAATGTTCTTTTCACCGCCCTTCTTGTCCAAACCATAAGCAATTGCTGCTGCGGTGGGTTCATTAATTATTCTTACAACATTCAACCCAGCAATTACACCAGCATCCTTTGTGGCTTGCCTCTGCGCATCATTGAAGTAAGCTGCAGAAAGAGAATATGCAAATCATCAATAAATGACATAATATCGCCTCTCCAAGTAAAAGACATAGGGACCAACTGTTTACCAGGGACAGTGACAACAGCATCCTTTATCTTCTTTCCAAGGTAAGCCTCTGCCGTCTCCTTCATCTTCGTCAAAATCATGGCACTGACCTCTTCAGGACTGAAGACCTTAGTCTCACCATCTTTGATCTTGACCTCAATATAAGGCTTTCCATCCTTGTTCACGATCTTATAGGGGGCAAGCTTCATGTCCTTTTGAACTTCTTTATCGTCAAATCTATACAATATCAAGCGTTAGAATAATCATGATTTTACTCTTAACTAATGTTTGATGACATAAAAAGTAGAATTGAATGCCATTAAAAAAAAATAGTTATTACTTTCTTCCTATAAGTCGCTTGACATCAAAGACAGTCCTTTCGGGGTTAACAGCTGCCTGATTTTTTGCAGCCTCTCCAATCAACCTCTCATTGTCGGTGAAGCCAACCCAAGATGGAGTGATGCGGTTTCCTTGATCGTTCGCTATGATTTCAACATGTCCATTTTTGTAAACACCAACACATGAATAAGTTGTGCCAAGGTCTATGCCAATAACTGTTCCGATTTTTTCAGCCTCCTCTTTAGCTATGGAAAATGCAAATAAACTCCCTGTTTCAAGAAATACATCACCACATCAATACATTAATTACAATGAATTTAATCATGTTATACGCTACATAACTTTGTATTGTTCTCGTCAGAGTAATCACATGAACTTACAAATGAGTTGCTTAAATATTAAAAAAAAATGACATTCTATCACCACATCCCTGTTTCAAGAAATACATCACCACATCAATACATTAATTACAATGAATTTACAAATGAGTTGCTTAAATATTAAAAAAATGACATTCTATCACCACATTAGCTTCAGAAAATAATCTCATACTCTTACCTCAATACACAGACCGAATACATACACAAGTTCGAGATTTTAATTTTAATTTTTTTATACAAAAATGGCAACACCACCAAATTTCCACAATTAGCACATTACAGAAAACAACCATGACTCCAAAACAGGAAGTAATACGCAATATCAACTTCAATTTCACCATTAAATCATCATCGCACTGCCACCAAATCAAAATAACGTCATATGCCACTTCAGATCTACAAAATGGCAGACCTTACAACGACATAAACTCGGAACGACACATCTCGAAGCCATATAATCACATTTCCTCAACAAAAAACACATTATAAACACAAAAAGCTAAAAACGAAAATATGAACTAAAATCAAGACGTGAAAGCTCATCTGCACGCAAAAAAATCAGCTAAATACGATGATTCCATGAAAACAGGAGAGGAAATCCGAACCTAGCAAGATGATCCCGAAGACGACCGAAGATGTGCGTCTTTCCCACGCGGCAGCCATATCCGTGAAGCTCAACAATGGAGAATACTGTATCCTTCACCGGTGCTTTGTGTTTCGGTTTCTGAATCTGAAATGGGAGAATGAAGGCGGAGGTATTTTATATTGCAAAATACTATGCAGACATAACCCGTCACAGGTGATGACGTGGACCAATGATTTCTCGTGTATGATGCACTTCCTTCTCTATGTCTTCGTGTCACCTTTGAATTGGGAAACCGGTGCTCGCTACGCCACCTGTAGAGGATTAATCGTGTCATTCGTACTGACGTGGACCAATCAGAATCGGAATTTGAAGTTGCGGACCAATGGGCTTCTTCGGAGAGTTGGGGCCATCCTGGCCGTCGGTTTGAAGAACTCGTTCTTAGGTTTTTCTTATAAAATTTGTTTTTTTATAAAATTTTGGTATTATAATTAGTTTTTATTATTTAATTTTAATTTTAAATTAAATAAAAACCTAATCATATAGACTATATTCTCTATTTTGACAAATATTTTAAAAATATTTTTAATATTTTCATGAGTGAAAAATTAAAGCATGTAATTAAATAATATTTTTAGGGTGATGTTACATGTACACATTGGATTACACGTTGCACTTAAAATAACATAAATATCTTTAATGTATTTTGAAAAGATTTTTTTCAAATAAATGAAGAGATAATATTGTAATTTCATATGTAAATGTAATCTAATGTGTAACTTTAATGTATACATGTAACATTTCCCATATTTTTATAACAAATATTTTATTCCTACAAACCAGAATATATATCATCACCATGTCCGGGTTAGAGAGTCCTGCAGCCTGTGCAATTTCCCTCAGGACTCAACTTGTCATGCTCTTCTTTTTTCTTTTTTTCCTGTGCAAGCGATTAAGCATATGGAAACACACCACCTTTGCCTAGGTGCTGAGAAGAGTTGCACACCTTGGAATTATGTTGGTGGTTGAAGTAACAGCTTTCATAGTAGGAGTTTGAGGAACTCGCGTTTCACGGGCAAAAAATATCTCTTGGAGTTCAACACTTCTAGTTGATACTTGAAGAGCCCAATTCAAAGAGATTAATATCGAAGAGACATAGAGGGAATTAACGACCGCAGAAAGTTTGAAAACCACCAAGTGCGTGTGTTGAAGTCCAATAATTGTCTCGTAAAGCGATCGAACTATGACACTTGGGCTGCTGTGCGGTTTAAAATATTTGAGTTGCATCATTATCACCGATTATAGCTTTTGGTAAAGCGGCAAGCGCTCGGTCCTACAATTGGTATCAGATCCAAGGTCATGGGTTCGATTCACATTGATTGCAAGGAATGCAATTATTGGGAGGGAGATTATTGTAGTGCAATAATTGTCTCTTCTGGTAGAACGATCGAACCATGGCGCTTGGAATATTGTAAGGTTTAAAAGATTTGAGTTGCACCTTACCACCAGCTACAACTTTTGGTAAAGTGGCAAACGATCGGTCCTACAGTGTACACCATAAAGCTTAATGTGGATACGACCGTGAATGAGGATCAACCTAAATGTAGTATCGATGATGTAGTTCGAGACACCCAAGTCCGGTTGTTGCTAATTTTTGGTAAAAAAAATTTAATCATGATCTTCGTAGTACATAGTGAGTTGTTGGCAATCCATGAAGGAATAAACCTTTTGTATAAGAAGGAAGAATCTACAAGGTGTACAAGTTGCAACTGATTCTCTTTTGTCAATGCAGACAATCATAACCAAACAGGAGGATCTTGGGGTTTTGTGTAGAAAAGATCAGAGAGGGACTGAAAAAATCAGTAATTTATGATTTAACTTGTGTTCGTAATACGATAATACGACCAACAGAATGACTCATACTTTAGCTCGTTTTTTTTACTCCCATTCATCATTTGCGAACTATAAAAAAATTAATTTAAAATTTTTTTATAAAATAGTTGTCCAAATATCGTTTTGATTTTTTTTTTAACAATACAATGTCCATGTTTTTATATAATAATTTTTGAAACACATATTTATAATCGAAATAGAATTTAAAATATTTTATATTTTTAAAAAATAACCCCTTTATAAAAACATTTTCAGTAATTTTAACACTCAATAATAAAAATGAAAAGGTCTTTCTGTAAAACAGAAACAAGCACAAAGGCTTTGTTTGGACAAGCTGGTAAATATTTTGATAAAATTGATTTTTATGAAATTTATATCTATACTATTATATAAAACTTGGGCACCCTTTAATAACTACTTTTGGTGTGTCAAGATGACACCAATTTTTTTCTCCATTTTAACCATGTTCATTGAGAGTTCTCTGGCTTTTCTCTTTTTTTTTTTTTTGAAGTCAAAGAGCAAAATAACATTTTAACAACTTTCATAATTCTAATTTCATCCCACGTCACTCTCACATGTTTCCCAAACGAACGTTCTTTCTCACAAATCAGAAACAAAAAACAAATTTTATTTAAAAAATACTGTAAAAACATGCAACGCGTGCTTTGGATCACTAGTATATATATATATATATATATATATATATATATATATATATATATATACACATATATCTTATTATCTTTTTATAAAATTTTTAAAAATTGTTTTATTAGTAAGAAATATGTGTTTATGATAACTATTCTATAAAGATCTATACTATTATATAAAACTTGGACACCCTTTAATAACTACTTTTGGTGTGTCAAGATAACACCAATTTTTTTCTTCATTTTACCCCTGTTCATTGAGAGTTCTCTGGCTTTTCTTTTCTTTTTTTTTAAGGCAAAGAGCAAAATAACATTTTAACAATTCCATAATTCTAATTTCATCACACGTCACTCTCACATGTTTCACAAACGAACGTTCTTGTTAGGATCGGTTCAGAGGGTAGAGGGGGGGTGAATACACTCTGAAACTTTTCTTCTTTCTTTTCAAAATGATCAAGTGAAGTTTAGTTCACTTAATCTATTTTCTCAACTTCTAAAACGGTTTGAACAACTTAAATAGTGCGGAAATAGTTCAGAGGTTTTAGTGATGCAAAGTTTATAACACGATGTATGAGCAATATGTAAGATAAATAGCAGTAAAGACTAAGGCACGATTTATGGAAGTTCGAAGGCTTAATCCTTCTACGTCTCCCCTTCTTCCACTTAGGAAGGAATTTACTAGAAGACTTTGGTTATTACAACGTCTTGCAATACACCCACTTCAGACTTAGGACTTATCCAATGCCTAATCCGAAACTCCTAGATTTACACAGATAAGATTCTCAGTTCTTATCAGACTGGTGGAAGCTTTCAGAGTAGCTTCAAATCTCTTCAATAATGAGTACAGTCCGGTTGAGCTTCTCAAACTGCAGAGCGGTCGAGAGGCTTGGAAACCCTAGGATGATCCTTGAAGATCAGATATGTAAACTGTAGGCGAGGGTTTATTTGAGCAGCAAGTGAATGATCTTGTAAGTGTGCTCAAGTATTGCTTCAGTATATCAGATGAGGACTTCTGATAGTATTCGAGTGATTGAGTTGATTGAGATTTTTCGTGTTGCTTGTCTTCTCTTCACTTCTTGAGCAATCTTCCCTTTATATAGGTCAATCATCAAAGTCTTTATTTTGAACGTTCTGATGCTGCATTGAATGCACATTTAATGCTTCATAAATGCATTGATAATTCTGCATGAAGATCGTACACTTCTTTAAATGCAGACAACTTCCAGGGTCCAAAACTGGTATAAACGGTCGAATGCTTTATCTGTAGCCATTCTGCGTTTTTGCCATTTTAGTGCAACCTGTTGTCTCGATGCAAGAGTCAACAGATCTTCTGATACGCCGGTTCTGCTTTTGATAAAGATTTTGCAATGAACGTCTTGTCACAAGTACTTGTCTTGAGATATTGATAAGCAGTTGGCATTCTACCGGTAGATAGATTTATCCTCTACTGGTTTGAATAACCAGTCGATAGGCTTGTGACTGCAACCGGTCGAGAGACAAAGGCGGTTGACAAGCTTCCGGTAGATAACTTGAAGGGTTTAGACGGTTGCGGTAGGAGTTGTAGTAGATTCCTGAAATACAAAAGATTTGCAGCACATTCCTATACAATGAGTTGTTGTTTGTTATCACCAAAATGTCGGATTCAACAATTTCCCCCTTTTTGGTGATGACAAAACTTAAGTGCTCCAAAAACAATATGAAAGCATTAAAATGAACTTCATTGAGAGAATGAATTTCATTAATTACAATAAGCATTCTTATTACAGCTACTGAAGAGAAACAAAATGAGATACAGCTGCGATAAGTAAAGAAGAGACAAGTTGTTCATCTTTTGAACCAACTGGCTCCTCCTGACCTATCGCCTTCTCTTCTTCTTCTGTCGGCTTCTTCCTCGCGTCTTCTTGCCTCTGCTGCTCTTCGTTGCTCTTCTTCCCCCTTTTTGGCATCACCTTGGTTGAGTCGAAGGATGATCTCAGTGAGTTGAGTGCCAAGGCAGGCTTGCATAGTATCAATTTTTGCATCTAGTTGAGCAAGTAGAGTAGCTTGCATAGTGTCCATCCGATCATTCAACTGCCTATGAAGACGGTTTTCGGATCTGACAACTTGTTCGGAGACGGTAGAGAGCGTTTTGATTTGAGTGCGATGATGGGCAGTGATCTCTTTGGACAGATGAGCAAGGTCTCGAGACACGGTCTCAAAATGCCGAATCATCGTCTGGCGTGAATTGTCAACGATAAGGATGAGTTTGTGATGTCTTGTGAAAAGGATCGAACTGTTTGCATGAACTCATGAAGACTATTTATCAAAGTGTGATCCAGAGCTGCGGCCATGGCTTCAATTAATGAGTCATCAGTCTGAAGCATTTGACTCTGTGTGTCATTCCTTGGTGAAACCGGGCCAGACTCAAGATGATGTGGTGCTGGTGATCTGGCTGGGGAGCTAGCTGATGGACCTTCCAATAGTGGTACAGTTGGAGATGTAAGAGTCTCAACTGCAGCCAAGATGGTTGGTGGAGTAGCAGGATCAGCACTCGGTTCATCCATTATGAGATCTTCCACAAACTTTTCAGTAGATGGAGACGGTTGAAGTGCTGGGTCAGCATCAGTCACTGGCTGTTCTGGAGGTGCAAGTGATACAATAGTGCTTGGTATCTCTGTTGGGGGCACTACTGCTTCACTGCTGCAAGGAGCCTCTGTCACAGAGGTGACAGGAATCTCTTGTGCAATCACTTCGAAAGAATCTTGTGGACGACTGGGAGAGGTGTGAGCGGTCGCCGCTGGAGATGAGTGAGCAGTCACAGCTGCTTCTGGTTGAGTTACTGCTTGGACTGCGGTTGAGGCGGGGTCGATCGATGAAGATGCTCCCACAATCGATCCTAGAGCGGATGACTGAAACAGGTCAGCAGTGATGAGACCGGTCAGAATCCCATCTGAAAGAGTAAGAGCAGAGACGTCTTTTTCACCCTGATCTTGGGTAAGAAAAGTCTTCATCATCACCTGTGCTTCCAGTCCATAAGCCTGTAAACAAGCTGCTGAAGCTGTCGTTTTGACGTTGTTAAGAGCTTGGAAGTGCTGAAGTAGTTGAGTGATTTGACGTAGACTATTCTGTAGTCCAGTCAAAATCACAAAGTCATTGGCGGCGGTAGGACTCTTGGATTTGAAGTTCTTGACACGCTCATTAATCAGCAGAGATAACAGGCTTCCTCGAAGCTTCAAGTCGATGAGCTGTCTTCTTCCCAGAGCATCCACGATGTCTTCAGTATCAGCAAAAAGAAGCATCTTTTGCTCAATAACATTCTGAGCTTTCCACTTAGGAAATATTTGAGCAAGCGTCAGGTGAGTACGGGAATGATGCCATCTGTCAAAGCGTTGTAGGTGACGCTTGACAGTGCGGAGAACGTGAGAGATGATCAAGTTGAGCTCTACAGTAGCTGCTGGTTGAGCCTTAGGTGAGTAGATCATCACACCTTTCCCTTTGTCCTTGGGATCAGCGAGAGTGACCTTTGGAGTTGATGAGGCACCTTCCCTGATTATCACACCCTTGGTAGGACGTGGAGCAGTAGTAGCAGCAGTGGTAGTATTCTCAACCGTTGGCAGAATTGGTGTTGGAACGGTATGAGCAAGTCCAGAAAGGGACTTTAACTTCTTGTGCTGCCTCTTCTTCTCGCCTGCAGGCGTGGATGACACGGCTGCTTTGGAGACAGAAGGAGATGACTTGCTGAAGGCTTGAATCAGTGGAACGTTCTCACGTGATTCGTCTTCAGAGTCGGACTCTATGATAAGTTGACGCTTGGCAGATTTCTTGGTATGGGCTGGTTTGGCCGCTACCGGAACTGTTGAAAGCGGTTGAGTGACAGCAACAACACTTGCGATTGAAGGCAGAGTGTCGACCGCAACCTCTTTCTTGTTCAGAAACTTGAAGATTGTAGACTTGTTGAGCCATTTGGTGGGATGCAGAGGCTCAGTCTTGGAGAAGTCTACTCCAAGGACACTCAAGATGTGGCAAATTTGCAACCCCTGATCATTTCACATAAAGTAGTGAATAATATGTCTGACCAGTTGATGTTGATTTTGGAGGCGATACAAGCCATGTATTGGAATTTCTCCATCGTCACCTTGTCGTACGATCCAGCCTTGGCAAGAAGATTCTTGGCCATGATGTTGGTCAATAGCCTGAATGGAGCTTTAAGAGATATCTTCTGAGCCGGCAGTTTGATCGGAGCATCAGTGGTTGAGAATTCCTTCAACCAATATGAGCAGTTACCATCGGGAAGATCCGCGCATTTTGTCAAACCCCTGGAGGGCAGATCAAATGTGCTGGAGAAGAACTTTTGATTGAAGGAGTAGGACTCTGTCCGGATCAAGCATTTGACAGTCCCATGCTCGATTTGAGCGGTTGCAAAGAACTCCTTCAAGACGGGCAAATCGCAAATGGCGCTGCTTCCCAAAAATTTCTTCAGTCCAGAGGCTTCAAGCATGGTGAAGACCTCAGTGATTCCTGCATTGTTTGCCTCAATAACGGAATCAAAGTTGATTGCAAGGCAAGTCTTCTGGATCGACATGATAGCTGTAGATAAGAACTCGAGCAGAGAGTAAGCAAAAACTTGATAGTAATACGATAGAACTTTTAATGCAATATGAAAGCTTTAGCAACGGTGAAAGGTTGATATACGAGTGTAAAGAAGTATATATAGGAACCTATGGGCCATAGGGTGACGTCATGAAAAGTATTTTTGAAATTCAAAAAGTTTTGAAAAGTATAATCACCGCGCCCAATTAATGTCATTTGGTTCAAAGCACAAAGCTGCTAGTACGGAGCCTGTCAGAGGCTAGCTAAAGGCGGATGATATGCCAATATTTATGGCAATGTAACAGCTAAGCTATTAACGTCATACTAGCAATCATTCCCCCTAAAAACATGCATACTAACTTAGATCTACTAAGCCAAGAATATTTCGAAAATATGAAAACTTAGCGTCCGGTAAAGGCTTGGTGAATATGTCTGCTGCTTGCTGATCGGTGGAGATGTATTCCAGCCTGATTTCCTTATTTAAGACATGATCTCGGATAAAGTGATGTCTGACATCAATGTGCTTTGTTCTAGAGTGCATCACTGGATTGTGAGTGATGGCTATGGCACTTGTATTGTCACAGTAGATTGGAGCTTCACTCGACCGGATTCCATAATCATTAAGCTGCTATTGAATCCATAGTATTTGAGCACAACAGCTGCCAGCAGCAAGGTATTATGCTTCGGCGGTCGAGGTAGCAATTGATGTCTGCTTCTTACTTGACCACAAAATTAGTCTATCTCCAAGGAATTGACATGTGCTACTTGTACTTTTGCGATCAATTCTACAACCTGCATAATCTGCATCTGAATAGCCAATAAGATTAAGATTTGAATCTTTGGGATACCAAAGACCCACATTAGTAGTTCCTTTAATATATTTAATTATTCGTTTGGCGGCAATGAAATGAGATTGCTTAGGTGCTGCTTGAAATCTAGCACATAAACAAACTGAATACATGATATCTGGTCGACTGGCAGTCAAATAAAGCAATGAGCCAATAAGGCCTCGATACATTGTTACCTCGACCGGGATTCCCCCTTCATCTTTATCAAGCTTGATTGATGTACTCATGGGGGTAGATACAGTTGAGCACTGTTCCATTCCAAACTTCTTTACCAATTCCTTGGCATACTTGGATTGATTGATAAATATTCCAGTTTCAAGTTGCTTCACTTGCAATCCAAGAAAGAAATTTAGCTCGCCCATCATGCTCATTTCAAATTTCTTCTGCATCATCTTAGAGAACTTTGAGCACAACTTGGGGTTAGTTGACCCAAATATAATGTCATCAACATAAATTTGTACTAGTAACACATGATCACCTTTTACAAATTTAAACAAGGTCTTATCGACCGTTCCAATTTGGAAATCATGTTTCAGTAAAAATTTTAGTAATGTATCATACCATGCACGCGGTGCTTGTTTTAATCCATAGAGGGCTTTGTCAAGTTTATAGATATATTGAGGATGAGTAGGATTGACAAAACCTGGTGGTTGTTCAACGTACACCTCTTCTTGAAGTAGACCATTGAGGAATGCAGACTTGACATCCATTTGATAAACTTTAAAGTCCTTGAAAGCTGCATAGGCAAGAAAGATGCGGATTGCTTCTAGTCTTGCAACTGGCGCGAAGGATTCCTCAAAGTCTATGTCTTCTTCTTGTCTGAATCCTTGTGCAACAAGTCGAGCTTTGTTACGCACAACAGTGCCATGTTCATCGAGCTTGTTACGAAACACCCATCTAGTTCCAATCACATTTTGATTTTCCAGTCGAGGAACTAGATGCCAAACATTGTTGCGGGTGAATTGATTCAACTCTTCTTGCATAGATTCAATCCAGCTGGCATCTGATAGAGCTTCATCTATCTTCTTTGGCTCTACCTGAGATATGAAAGCTGCATGCAAGAATTCATTAATCATTTGACCACGTGTTTTTCGAGGAGCAGAAGGGTCACCTATGACCAACCCAGGTGGATGATCTTTGTTCCACCTAAAATAATTCCCTAAAGGGTTGTCATCAATTGGTTGACGAACTTCCTCGTTTACTGGATCATCATTGGCAGGAGTATCGTTATCAACCGGTGGATCCTCTTCTGGCCTTGTTTGATCACACACGGTAGAGGGAACTGGATCATCCTTCTTTGGAGGATATGGATCACTGTCACTCTCTTCCTGTAGATTTGTGTTTTCCAGTCTATGACTCAGATCATTTATGCTCCCTTGAGTTTGTTCTGTACAGAGAGTAGATTCATCAAAAACAACATGAATGGTTTCCTCGACCGTTAGTGATCTTTGATTGAACACTCGATAAGCTCTGCTAACGGCTGAGTAACCAATAAAAGTTCCTTTGTCTGCTTTGGCATCGAAAGCTGTCAAATGATTTTTGCCATTGTTGTGGATAAAGCATTTGCACCCAAAAATTTTGAAGTAAGAAATATCAGGTTTTGTGCCATTCCAGATCTCATATGGAGTTTTGTTAAATCGTTTATTAATCATAGATCTGTTTTGAGTATAACAAGCTGTGTTAACTGCTTCTGCCCAAAGCCTTTGAGAAACATTTGAATCAGCAATCATAGTTCTGGCTGCTTCTTTTAAAGTACGGTTCCTTCTTTCAGCCACCCCATTTTGCTGTGGGGATCTAGCAGCTGACAGCTCATGCTTGATTCCCTGATCATCTAGATAAGTCATAAGAGTGGTGTTTAAAAACTCAATCCCTCTATCACTCCTGATTCTATCTATCACAGTAGATTGTTCATTTTGCAAGCGTTTAAAAAGCTTGATCAGGTGAGGTGCAGTTTGATCTTTTGAAGAGAGAAAGATGACCAAGTAAATCGAGAAAAGTCATCTATAACAACAAGAGCATATCTCATTCCCCCTATGCTTTTTACTGGTATAGGACCAAATAGGTCCATGTGAAGTAAATCTAAGCATTTGAAAGAAGACATACACCCTTTATTTTTAAAGGTTGCTCTCACCTGCTTTCCTAGTTGACAAGCAGGACAAACTTTGTCTTTTATAAAATCTCCTTCAGGCAGACCAGAAACCAAATCATGCTTCCTCAAGTTAGAAATGGACTTAAAATTTAGATGATTTAACCGCTTATGCCACAACCAATGTTTATCATGATGAGCAGTAAGACAAGTAGGTGAAGAAATATGTGAGCAAGACCAGTTTACCTTGTAGGTGTTTAGGTCTCTTACACCGGTCATAAGAGTCTCACCTTTGTCATTTTTGATGATGCAAGTGTGTTTGTGAAACTCGACCGAATGATCATTGTCACATAGTTGACTTTGGAGTTGTCTCCAAAGCTGATCTTTGGTCCTTTGCACAGCACCACTTCTGTTAGAAGTTCTGGATTCCCTGTCATGTGCCGTGAGCAACCACTATCTAAGTACCAGGTAGTGTCCTTGATAGAAGTGGTCTTCTCGCCCGTTTGGACTTTTAGTACCTGCAAAAAGTGAAGAACTTTTGGTACCCATATCTAGTAGGGTCCAGGTCGGATTAGCCCTTTCGAGACCCACACCTGAAATACCCTTACAGGTTTGCCCGTGTGTGTGTCCAGAAATCTGTGCGGTCGATAAGCAGTAAATATGTGTGCTTGTGAGGCTGCTGTGTGCTGCTTGCCTTTTTGATCTTTATCAGTTAGCCTGTACCTCTTTTGAACTGGCCTGCAATTAAAGTACTGGTAAGGCTTCTCCTTTGACCATCTTCTCTTAGAGTAGTTAGACTCATTCCATGGCCTTTTGAAATTAGATTGGTTTCCCTTTCTTCTTTCATTAGGTTTTGGTTTGACCCAAGTTCTCTTTGATTAGAGATCTGGGGATCCACATATCCCAGCCCTCTATGCTTAGAGCTTCGTTCGTTAGATACTTTCCGATTTTTGTCAAAGCTGCACTCATCATGTTCATATATCGTGCTGGACCTGACAAATCTTATTTTGTTAAGATTGCCTTTGTCCAGGCTTGACTGAATACAAGATTCCATAGACTGTTCATTTGTTCCAAACCCTAGACCGGTTTTGTCATGTGCCGGTCTTTGGATTTCTTGAATCTTGTCAATGGTTACAGAAGATTTATTTCAAGCCTTAATTATTTCAAGTAGTTTTTTGTTCTCAGTCAAGGTTGCTTGGAACACTCTTTTCAAGGTGTCATTCTCAGTAGCCAGCAGACTTAGCTTGACCTTAAGACCATCAAGCTCTTTTCGCTGCATGCAGCTTGATTCGCTTGACTTATCTTTTAGTTCAGCTCTTTCTGCCTTTACCTCCTCGAATTCCTTGGATAATGCTTTGTATTCATTATACATTTCGTGTAAAGCAGTAACTAGATCACTGTGAGTAAATTCAGGTGAACCAAAGTCAAATACCTCCTCAGCTTCTTCTTCGATGTCAGCCATAAGGCATTCCACCTTTTCATCATCGCTGTCATCTGAAGAGCTTCCGGTATCGGGGTTGTCAGAGTCAGACTCAGCCCACTTGCTTTTGCTTTCGTCTGCTACTAGAACCCTTTGGTCTCTACCTTTTCTAAACGTCCTCTTGTCCTCCTTGCCCCTTCTTCTTTCGAAGACTTGCTTCTGATCATTGCTCTTAGGCTTGGTGTAATCTGCAATGAAGTGGCCTGGCTTGCCACAGTTAAAACAAGTAGGACCATCGTCTGTATGGTCCGATTTATGATAATTTTTAAATTTAGAATTGTTTTTACGCATAAATCTACCAAATTTCTTGACAAAGAGTGTCATGGCTTCGTTGCTGATTTGCTCAGCTGATCTCTTTGGAGCTTCCTCGACCGGTGGACGCATCACCGTTGAGGTTAAGGCCTTGGTTGGTTGAGAGTTAGATGGTTCATCTTCTGTCCTCATGTTGAGCTCGAACTCGTAGGCTTTGAGATCTGCAAAGAGATCATGCAGTTCAACCTTGCTTAAGTCTTTTGACTCCCTCATGGCCACTGTCTTGATCTCCCATTCTTTGGGCAAAGCTCTCATAACCTTCACAGCAATTTCACGGTTAGTATAAGTTTTTCCTAAAGCAATAAGGTCACAAATGATACTACTAAATCGTTCATCAAATTCAGCCATGGTTTCCCCTGGCTTCATTTTGGCATTGTCATATTTTTGAATGGCCATGGTGAGCTTGTTTTCCTTGGTCTGGTCATTTCCTTCACACAGCTAAGTGAGCTTCTCCCAAATCTCCTTTGCTGTGGAGCATGACTTGATTTTGCTGAACATGTTCTTGTCCAGTGTTTTGTATAGGATGTCCCGGGCCACATTGTCAAGATTGGCCTTCTTTTTGTCCTCAGTAGTCCACTCAGCTCTTGGTTTCTCAATCATTTGTCCTGCACCATCGGTTAGAGCTGGGTTGACCTTCATGATTTTGATAGGACCGTCTGTTATGACATATAGCATGTCATCGTCCTGTGCTGCAAGATGTGCCTGCATGCGAATTTTCCAGTCATCATAATCTTCTTTAGAAAACATAGGAATTTTGTTGAAAGAAGTCATGATTTTAAAACTTTAGATCAGCAGTTGAGAAAGGAACCCGCTCTGATACCACTTGTTGGGATCGGTTCAGAGGGTAGAGGGGGGGTGAATACACTCTGAAACTTTTCTTCTTTCTTTTCAAAATGATCAAGTGAAGTTTAGTTCACTTAATCTGTTTTCTCAACTTCTAAAACGGTTTGAACAACTTAAATAGTGCGGAAATAGTTCAGAGGTTTTAGTGATGCAAAGTTTATAACACGATGTATGAGCAATATGTAAGATAAATAGCAGTAAAGACTAAGGCACGATTTATGGAAGTTCGAAGGCTTAATCCTTCTACGTCTCCCCTTCTTCCACTTAGGAAGGAATTTACTAGAAGACTTTGGTTATTACAACGTCTTGCAATACACCCACTTCAGACTTAGGACTTATCCAATGCCTAATCCGAAACTCCTAGATTTACACAGATAAGATTCTCAGTTCTTATCAGACTGGTGGAAGCTTTCAGAGTAGCTTCAAATCTCTTCAATAATGAGTACAGTCCGGTTGAGCTTCTCAAACTGCAGAGCGGTCGAGAGGCTTGGAAACCCTAGGATGATCCTTGAAGATCAGATATGTAAACTGTAGGCGAGGGTTTATTTGAGCAGCAAGTGAATGATCTTGTAAGTGTGCTCAAGTATTGCTTCAGTATATCAGATGAGGACTTCTGATAGTATTCGAGTGATTGAGTTGATTGAGATTTTTCGTGTTGCTTGTCTTCTCTTCACTTCTTGAGCAATCTTCCCTTTATATAGGTCAATCATCAACGTCTTTATTTTGAACGTTCTGATGCTGCATTGAATGCACATTTAATGCTTCATAAATGCATTGATGATTCTGCATGAAGATCGTACACTTCTTTAAATGCAGACAACTTCCAGGGTCCAAAACTGGTATAAACGGTCGAATGCTTTATCTGTAGCCATTCTGCGTTTTTGCCATTTTAGTGCAACCTGTTGTCTCGATGCAAGAGTCAACAGATCTTCTGATACGCCGGTTCTGCTTTTGATAAAGATTTTGCAATGAACGTCTTGTCACAAGTACTTGTCTTGAGATATCTTGATAAGCAGTTGGCATTCTACCGGTAGATAGATTTATCCTCTGCTGGTTTGAATAACCAGTCGATAGGCTTGTGACTGCAATCGGTCGAGAGACAAAGGCGGTTGACAAGCTTCCGGTAGATAACTTGAAGGGTTTAGACGGTTGCGGTAGGAGTTGTAGTAGATTCCTGAAATACAAAAGATTTGCAGCACATTCCTATACAATGAGTTGTTGTTTGTTATCACCAAAATGTCGGATTCAACAGTTCTTTCTCACAAACCAGAAACAAAAAACAAATTTTATTAAAAAAATACTGTAAAAGCATGCAACGCGTGCTTCGGATCACTAGTATGTAAAAACATCCAAACTTTTTCAGAAACATATTTGAAGAAGTTAAATTTGAAAATGTGACTATATTTAATTATTATGATAATATATTTATTATTATTATTATTATTATTATTATTATTATTATTATTATTATTAAAAGAGTCTTTTCATTGTAAATGTAAATATCATCATAATATGTTGGGAATTGAAAATTTAATATTATCGAAATTCTTTAATCATTAAAAAAATATTACATTATAATGTAGAATTGATTTCGAAAATAATTAAACGAATATGATAATAAGCTAAAAAGGCTTCTATAAAACAATTTAATTCAAAAAAATATTTCATCCATTCAAATTATATAGAATTATTTATTGTTAATACAGGTTAAGGACATCATTGAAAAAACATAATAATTATTTTCTTAAGCTGAAAACATAGTTTATAAATAACTTTATATTTCATCTTTATTTAATTCGGTCAAAAAATAATTGAACGTGTTTTTAAAATTTAGTTATGATAAGATGAAAACGAGACTAGTCTGGGATGTGTTTGGCCCTAGGCTCGTTTGGCCAAGCAAAAATTGGGCTTATACTCTTTCGGGCCTTTGGCTTAATTTTTATGAGTAATTTTTTGTGAGACGGTCAACTCTGTCCCTATTTACAAACTAGTATTTCATCCGTGCGATGCACGGTTTGTTATTTTTATTAATTAGTTGTAAAAATTAGTAAGAATGAGTGTTTGAATAAATAATTTAAATACAAATAAATTAAGGTTGAGTTTGGATAAATTGATTTGAAATCTATGGATTTAATTTTATTTTCATTGTTTAGATAACTTGCACAAAAAAAAAATTTCAAAGTCATTTTATATTTATTTACACCAATGTTTTCATAACCGAACGTTGTTCAAACCGATCTTCTTTAAAAAAAAAATGGTCAAACCGATCGCACGTTATAATTGAGTTAATCACAACGGATTTCAAATTCTTAGAATATTGGAATCATTTGAAATTCATTGTGGTTAGAGGGTGTTTGGGAGATCTTATAAGCTCTTTAAATTTTTTTTGGTAAATTTTTTTTTTTTAAAAAAACAGTTTATAAGATGTCGAAATAAGTTGTTTGATATCTTATAAGATGATTTTTTTAAAAAAAAATTGCTTCACCCCTACTTTTTTTAGAAAGGTCTTATTTTAATATTTACTTCTTCATATTATCTTTGTATATTTTGTTAAATGTCCTCCACCCATTTTTCACATTAGCCTAAAAAATTAACAACCACCCATTTTTCGCATTAACCTAATATAATAATATAATTTTATTTTTAATATAGACATTTATGATAAAATTATAAAATTATTTTTGTGTATATGTAATTACTTACATTACCTTTATAATATTATATTTTTTTGGTAATTTTGACAATAAAAAGATCTCACAATATTAAACATATCAACAACTTTAAGTTGTTTAAAAGAAGTTCATCCAAACATCTTAAAAGTTTATTTTTAAAAAAATAATACCTAACTATATAGACGCTCCTAGAATAGCTTATAGATGTTACAATAAGTTTGATACATGCAATACTTGTATTATATAAAACAATTAAAGAGAAATTTTTTTAAATGTAAAAATGAATTTTTTTTAGTTTTTAAACTTTAAATACCAAGATAGAAAAATAAAATATAAATAAATGCTAATATAATATATATCACGTAAAAATTTGATAAGATGATACAATAGTATAAAATGTTCTTATATTACTATAATAAAAAAATAAAAAAATATTATTTTATCAAATTTATAATTTAATCATTACAATGTAATTATATCAAAATAACCACCTTATTGAAAGTAAAAATTGAAATTTGTTTGATCATGAAAAATATTATTTTAATTTTGTTTAAACGCAATTATATTTTTTTTCTGTAATTAGATTAAATAGTCTATCGCTTGTAATATTGTATTTTTTGAATCTCTGCTAGCAAAACAACGCACCTATTAAAAGTCACAAAAAAAAATTATTTTTACTTTTTTTTAAATTCAATCATATTTTTATCTATATTTTAAAATATTTATATAAAATAGTCTTATCACTAATAATATCATCTATTTTTTAAAATATCTGCTACGTAGATCTATATATGCATCAAAACAACCACTTTATTGAAAGAAAAAATTAAAATTTTTTTGATAAATAAAAATACTATTTTAAATTTTGTTTAAAATTTTAAATTTTATCGTATTTATATATATATTTTAAATTTTTTAGATTAAATAGTCTATCACTAATAATATCATCTTATTTTTTTTAAAAAAATAAGTATTATCATAATATGTAATTTTAAATTCAACCTTATCTTTATTTGTATTTTTAAATGAAATAATAATGTCTCTACTATCTTTAAAAAGAAATTTTGAGCAGACTTTAGTTTCTATTTTTAACAGATTTATATGTTTTTGTATAGATAGATTATAAAAAAATTTCATAAATTGTTTATCCCACATAATATCATTTTTTTTTATATTTGTTGCGTATATATATATATATACATGGTCAAAACAACCACCCTATTAAAAATAAAAAATAAAATTTGTTTGATTACGAAAAATACTATTTAATTTTTTTTAAATACAATCTTATTTTTATATAAACTATTTAATCTAAAAATTTTACAATATCACTCATAATATCATCTTTGTTTTTGAATATGTGCTGACCATATGTATATCTACATATAAGCAAAACAACCATCATATTAAAAACAAAAATTAAATTTTGTTTGATCACGAAAAATACTATTTTAAATTTTTTTAAAAGTTAATTGTATTTTTATCTATCATTTAAAAATTTTAAATTCAATAGTCTATGATTCATATCATTTTTTATATGTATATATGCTAAACAACCGTCTTATTAACCAAAAACTAAATTTTGTTTGATAATGAAAAATACTATTTTAATTTTTGTTTAAATTCAACCGTGTTTTAATCTATATTTTAAATAAAAAATTTAATTTTTTTCATTATGAAAAAACTATTTAAAATTTTGTTTAAATTTAATCGTAATGTTATCTGTATTTTAAAATCTTTAGATAAAAATGTCTGTCACTTGTAATATCATTTTTTTTTCAATATTATCTTTATCTATAATTTTAAATTTAATATTATCTTTATTTGTATTTATGCATTTACTATTTTTTGAATGAAATTTTATGCGGAAAAATTATACTTTTCTTTTTTTTTTAAGTATATTTTTCTGTTTATATATATATATATATAGTAGTTGATATTTACACTCCATTTTGTGTTATCTACACTTCACTTCATGTGTAAAAAATATGTCCAATTTACTCACAAGTGAAGTGCAAATAACACAAAATGGAGTGTAAATATCAACTCCCTATATATATATATATGTCAATACATGAAAAAATAAAAAATTTCTTTTAGCATTGAAAAGATAGTAAGAAAACAATTGTATTGTTGAATTGGCAAGATTATCTTGGAAACGTGTATAAGCCTTATTTTGGCATATATCTTTTAATATTAAATCAATTATTTTTAATTTAAAAAAAGTTATTACAGCTTGTATTTCCTTTTTTAACCAAACATTTTGGCGGGAACTTTCTAATTTTGGCAAAAACTCTACTTTTATATGTATATAGATATAGATAATAATAATAATAATAATAATAATAATAATAATATTTTTTGCATAAAAATAAAAAATTTTCACAAGTGTCTTAAATAGAAAATTCGTCTCAAAATCGACCCACGAAACCGTCTCACACCAGTTTTTTTAAACTTTTAGACTAATTTCACACCAAAACTCTATGGGTCTGGGTTGGACCCGTAAACCTATTACACATCAAACACATTCATTAATTCTAGTAAATTGTAGTGACCCTTACCAAGATCACCTACTAAACAGAACTTAGGCATGCAATTAATTTAATCAAACAGTAAACCAAAAATAAACTGCGGAATCAATAAATATTAATACAATCCCAAGGAAAGGAATCTGCAAATACCCAAATAGTTATACAACCAAATCGAATGTTGTATCAACCCAATACAAAAGAATAAACCTAGACGAAGCTCCAGCTGGCCAACCACTGCCTAGCCCCTCTTGGATCCACCCGCCTCGTCCAATCGCAAATCTTCCCCATGAAATAGGGTGTCCAGAAACACAGAGTACGAGACGTGAGCATAAAATGCTCAGCACGAGAGTATGAGTATACATGTATGCAAAGTGAACTTCCTACAACTCGAGGTCAAGAATCGGATAAAAAAGACAGACCAGGCTCTGGTATGTAGCACATTGTGCCATCGCTTCAGGAGGTGGCTCACATACCGAAATACCAGTGGATACGCGGGACTCAAATCTATGGAAGTCCATCCACTAACAGGATAGGGTAAACCCTACTAACAGACATCTCAAAAGAGATAGCTCAAGATGCAAATGTATGCAGCATAAAATCATGGAATATAAATAATGCAGTCACATAATACATGCATACTCAGTCAGGATATCTCGAACAGTACTTTCGTACCTCAAATACTAGGCGCGCTCTACCAGCTCTAGGTCTACGCCTATAATCCGCACTACAATGCCAAATGATACTAACATCATTATAGTGCTCTAAAAGCCTTAACTAAGCTATTGCATACTCCTAAATATTTTTAGAAAGCAAAAGCTATACCTGCGTCCGTCGTCAGCCCTTTGTTGTCGATTGCCTCAAAACTAGGCCACAGCTCCGCTACGACGCCTGGATCGCTACGACACTTTCGGATTCTCGATGGAACGCCTAGAATGCCTTAGATCTAAGCTAGAAGGCTGAAGAAACGAGAGAGAAGAGGTGAATGGTGTGCTCAAATGTGAGACTCGGCACCCCTATTGTTGCTTCTGTTCTGCCTGACGAACGTTGCTTCCGATCCCCATCGTTGCTTCCGATGTCCCATCAAGTGCGTAAGCAATGACGTAATATTGTTTGACGTCATGGATGACATCAGCTGCAGAACGTTGCTTCCGTTCCCTGGACGTTGCTTCCGTTCTGCCTGACCCTCCGGACCATTTCTGATCATTCTGGGTCCAATCCCGGACTCCGTTAATCCAATTGACATTTCCTTAATCTTGTTTATTGGATTAATTAGCAATTACTCACTAAAACTGGGTACGGGCTACTACATTCTCCCCTACTTAAGATATTTCGTCCTCGAAATCAGATCTTAAGTACTGAATGTAAAACAAAATGCAGAAACATCTTTATTCAAATCAAACGTTTACAGAGTTTACAACTGAATACAACTCGAAAAGGAAATCAAAAAAACTCAGGATATTCTGTACGCATCCTGCTTTCGAGCTCCCAAGTGGCTTCTTCAGTGCCTCGGCGCTGCCACTGAACTAAAACTAGAGAAATGACTTTATTCCGCAAGACCTTATCCTTATGATCCAGGATACAAATAGGTCTTTCTACATAAGTCAAATCTTTATCCACCTGAACTTCAGACGGCTGCAGAATATGAGACAGATCTTCCACATACCGTCGCAACAGAGATACGTGGAACACGTCGTGAATACTGGACAGATACGGTGGCAGAGCCAGACGATAAGCCAAATCGCCAATGCTCTCTAAGATCTCAAACGGACCGATAAACCTAGGAGACAACTTGACCTTGAGGCCAAATCTGAGAATTCTGCGGAAAGGTGACACTCTCAAAAACACTTTCTCCCCAACATCAAACTGCAGAGGCCTACGCTTAATATTAGCGTAACTGACCTGACGATCCTGTGTAATCTTAATCCGTTTCTTGATCTGATCAACAACATCTGCTGTCTGCTGAACTAACTCCGGTCCCACAGCCTGTCTCTCCCCCACTTCTTCCCAGAAGAGTGGAGTACGACAACGTCGCCCATACAATGATTCAACGCCTCAAAAGGTGTCATCCCAATGCTAGTATGATAGCTGTTGTTGTATGCGAACTCAATCAATGGCAAATGATCCTGCCAGGCTGAACCAAAGTCCATAGTGCACGCTCGAAGCATATCCTCCAAAGTACGGATAGTGCGCTCTGACTGACCATCTGTCTCCGGATGATAAGCAGTACTCAAACTAAGAGTAGTGCCCATTGCACGCTGAACACTCCTCCAGAACCTAGAAGTAAACCTGGGGTCTCGATCGCTGACAATGCTCACAGGCACTCTATAAAATCGAACGATCTCCTGAATGTACAACCGCGCCATATGATCTAGAGAGTACTCTCGACTATAGGCAATGAAATGTGCTGACTTGGTGAGTCGGTCCACCACAACCCAGATAGCATCACAATTCCTCGAGGATACCGGCAAATGGGTCACAAAATCCATCGTGATAAGCTCCCATTTTCATTCAGGAATAGGCAGACTGTAGTAGTGTAGTGACCCTTACCTGGATTACCTACTAAACAGAACTTAGGCATGCAATTAACTTAATTTAAACGGATATCAGAATAAACTGCGGAAACCATAAACAATATACAATCCCAAGGCAAGGAATCTGTAAATACCCAAATATTATACAACCAGATCGAATAGCTGTATCAATCCAAAAACAACAGAATAAAACCTAGGCGAAGCTCCAGCTGGCCAACCACTGCCTAGCTCCAATCGCAAATCTGCCCCATGGAATAGGGTATCCAGAAACACAGAGTACGAGATGTGAGCGTAAAACGCTCAGCACGAGAGTATGAGTATACATGCATGCAAAGTGAACTCCCTATAAACTCGAGGTCAAGGATCAGATAACAGAGACAGACCGGGCCCTGGTATGTAGCACGTTGTGCCGTCGCTTCAGGAGGTGGCTCCCATACCATAATACCAGTGGATATGCCGGACCCAAATCGATGGAAGTACAACCACTAACAGGATAGGGAAAAACCCTACTAACAGACATCTCGAAGGAGATAGCTCAGTATGCAAATGAATGCAGCATAAATCAATGACATATAAACCATGCAGTCACATAATACATGCATACTCAGTCAGGATATCTCGAACAGTACTTTCGTACCTCAAATCAGTGCAAGCTCTACCAACTCTAGGTCCACGCCTATAGTCTGCTCTACACTACCAAATGATACTACTATCATTAAAGTGCTCTAAAAGCCTTAACTAAGCTATTGCATACTCCTAAATATTTATAGGAAGCAAAAGCTATACCTTCGTCCATCGTTAGCCCTTTGATGTCGAGTGTCTCAAAACTAGGTCACAGCTCCGCTACGACTCCTGGATCGCTATGCCACTTCCGGATTTCCCACGGGACGCCTAGAATTCCCTAGATCTAAGTTAGAAGGCTAAGGAATTAAGAGAGAAGAGAGGAATTGGTGCACTCAAATGTGAGCTCGGCACCCCTATTTATAGACGACGATCGGAACCTCCGTTCCTCGATCGGAACGTCCGATCCCGACATCGGAGATTCCGATCTCACTTATCTGCCACGTGTCAAAATCTCACTGGTTGACTTCGGATAGAGGTGATCGAAACTTGCGATCCTGCCACACGTCATGCCTGACGTAATTCGATCGGAGCTTCCGATCTGAGCTTCCGATCCTGCCTTCGGAGCCTCCGAACCCTTTCCAAGTCATTATGATTAATTCCTTAATCACTGATTTTGGTTACGGGCTACTACATTCTCCCCGACTTAAGATATTTCGTCCTCGAAATCAGATCTTAAGTACTGAATGTAATACGGAAATTAGAAATATTCTTTATTCAAATCAAACGTTTACAGAGTTTGCAACTGAATACAACTTAAGAATGAAATCAAAACAACTCAGGATGGTCTTCACGCATCCCGTCCTCAAGCTCCCAAGTAGCTTCCTCAGTGCCTCGGCGCTGCCACTGAACTAAAACCAGAGGAATGATTTTGTTCCGCAAAACCTTATCCTTATAATTCAGGATACGAATAGGTTTCTCAACATAGGTCAAATCCTTGCTCACCTGAACCTCAGACCATTGCAGAATATGGGACTCATCCGCCACATACCGTCGCAACAAAGATACGTGGAACACATCGTGAATACTGGAAAGATGTGGTGGCAAAGCTAGTCGATAAGCCAAATCGCCAATGCTCTCCAAGATCTCAAACGGACCGATAAACCTGGGAGACAACTTGCCCTTAAGGCCAAATCTGAGAATTTTGCGAAAAGGTGACACTCTCAGAAACACTTTCTCCCCGACATCGAACTATAAAGGCCTACGCTTGGTGTTAGCATAGCTGGCCTGACGATCCTGTGCAGTCTTAATCCGTTTCTTGATCTGATCAACAATGTCTACCGCCTGCTGGATAAACTCCGGTCCCTCAGCCTGTCTCTCCCCCACTTCTTCCCAGAAGAGTGGAGTACGACAACATCGTCCGTACAACGCCTCAAAAGGTGTCATCCCAATACTAGTATGATAGCTGTTGTTGTACGCGAACTCGATCAATGACAAATGATCCTGCCAGGCTGAACCAAAATCCATGACGCACGCTCTAAGCATATCCTCCAAAGTACGGATAGTGCGCTCTGACTGACCATCAGTCTCCGGATGATAGGCAGTACTCAAACTGAAAGTAGTACCCATCGTACGCTGAACACTCCCCCAGAATCTAGAAGTAAACCTGGGGTCCCGATCGCTGACAATGCTCACAGGCACTCCATGAAGTCAAACGATCTCCTGAATGTACAAACGAGCCATACGATCCACATTGTACTCCCGGCTATAGGCAATGAAATGCGCTGACTTGGTGAGTCGGTCCACCACAACCCAGATAATAGCATCACAGTTCCTCGGGGATACCAGCAAATGGGTCACAAAGTCCATTGTGATAAACTCCCATTTTCATTCAGGAATAGGCAGACTGTGAAGCAATCCTACAGGTCATCGGTGCTCTGCTTTGACCTGTTAACACACCAAACATCTTGAAACAAACTGATAAACACTGCGTTTCATTCCCTTCTACCAGAAACGAGTACGTAGATCCTTGTACATCTTGTTGCTCCCAGGATGAATACTCAACTTAGTACGATGCGCCTGAGACAAAATCTCCTCTCGCAACTCTACATCCTGCGGAATCATAAGCCTACCAGACAAACACAGAAAGCCATCGGACTGATAATGAAATCCAGACGAGCTACCCTCGTTAGCTAGACGAGCTAAACGCTGGGTCTTCGAATCAGACATCTGAGCATCTTGAATCCGCGAATACAACGCTGGCTCAGATAATATCGCAAACATCTGGATACTCTGCATACCTTTCTTATGCTTGAAAGTGTATTCTGAAGTACAACAGTCACTGATCGCACTAGACATCGAACAAGTCTGAAGTGCGGATAGTCGCACCTTGCGACTCAAAGCATCAGCAGTGAGATTAGCAGCTCCTGGATGGTACTTAATCTCGCAATCATAGTCCATAAGCAAGTCCATCCAACGTCTCTGCCTCATGTTCAACTCCACCTGAGTGAACAAATACTTGAGACTCTTATGGTCGGTGAAGATCTCAAATTTCTCGCCATACAGATAATGACGCCAGATCTTCAAAGCAAACACAATGGCTGCTAACTCCAAATCATGGACTGGGTAGTTGTCCTCGTGAAGCTTCAGCTGTCTAGAAGCGTATGCAATCACATGTTCATTCTGAGTCAGGACACAACCTAACCCCTAAAGAGAAGCATCAGTGTATACCACATACCCTCCAGATCCTGACGGTAATGCCAACACTGGTGCAGAAGTCAACCGCCATCGAAGCTCACAGAAATTCTCCTCACACTCGGAGGACCACTCGAAATCAACACCCTTGCGGGTAAGTTGCGTTAACGGTCGAGCTATCTGAGAGAAGTTCAGAATGAAGCGACGATAATATCCTGCTAGACCCAGAAAACTACGGATCTCAACAACTGTCGTCGGTCGCGACCAATTAAGCACCGCCTCAATCTTACTTGGATCAACAGAAATCCCCTCCCTGGATATGATATGGCCAAGAAAGACCACTTGATCCATCCAGAACTCACACTTGCTCAGCTTGGCGTACAACTGCTCATCTTGAAGAGTCTGCAGTACCAACCGCAAGTGAGAAACATGCTCTTCCATATTACGCGAATACACCAAGATGTCGTCAATGAAGACCACAACAAACTTGTCCAAATACTCCCTAAAGACACGGTTCATCAGGTTCATGAATATAGCCGGCGCATTAGTCAAACCAAATGACATCACTAGAAACTCGTAATGCCTATAGCGAGTACGGAATGCAGTCTTGGCTACGTCCTGATCTCGGACTCTCAACTGATGATACCCAGATCTCAAGTAAATCTTGGAGCAAACTGAAGTTCCCTGCAGCTGATCAAACAAGTCATCAATACGAGGCAAATGATACTTGTTCTTCACAGTGACTCGATTTAGCTGCCGATAGTCAATGCACAGCCGCATCGACCCATCCTTCTTCTTTACAAAAAGAACAGGAGCTCCCCAAGGAGATACACTAGGACGAATGTACCCCTTGTCCAAAAGGTCCTGTAGCTGATTCTTCAACTCATGCATCTCTGATGGAGCCAGACGATACGGTGCTCGAGAAATAGGCGAAGTACCCGACATCAACTCTATGCCAAACTCGACTTCCCTAACAGGAGGAAAACCCGGAATCTCATCAGGAAATACATCTGGAAATTCATCCACAATAGGAATACTCTCTATCCCAATACTCTCAGCGGACAAATCAACTGCATAGATAAGGTAGACTTTCCCGCCAGACTCTAGAGCTCGACAGGCTCTCAAAGAGCTGATACCAAAGGCATCGGGGGTCGCGCTCCCTCTCCATAGAAAAACCAGCTCTCACTCCCCTCCGAATGAAAGCGTACTAATCTCTGATAGCAGTCCACTAAAGCTCGATAGGTAATCAACATATCTATTCCCATAATGCAATCAAAGTCGTCCATCGCAAGGACCATGAGATTCTAAATCAAAATGTTACCCTCGAACTCTAAAGGGCAACCCATCACTAGACGCTTAGCCAAAGCAAATTGGCCCGTCTGAGTAGAAACAGACATCACTACGTCTAGTGCAATGCATGGTAACTTATGACTCTTAACAAAACGTGCAGAAATGAAGGAATGAGATGCACCAGTGTCAATAAGTACAAGAGCAGGTTTACCATAAAGCAGAAATGTACCTGCGATGACTTTCTCATTCTCCTCCACTGCCTGATCATGTCTCAGGGCAAACACCTGGCCAGAAGCTCGTGGCCTCAAATGAGAACTCCCAGCAGGCTGTCCCTGCGACCTCTACTGAACGGTGGCCTGAGAACCAGATCCTGAACCAGAACCAGAACCGCCTCCCCCAGATAGTGGACAATCCCTCCGGATATAACCAGTCTCTCCACAATGGAAACAAGCTCCAGAAGCTCTACGGCACTTGTCGGATGGATAGTTCTTCCCACAGTGATCACACTTGTCCTTCCTACTTAAACGGACAACACCAGCAGAGCCAGAGGAAGAAGAAGTAGATCCAGACTTCTTGAAAGATTGGGCACGGGGACCCAAAGAACTAGCAGGTCTCGACTGAGAGAAAGACCTATTTCGTCGAATGCTGTCCTCCGTGTAGTAGCCCGTACCCAAAATCAGTAATTAATTGTTAATCCTACTAGTTAAGAGTAAACGTGATTAAGGGAACTCTTAATGGGTTAACGGAGTCCGGAATTTGATTTAGAACACTTGAAAATGGTTTGAGGGTCATCGAGTTCGGAGGCTCCGAAGTCAAGGTTCGGACGGTCCGAAGCCAAGGATCGGACGATCCGAAGAGTGGTTCGACGCTCCGAACGTGCTGCCGCAGTCGTCATGGATGACGTCATTATGCTGACGTAATCAATGACGTAATATCGGGTTCGGACAACCCGAAGCCCAGTTCGGACGACCCGAACATGTTTGGACGACCCAAAGTCCACTTCAAACGATCGGAACTCCGTCTATAAATAAGGGGTGCCGAGCTCATTTTTGAGTACACCGATCCCTCTCTTCTCTCTCGATTCCTTAGCCTTCTAACTCAGATCTAGGGAATTCTAGGCGTCCCGTTGGGAATTTGGAAGTGGCATAGCAGTCCAGGCGTCGTAGCGGAGCTGTGGCCTAGTTTTGAGGCACTCGACAGCAAAGGGCTAACGACGGACGAAGGTATATCTTTTGCTTCCTATAAATATTTAGGAGTATGCAATAGCTTAGTTAAGGCTTTTAGAGCACTTTAATGATCGTAGTATCATTTGGCAGAGTAGAGCAGACTATAGGCGTGGACCTAGAGTTGGTAGAGCTTGCACTGATTTGAGGTACGGAAGTACTGTTCGAGATATCCTGACTGAGTATGCATGTATTATGTGACTGCATGGTTTACATGTCATTGATTTATGCTGCATTCATTTGCATACTGAGCTATCTTCTTCGAGATGTCTGTTAGTAGGATTTTTCCCTATCCTGTTAGTGGTTGGACTTCCATCGATTTGGGTCCGGCATATCCACTAGTATTATGGTATGGGAGCCACCTCCTGAAGCGACGGCACAGCATGCTACATACCAGGGCCCGGTCTGTCTCTGTTATCTGATCCTTGACCTCGAGTTTATAGGAAGTTCACTTTGCATGCATGTATACTCATACTCTCGTACTGAGCATTTTATGCTCACGTCTCGTACTCTGTGTTTTTGGACACCCTATTCCATGGGGCAGGTTTGCGATTGGATGAGGCGGGTGGATCCAAGAGGGGCTAGGCAGTTGTTGGCCAGCTGGAGCTTCGCCTAGGTTTTATTCTATTGTTATTTGGAATGATACAGTTGTTCGATCTGGTTGTATAATATTTGGGTATTTACAGATTCCTTTACTTGGGATTGTATAATGCTTTTGGTTTCCGCAGTTTTATTCTGATATCTGTTTAATTAAGTTAATTGCATGCCTAAGTTCTATTTAGTAGGTGATCCAGGTAAGGGTCACTACATTTATGGTATCAGAGCATGCAAAGTATTCTTGAGATTTAGATTCTGCATAAGTTAACAGCGAGGTTGTTTTGTAGATGGCAAACTACGATGATCATAGTAGCTATGGTAGTGGGGGTGGACGCTGGGGAGACGATGACCGTGAGCGTCGTCGGGAGCATCATCATCGTCATCGTGATGAGGAGCGTTTCAGTGTTCGTCGATTCTTGCAGACATGGCCTAAGCCCTTGGTTGGAGGCGAGTCTTCGGAGGATGTGGAGAACTGGTTAGACCTCATAGAGACGCTTTTCAGACTTTCTAGTGCACCGAGGAGCAGAAGATGGAAACCATGGGTTATCTTCTGGATGGACGTGCGCGCAGGTGGTGGAGGTTTACTTCTGTACCTTTTGTTGCGGCGAGAGGAGTGGCTGTTGGAGAAAGGTGATCAGATCAATCAGAATTGATACCCGGTGCAGCGGAAGTTTTAAAAAATTTATATGGAACAATTCCATATCATGGGTATCAAAACTTTACGATTAAATTGTGCGTGTAAAAATTAAATAACAATTATAAATTTTTACCTTGAAATCTCGAAACGAGATTATGGACACCAACAGATTACTCTGCTCTTGTTGTATATCCCAGGAACTGATGGACGAACAATGCTTCAATCAAGTCCACGAACAGAAGTTTAATCCCTCTGATAGATTGCACTAGAAAATCTATCAGAAGTTTCTACGAAGAGAATTAACGAATTTGATCCGTTAAACCAGACTGTAAATTCAAAATTCACAGGCTGGATTTTTCGAGCAGACAGGGAGGGGGCGGCGGCCACAGTAGGGAAAAATAGGGTTTTTGAAAATATTTTGTGACCTCTGTTGTTTAATTTCTGTACTGCAATAACTTATTTATAATGTGGGCTGCTAACAGCTTAGGGCCCATTAGTCATAAGTTCAAGCCTGACAAGCAAAGCCCGCATGTTCAGAAATTAATATAAAATTCATCGTGACTCAGATTGATAAACCAATTTCACCAATGTGCACAGAAACCATTTCTGCATCTTTTAAAGTCAAGATAAATTTTCTGAATCCGAATTCAGTGATTTCCAAAAATTCCCATCCCTATGTCATTTTAGGAAATCTTACTCCTCTACTCTGATATAAGAAGTCCTACTTCTTTGTTCATTAAATTTAACTCTTTAAATTTAACTATCTCAACGGGAATTAAAAATCCATTACTTGTGTGACCCTCAATGGTTCAGGGATACAGCTAGCCGTGGGCTCACAACTCCTTGTGACTCGGAACAACAATTTCCGACTTGCCCATCGAATCATGGTAAGAGCGCCTAGCAACATCGCCCCATGATTCCCTAGGTATCACTGATAGTGCCTGCAAGAACCAATAGATTTTAGTTAGCGTACAGTACGGTCCCTTCATCCATATATCCCGATCGAATCAACAACCATTGGTAAATCGAGAGTCGTTCGAGATTCGATAACTATGCAATGCATCTTGAAGATCAAATAGTGACATCGCATGTGCTACTAAGAAACCATTTCTTAAAACACACCATGTACTCTGGCCAGAGATTCGTCACACTAATATCTCCTCAGATTGCATAGGATATCCACACTAGCAAGTATGTGGTGAATCCTTGACAACAAAGCATCGACTCCTATATGTGTCGTAACTGTACCCAATCCCGACACCTGATGACCCCAATGGAGTCGGTAAACGAGTCAAAGTACAGTACTAGCATATAGAGTCTCAATGATGTTTCAAGTAGTAAGGACTAATGGTGTACAACCAAAACCGCGGACTTTATCCACTCGATAAGTGATAACCACTTGGAAAGTCCGGATAGGGTAGTTCGATCATTCATCGTATGAATATCCATTTGCATGCTTTGAACATCTCTATGTTCCATACCAATGAAACGTGGTACTCGGCATTGCAAATGCTAGTCTCAATCTCGAGCGATCCTTATCCTTATTAACGGACGGCTCAATCGACTAGGAACTGTTTAGAATATACAGTGACTATAAGATGTGTTTCATGATAGCCATCCCCATGTGCCACCACATCTTACATACACTATAGTATATTCAAGGTCTTCATCTAAACATCTTATAGTATGTCACAACATAATAATATGATAAAAGATAAAGTAAACGCCTTTATAAAAGTGTAAATTATATTAAACAAAAGATTGTTTATACATAGAGTCATCAAAGCCCTTAGCCACAAGTTGGCTCACCGGGCACCCACTCTTTCAATCTCCCACTTGCCCTAAAGCCAACTAGTCATACTACACAGTCCCATTGCTTCGCGATGTTTGTCAAATAATGGTCCTGGCAAGGGCTTAGTAAGTGGATCAGCGATATTGTCTGCAGAGGCCACTCTCTCGACAGTGATGTCTCCTCTTTTCACGATCTCCCGGATGATGTGGTATTTCCTCAGTACGTGTTTGGATCTTTGATGAGACCTTGGTTCCTTTGCCTGAGCAACGGCACCCGTGTTGTCACAGTACACCGGGACTGGACCAACAACTTCTGGAATAACGTCCAACTCTTGGACAAAATTCCTCATCCAAACGGTCTCTTTAGCAGCAGCTGATGCTGCAATGTATTCTGCCTCAGTGGTGGAATCCGCTGTGGTGTCCTGCTTGGAACTCTTCCAAGAGACAGCACCGCCATTGAGCATGAACACAAATCCAGAGGTTGAATTCGAGTCATCCACGTCACTTTGGAAGCTAGAGTCAGTATAGCCTTCCAATTTCAGTTCTCTTCCTCCATATACCATGAACATATTCTTAGTCCTTCGTAAGTACTTAAGAATGTCCTTCACGGCTTTCCAATGCATTTGACCGGGATTGGCTTGATATCTGCTCGTGACACTCAGAGCAAATGCTACATCCGGTCTGGTAGATATCATCCCATACATGATACTACCAATGGCTGACGCATATGGTACATGTGTCATTTTCTCTATCTCTTCATCAGTCTTGGGACACATAGACTTGGATAGAGAAACTCCATGACACATAGGTAGATGTCCTCTCTTGGACCCATCCATTGAAAACCGTTTCAATATGGTGTCGATGTAGGTTGCTTGAGTGAGTCCTATCATTCTCTTAGATCTATCTCTATAGATCTGTATCCCTAGAATATAGGATGCCTCACCCAAATCCTTAATCGAGAATCTACCTGATAACCATATCTTTGTTGACTGCAACATCCCTACGTCATTCCCAATGAGTAAGATGTCATCAACATAAAGTACTAAGAATGTCACAGCATCCTTAACTACTTTCTTGTACACGCACGGTTCCTCCGGGTTCTTGATGAAACCAAAATCCTTTATTGTTTCATTAAATTTTTGGTTCCAACTTCTTGATGCTTGTTTGAGACCATAGATTGATCTCTGAAGCTTGCATACCTTATGATCGCTTCCCATGGATGTGTATCCCTCAGGCTGCGTCATATAGATCTCTTCCTTAATGTTTCCATTAAGAAATGCAGTCTTCACATCCATTTGCCATATCTCATAGTCATACCAAGCAGCTATGGCAATAAGGATTCTTATGGACTTGAACATTGCAACTGGTGAAAAGGTTTCATCATAGTCAACTCCTTGTCTTTGAGTATAACCTTTTGCCACCAATCGTGCCTTGTAGGTCAATACCTTACCATCAGGCCCAAGCTTTCTCTTATAGATCCATTTACACCCTATTGGAACAATTCCATCGGGAGGATCTACTAAAGACCAAACTTGATTTGTATGCATCGAATCTATTTCCGACTGCATAGCTTCAAGTCATAAATTTGAATCCGCATCAGAAATTGCTTCCTTGAAGTTTCTTGGATCACATCCAACATCGGGTTCATCTTGATCCCCTTCAAGAAGAAGACCATATCGAATAGGAGGTCTAGAAGTCCTCTCGGATCTTCTAGGTATAGGCGTGTCCATCAATGGTTCCTGAGGTGTAGGATCATTATTTTGTATTTTGGGTTCTTCTCGAATTTCTTCGAGTTCCATCATCTCGCCTTTCTTATCCAATAAGAACTCCTTCTCCAAGAAGGTGGCATTCCTTGAAACAAACACTTTTGTTTCAGTAGGATGATAGAAATAATATCCGATTGAATTCTTCAGATACCCTACAAAATAACATAAGGTGGATCGACTATCCAACTTATCTCCCACTGTCTGCTTCACGTAAGCAGGACATCCCCAAATCCTCAAGTACGAATACTTAGGAGCTTTACCATTCCATAACTCGTATGGTGTTTTATCCACTGCTTTGGTGTGGACGTTGTTCAACAACAATACCGCCGTTTCAAGCGCGTAGCCCCAAAACGAAGGTGGAAGCTCAGTGAAACTCATCATGGATCGAACCATGTCCAACAAAGTTCGATTACGACGCTCCGATACACCATTCAGCTGAGGTGTCATAGGAGGAGTCCACTGAGAGAGAATCCCATTCTCTTTCAGATAGTCCAAAAACTCGGTACTTAAGTATTCTCCACCTCGATCCGATCGAAGTGCTTTAATACTTTTACCTAGCTTGTTTTCTACTTCAGCCTTGAATTCTTTGAACTTTTCAAATGCTTCAGACTTATATTTCATTAAATATAAATACCCATACCTTGAATAATCATCAGTAAAGGTAATGAAGTAGGTGTGGCCAAATTGAGTACCAATTCTAAATGGACCACAAACATCTGAATGGATCAAATCCAACAGATTTTGACTACGCTCAGGTTTCCCCTTAAAAGGAGATTTAGTCATTTTTCCTTTCAGGCAGGACTCACAAGTAGGTAGAGAGTTAATATCAGACATATCAAACATGCCCTCTCCCACTAGCTTGTTCATCCTCCTTGAGGAAATATGACCTAGCCTAGCATGCCAAAGGTTTGCCGGGTTTTGACTATCGATTTTCCTTTTGTTTGTTGTTACCGGTTTATCAACATAATTTAATGGAACGTCTTTTAATTTTAAGTTATATAGATCGTTTTCAAGTTGTCCATTTCCAATCAAACATTCATTCTTGTAAATATTGCAAATCCCATTCACAAAATTGCAAGAAAAACCATCTCTATCAAGCATAGAAACAGAAATAATGTTTTTAATCAAATCTAGAACAAATAAAACATCTCTCAAAAGTAACTTAAAATGGTTCTGCAAAATTAAATAAACATCTCCCACAGCTTTGGCTTCAACTCTAGAACCATTTCCGAGCCTCAGCTGCGTCTCACCCATTCTAAGCTTGCGACTTTTTTGTCATCACCTGCAAATCATTGCAAATGTGAGATCCACATCCGGTATCCAATACCCAAGAAGTAGTATTAAGTGAAACATTTATTTCAATATAGAACATACCCTTCGCAGTTCGCAACTGCTCTAGATATTTCTTGCAGTTACGTTTCTAATGACCGGGTTTCTTGCAGTGATGGCAAACATCCTTGGACTTTTCCATGTTTGAAGCCTTTGTCTTGTTCTTCTTCTTGGGTCCGATTTTCTTGGGTGGGGCAGAACATTTCTTACCCTTTGTACTTGGCCCCTTCTTAGCTGAAGAAGAGGAGCCCACCAAGAGAACTGGTTTATCCTTCTTTAAAGTGGCTTCATATGTTACAAGCATATTGGCCATCTCTTCAAGGGAGGCCTCTATCTTGTTCATATTGAAATTCACCACAAATCCGTCAAACGAAGAAGGAAGAGAGAGAAGTAATAAGTCCACATTGAGTTCATGCTCCAACACCAAATCAAGCGTTACCAACTTCTGAATGAGCCAAATCACTCGTACCCCATGATCACGGACCGAAGTCCCTTCACGCATGCGACACGTCATTAGCTCTTTTACAGTAGCGAACCTTTCAGCTCTCGATTGAGCCCCAAAAAGTTCCTTGAGTTGTACGTGAATGTCAGCAGCATTCATGGTATCCTCAAATCACCTCTGGAGTTCATCAGACATCGAGGCTTGCATATAGCATTTGGCCTTGATATCATGGTCCCACCATGTATCAAGTTTGGCCAACTCTTCCGGACTTATGTCAGCTGGTGCTTCCTTCGGAGGAGATTTTTCTAACACGTAGAGCATCTTCTCCGAGGTCAAGACAATCTTCAACTTACGGAACCATTCCGTATAGTTTGCGCCAGTCAGTTTATTTTGTTCGAGAATAGAGAATAGTGGATTGCGCGAATTCATCTTAATGAAATACTGAAAAGAACAGACAATAATCAGTGATTGTTTAATTAATTTACTAAGACATAAAATAGGCGAAATTTATTTTATGAATCTCACTCCCACTATTTTAACGATTTCACTACCCTCTAGTGAAAACGGAAAACTGTTTTCCTTAGTGGGAACATGGAGTCCAATTGACAAACTATGGTCCCGAATAATATCAGCCAACCATAATTTTCAAAAGGTAGAGCCCAATTTCTTCCAAAGCAACCTCGAAGTTTTTACCTCATGTCCAATAAGGGCCCAATAATATGACGCCGTTTATTGTGACATGTCAAGATGACCCATCAATATTAAGTTGTGATGGACGGTCGCCATGTGGATCCCCCAATAATATGAGCCGATCCCATGGGAGTTCCACCCAACTTACAACATGTGTCGATCTAATGTACAGCTTTCCGACGAACGGGCCCCCCCAATAATATGAGCCGGACCGTATCCGCGGGTAGCATCTCATAAATTGATCGTTGATGGAAGGTAGGAACATTTAAACAATATTTAAATTTCCTTTTAATCTTGATATCAATTTTAAATCACATTTAAAATGAGGGATTTTAATTTTGAAAATTTGTCTCATCATTTAAAATTTGTATGCTTGCGGGATTCATACAATTTAGTCTAAACATGCATGCAACGATAATATCATATATTATATTTTAGGATGATCGATTCCATTACTAATCGACCCGTGGTTGCCAATCACGAGTCTAAGTCCAATCCTAGGTAATATGCAGGTATGCAATGCAATCCTATTACATTGAGCTTTCAATTTACATTTCTTCAGTCTTCATTGTCTGCTGGGCCCACCATTTCTTCAAATCTTCATCTCCCACTAAGTCTAATGTATTTACAATAAATAACTATGACAAGTAGGGGATACATTTCAAGGGGTGGGAACGGGCCATAAACCAGGCCCACTTTTATTACATATGACAATTCATATTGGGCCATAAACCAGACCCATTAATAAATCCAATAACAATAAAAACAAATGTAAATTCCTAACATACACCTACAAAATTGGTCATGGCAATCGATCATCCTTATCCAATAATATTTAATTCAAAATTAATTTATTGGATAACATGCAATGACAATTAAATTTAAAAAGGATAAAATCATATTCCATATATAAAATCTTATTTTACATACAAAATCATATTTTATCTTTTTATCAAATAAAATCATATTTTACATATAAAATCCAATTTTATACATAAAATCATATTTTACTCAATATTTCCATAAGATCATATCTTATCATCAATTGTACCAAAAATAATTAATTTCATAAAATCTGATTTAACGGATAAAATCTATAAATTTTCCAAAAATTCAAATTTATCCAAAAATCAATTTTAAAATTTTCGGACTCGAACAATTTGATCCGACGCCTCGTGGACCAATCAAAAACAATTTTTGATCGGACCAAAAATAGAATTTTAACATATTAAAATTTTAATTAAAAATTAAAAATTAAATTTTCCCGGGCCGCCCGGGACGATCCCGGGCAGCCCGTCGCTGCCCTGGGCAGCGACCATCGCTGCCTCTGTTTTTGCCCGTCAAAAATTTTAATTTTATTTTGTTTCAAAAACCGAGGCTTAAAAATTTTTTTTGTACAATCGATTAATTTAATCGCTTGATCTAAGCAACCTGGCTCTGATACCACTGTTGGATAACGGTGATCAGATCAATCAGAATTGATACCCGGTGCAGCGGAAGTTTTAAAAATTTTATATGGAACAATTCCATATCATGGGTATCAAAACTTTACGATTAAATTGTGCGTGTAAAAATTAAATAACAATTATAAATTTTTACCTTGAAATCTCGAAACGAGATTATGGACACCAACAGATTACTCTGCTCTTGTTGTATATCCCAGGAACTGATGGACGAACAATTCTTCAATCAGGTCCACGAACAGAAGTTTAATCCCTCTGATAGATTGCACTAGAAAATCTATCAGAAGTTTCTATGAAGAGAATTAACGAATTTGATCCGTTAAACCAGACTGTAAATTCAAAATTCACAGGCTGGATTTTTCGAGCAGACAGGGAGGGGGCGGCGGCCACAGTAGGGAAAAATAGGGTTTTCGAAAATATTTTGTGACCTCTGTTGTTTAATTTCTGTACTGCAATAACTTATTTATAATGTGGGCTGCTAACAGCTTAGGGCCCATTAGTCATAAGTTCAAGTCTGACAAGCAAAGCCCGCATGTTCAGAAATTAATATAAAATTCATCGTGACTCAGATTGATAAACCAATTTCACCAATGTGCACAGAAACCATTTCTGCATCTTTTAAAGTCAAGATAAATTTTTTGAATCTGAATTCAGTGATTTTCAAAAATGCCCATCCCTATGTCATTTTAGGAAATCTTACTCCTCTACTCTGATATAAGAAGTCCTACTTCTTTGTTCATTAAATTTAACTCTTTAAATTTAACTATCTCAACGGGGATTAAAAATCCATTACTTGTGTGACCCTCAATGGTTCAGGGATACAGCTAGCCGTGGGCTCACAACTCCTTGTGACTCAGAAAAATAATTTCCGACTTGCCCATCGAATCATGGTAAGAGCGCCTAGCAACATCGCCCCATGATTCCCTAGGTATCACTGATAGTGCCTGTAAGAACCAATAGATTTTGGTTAGCGTACAGTACGGTCCCTTCATCCATATATCCCGATCGAATCAACAACCATTGGTAAATCGAGAGTCGTTCGAGATTCGATAACTATGCAATGCATCTTGAAGATCAAATAGTGACATCGCATGTGCTACTAAGAAACCATTTCTTAAAACACATCATGTACTCTGGCCAGAGATTCGTCACACTAATATCTCCTCAGATTGCATAGGATATCCACACTAGCAAGTATGTGGTGAATCCTTGACAACAAAGCATCGACTCCTATATGTGTCATAACTGTACCCAATCCCGACACCTGATGACCTCAATGGAGTCGGTAAACGAGTCAAAGTACAGTACTAGCATATAGAGTCTCAATGATGTTTCAAGTAGTAAGGACTAATGGTGTACAACCAAAACCGCAGACTTTATCCACTCAATAAGTGATAACCACTTGGAAAGTCCGGATATGGTAGTTCGATCATTCATCGTATGAATATCCATTTGCATGATTTGAACATCTCTATGTTCCATACCAATGAAACGTGGTACTCGGCATCGCAAATGCTAGTCTCAATCTCGAGCGATCCTTATCCTTATTAACGGACGGCTCAATCGACTAGGAACTGTTTAGAATATACAGTGACTATAAGATGTGTTTCATGATAGTCATCCCCATGTGCCACCACATCTTACATATACTATAGTATATTCAAGGTCTTCATCTAAACATCTTATAGTATGTCACAACATAATAATATGATAAAAGATAAAGTAAACGCCTTTATAAAAGTGTAAATTATATTAAACAAAAGATTGTTTATACATAGAGTCATCAAAGCCCTTAGCCACAAGTTGGCTCACCGGGTACCCACTCTTTCAGTGGCCACCTGGGCCAAGTTCCGGACAGCTTTTCAGAAGCTGTATTTTCCTCCTGCACTCCGTCAGTCGAAGGCAGGTGAGCTTCTGAGTCTGCGACAGGGAGCCATGTCTATTGATGAGTATCAGCAGAAGTTCTTTGATCTGCTATCCTATTGCCCCGAGATTGCTGACAACTCTGGGATGAAGTATAATCTGTTCCTTCAGGGCCTTAACCCTGAGATCCATGACCGTGTGGCGGTTGGCGACGACATGTCCTACGAGGGTTTGGTGAGCCGTTGTCACCATGCGGAGGACAGCATTCGACGGAACAGGTCTTTCTCTCAGTCGAGACCTGCTAGTTCTTTGGGTCCCCATGCCCAATCTTTCAAAAAGTCTGGATCTACTTCTTCTTCCTCTGGCTCTGCTGGATGTGTAAGATTAGCAAACACGATTACAATTTGAATCGCACCCTCTAACCAATAAACAAAAGATCCAAAGTTTTGCCCAATCTTTGAAACAAGTAAAATTGATAGGGTTTTGCTAATCTTACACATCCAGATTCATATCATTTGGTATCAGAGCCAAGGTTTTGAATCAAGTAAGTACCTATCTTCATCTATCTCTATTCTTCGTGTTCTTCGTGTTCTTCGTTCTTCATCTAAGTCTATTCTTTATCAAATTTTTGTGTCGTTTCTTTCAAACTTGTTATCCAAGTCTCGTGTCTTGTGCTACAAGTTATAAATTAAAAAAAAAGAGTGGTTGAGTGAATTCTTTGGAGTGAATTGTGAGAATTTGTGTGAGGATATTTTATTACTAACCTTTTTCTTGCAAGTACAATGTTTTAAAGAAACTTTGATGAGTATAGGAAGAGTGAAAAAAGATTATATGGGTATGATAGTAGTAGGAGAGAGAGAAGAGATGATGATGGTTGTCGTGGAGAAAAAAATTTTAATTATTATTTGGATATGTTTAAGAAAAATAAAATTCCATCGTTTGATGGTTATTCAGATTCGGAATCGTATTTGAAGTGGGAGGAAAGGGTAGATAATATATTTGATGGTCGTGATCTATCTGAAGCTAGGAAGGTTAAATTTGTTGTAAAAGAGTTTACTGACTATGCTTGCACTTGGTGGGATAGATTGGATGAAAATAGGGAAAGACGTGGATTGCGTCCTATTTCTACATGGGGTGAGATGAAGAGAGCTATGCGGAAACGTTTTGCTCCTAATCACTGTGAATCTCCTAAACGTGAACATCAAGGTACATCTAAACTTTCAAATTCTAGTACCTTTGATATTGCATGCTTATGGTGTCATAGAAAAGATATGCATGATATGAGCCAATGTTTTAAGGAGGCTATGATGAAAGTGTCGGATTATTGTGTAGAGGTTGAATCAAAAGTTGAAGTTGAAGACATTGAGAAACTTGATGTTGATAAAACTTCATTGATTGATGATGTGAGTGTCGAAATTTGTGCGGTGGAAGGTGAATGGATTGATGAAAAATCTTCTATTGTGCATGGTGTGGTTGGTAGTGATTTAAGTGTTGGAGAATGTGAAGTGGTAGATGATTTTGTATGTGTTGAAGATTCATCTGATATTTTTGTTGTAGATGAGAGTCTTATGGATTTTCATAGTGGGACTAGTAATTTGTTGGATGAGTCTTGTAATCCTGTAATTCAATTGAATCCAAAAGAATTTCTTGAGGATCAATTGGGATTTGAAATTTTGAGTGATATGGCTGAAAAAAAAAGTGATGAAAAAAGTGAGATAGCCATAGAAAAATAAAAAGAAATCTTTAAGGTCGAAAAAAGAGTTCAAAAGAGTGATATGGTCTTTGAGAGAAAAAAAGAGAGGAAAGAAAAGAGAGGAAAGAGACCAAGAAAAAAAAAATATTATGGTCCAAAATGGTGAGGATGAAAATTTTGTTCAAATGAATAAAATCCCTAAAGTACTTTTGTACAAAGAGGTTTTATCTCATTGTCATGATTTAGCCGGTTCAATCCCGAGCATTGTTTGTTCTTCTTTGCATGATTTTGGTGATGCATTGATGAAGAAGCAAAGGAGAAGTCATACTAAAAGTCTTCACATGTTGGTTCCATATGAGGTTGGTCACGTCCTTGGAGAGGTTAGGGATTTGAGAGTTGTTCCATTCGAGAGGTATGATTTAACCTTAAATATTGAATACCAATCAAATGTCTACTTTCAAAGGTATGATCTCAATTCTCAATTGTTGGGATTTAATGATTTTGTTGAGAGATTTGTGACTATGATATCTATGAAATATGCTTTAATTTCAAATTGTGATTTTAAGTCTCTTGAAATTTTGCATACTACAAGAGTGATTGATTTGGATCATATTGATGTGTTGAAGTCACTTTTTGATCTCAATGTGTTTGAATCGTTGTATGTTATGAAATTGAGTGATTTGGCTTATGTTATTGTGTGCGAGTGTTGCATAAATAGCATAGGTGGAAAGTCCTATTTGCTTGAGTGGCTAGTGTTAACTTTTGGGCTAGCTAATGTGCGTAATACTTTCATGAGATTGATGAGTTGTGTTTTTCATGCATCTATGGGTAACTTTGTTGTGATATACTTTGATTTTATCTTATTATATAGCAAAATTTTTAAAGTGCATGTTGAACATTATGGAATTGTGTTAATCATGTTGGATATGAAGTTTTTGGGTCATGAGCATGTTAGAAAGTTGAATGTCTTTCGTGCAAAGGAACTTATTGATTTTGGTGTAAGTTCTCAAGGATTAAAAGTTGTTGGTGAAGAGTTGATTAAGTACCAACAAGGTAAGGAAAATGTATTAGTTACTACACTATCACCAAGGTATGAGTTCTTATCTCTTTTGATTACGAGGTGCTTATGGTTTTAAAATGTTAATAAATTGCATGAATGGGTTAATGATTTTGAGAATGTGTTTGAAAAGTACTTGTGCAATGTTCATCATAAATTTTATGTGAGCAAGTATTTGTTTAAAGAAAATAAGTTTCTCTCTATATGTTCGTCATTGCATGATTTAATTGATGAATGGACATGTGTGTTGATTTTGAAGTGTAATTTTGAGAGATCTAAAAGGATGAATCTGTTAGATGAATATTTGTTATGGTATCACATGAAGAGATATATCGAGTGGATTTGTGAGTGGCATATTGCATTTGGCTTGAATCTTATTCCTAGAAAACAATGGTTGTTCTTATCTATGAATTTTGTGTTGGGGTTAACTAGGTCTAAGAAGGGGAGGAATTTGATCTTTGTCTTGCTAAATGGAATTTTAATCATGTTTAAGTATGTGAGTGGTTATAAGGTGTTTAGTTTAAGTGTAAGAAATTTAGTGAGTCTTGATATAGTTTTGAGTGAGCAACGTATACTAGTAAATGTGGAAATTAGTCTTAAAGTTTCTAAATCGTGTTTGAATTTTGTAGGTAAGGGGCAAGATTTGAGGACAAATCTTTTTGAAGAAGGGGAGTCTGATATGAATCTAGAAGGCGCTCAAAGATTCATATTGTTCCAAGATTTGCTTCATGATTTACATTCGAGAGTTGAAGGGTTTGAAATTCATGGCAATCAAGTTGGAGTACTTGAAGATCACTTTGAAGAATGTTACAATGTTATTGAAGTTCAAAGAAGTCGATCACTTTGAAGGATGTTACAATGTTATTGAAGTTCAAAGAAGTCAAGAGAGAGGAGAAAATGTCGAAGAGAATTCAAAAATATGCAACAGAGACGCATGCGCACCCGCGCCTCAGTCGAGTGATTTCAAGAGTTCCGGACAGACCTCTATGCGCACCCGCGCCAACTTCATGTGCGCCCGCGCGTAGGTCCAGAGAGCCATGCGCGCCCGCGCTGCGGAGTTTTACACATAGTTCGGCGTGTTTGTGTGTGTGCGAGACTTTTTGATATTCTAGCATTATTTTATATATTTTGAGTCTTTTAATTATACTAGGAAACTTTCTAGATGATATCTTTGATATCTTTAGGCTATATTTTGCGTTATCTTTTATTTTTGATTGTAAACTATAAATACTTTTGTTTTATTTCATTAATAAGAATTCAGATTCAGTTTATACAAAAATTATTGAAAATTCTCTCAAGAATTTTATTCAAAGCTTTGCTTTGTTCTTCAAATCAAACTTTCTCAGTTAATTACTTGGAAACGTTTGTCGATTGTTTCTCACTGAAGATTGTCAGATACAAGTTTATCTGAAGGTTTTCTTTGGTTTCAATTGTTGTGGTTTCTGTTGTTAATCGTACCGTCGATTAAAGGTGGAAATCCAAAACCCTATCAATTTTACTTGTTTCAAAGATTGGGCAAAACTTTGGATCTTTTGTTTATTGGTTAGAGGGTGCGATTCAAATTGTAATCGTGTTTGCTAATCTTACACATCCAGATTCATATCAGTATGGGAGCCACCTCCTGAAACGACGGCACAGCGTGCTACATACCAGGGCCCGATCTGTCTCTGTTATCTGATCTTTGACCTCGAGTTTATAGGGAGTTCACTTTGCATGCATGTATACTCATACTCTCGTACTGAGCGTTTTATGCTCACGTCTCGTACTCTGTGTTTCTGGACACCCTATTCCATGGGACAGGTGTGAGACCCCATTTCTAATCCTCTAATATCGAATAATTAAACATAATCAAACACAATAAGCCGTGAAAAACGAATCAAAATTTTTTTTTTTTTTGAAAAGCACTACGCGCCCGCGCCATAATCAGGCGAGCCCGTGCCGAGCCTTTGCAAAACAACGGCGCACCCGTGCCAAGAACCGCGCCCTCGCTTCGCGAATCAACGGCGCGCCTGAGCCAAGAGCCGCGTGCCCGCGCCAATAACAGCGCGCCCGCGCCGCCCTCTCGAACTGCTGAACTCCAAGGCACAAAAGAAAAGTCTAACAAACTAAACTCAAAAACTCAAGCAACCAAGGTTCAAACATCATAAATACATGAGATCTAAGGAGTTGAAACACCAACAAAACGATGTTTAACAGTACAAGTTTGACGTTAGGGATCCGTTCGACTAAACAAAATACTACAAATCCAAAAGGTACGACCCTAAGATACACGGTGTCTCACTTCTATCATCACACCCCGAGCTAACCCAAAAGACTTGGTCCAGCTCCTGATCCTCCTGTTGCCAAGTACACATACAAACAAAGACAACAGCCGGATGAACCGGTTAGAAATATAATTTCTAAGTAAAAGAGACAGGCATGCAATATCAAGTAAACACCTCAGATTGAAATGTAATAATCAGTAACAAATCAAAATGAGAATGAATGAATGCATGACTTCAAAACTCGGGACTATCAAATCAGATAATCTAAATATCAATCGTTATTCGGTTGGGATTCCGGGGCCAAGTCTTCACAACAACTCACCGACACACCTATTCGGGGTGGATGTCGTTCAACTCAACCCCTAGACTTCAGAGCAACTATAAGAAGTATTCTGGCAATTGGAAAAACTCGAAATCCAAAGCCACTTCAATATAGCTCCCTAAATCGTCTAATTTCAAAACGAATCGAGAAATCGGCTCAATATGAATGCAAGTGAAAATAGAGTAACAATCAAATTCACTCAAGAAAATAAACATGTAGTATGTGATTTTCGGGAACTCGAGTATAAGTCAATCTCGAGTATTCGTTCCCATTCATTTCATTGTCGACTTTTACCTTTTCTCGAAACTTCAAGTGATTCCTGTCAACAAGAGATAACTCGATATCATAGTCTATTCGGATAACAAACTCAAAGTCGATACAACAATCAATAATATACAGTCTTCAATTCTTCAATCGATAAACAAGTCTCCAAGTTTGATCAATCTCCCGAATCCTCAATCAACTGTCAAAACATCGAATACGGACTCAATATCAACTCGGAATTCAAACTCAATCAAATTCGATATACAAATCAAACCGAACCAAAACCGATAACTCAAACTCGATTTCGACGGCATAATGGCTATAAACTGACTATCTGGAAATACAAACCATCAAACAACAATCACAATAACTCAATCATCATCCCAATCCATCAAAACAACTCAAATCCAACTTCAATAAAAATCATCATTTTCGAAAATATGCCTCAAAAATCATATAAAATCCAAACTTCGTTCTTTTTCCAAACCAACTTTGAGTACACGATCTATACTATCTCAGGAACGACATACTCCAATATTATCAAATTCTGACAACCCAACTAAATTCAAAGTTCAAGGATCAAAGCAAAACTTACGTACAAATGAAGCCCTCGCTGCGGTGATTGTGAATCCCAACTCGGAATGAAAATCTAACGGTCGGATCGAGCGAATCAAATGGAAAGGAAGCTTGAAATGTCGTCTCCCATGGCTTCCAATAGTACGTACGAAAAGGAGAGGAGAAGGGAGAGGAGGGAAATGATTTGATGTGATGGTGAGGCAAGTTGCCTTAAGATATTATACAAAATCCAATTTTTGCATTTCAGTCCTTAATTTCTCCAAGTTTGAAAAAATGACCCCTGCGAATATCAATACGATTCTTAAATACTGAAAACTCTGATTATCTCGATTAAACTCAATTATAATAAAATCGGTGCATTAAAATTCTCCCCCTCTAAGATCCGATTTCATCCTTGAAATCTGATAGATCACAGACTGAACAAGAACGAATCATACTGAAGACGAACTCACCTCAATCGAATAACTCTGGAAATCGCTGCCTCATATCGGATTCGGTCTCCCAGGTTGCTTCTTCAACTCCGTGACGACTCCACTGCATCTTCACCAAGGGAATCGACTTGTTTCTGAGCTGCTTCTCTTTCCTATCGAGAATCTGGATCGGTCGCTCGAAGTAACTCAGAGTCTCATCAAGTTTGGCCTCGTCCAGCTGAAGAACGTGAGACGGATCCGGATGATATTTCCGTAGCATCGAAACGTGAAACACATCGTGGATGCCTGAAAGAGACGGAGGAAGAGCAATCCTATAGGCAAGATCGCATATCTTCTCCAGAATCTCATACGGACCAATGAACCTCGGCGACAACTTTCCTCTCTTTCCGAATCTGACAGTGCCCCTGAACGGAGAAATCTTCAAAAACACACGGTCTCCCTGATCAAAAGACAGTGGTCTGCGTCGGACATTCGCATACTTGGCCTGTCGATCCTGGGCTATCTTCATTCTAACTCTAATCAGCTTCACCTGCTCCGCCATATCACGAATCATATCTGGACCCAACTCAGGTGATTCTGAAATCTCATCCCAAAATAACGGAGATCTGCACTTCTTCCCGTACAAGGCTTCGAAAGGTGCCATTCCAATACTCGCCTGGAAGCTATTATTGTACGAAAACTCCACTAGAGGCAAAGAATCTTGCCAACCTGAACCAAAATCAAGCACTACTGCGCGAAGCATATCCTCCAAAGTTTGGATCGTACGCTCGGACTGACCGTCGGTCTGAGGGTGATACGCTGTGCTCAAATGCAAACGATTACCCAATGCCTCCTGAAGACTGTGCCAAAAGTGAGAAGTGAACCTCGGATCTCTATCTGATACTATCGACTTTGGCATGCCGTGCAATCTCACAACCTCTCTGACATACAATTCGGCCATCTGATCGTGACGGTAAACAAGCAGATTTCGTCAACCGATCAATCACTACCCAAATCGCATCACAACCTCTGACTGAATACGGTAGTTTGGTGACGAAGTCCATAGAGATGTGATCCCATTTCCATTCCGGGACAGGCAAGCTGTGCAACAAACCACCCGGTTTCTTCCTCTCGGCTTTCACTTGTTGACAATTCAGACAACGAGACACAAATCTCGTGACGTCTCCCTTTAGCTGCTTCCACCAGAACTGAGTCTTCAAGTCATTATACATCTTTCGGCCTTCAGGATGAACACTGAACCGACTGCAATGCGCCTCTCGAAGAATACGCTGTCTCAACTCAGAAACGTCGGGCACAACTATACGGCTGTTCACAAACAAAACATCATCCTTGACCTGAAACTCTGACTGATGACCTGATCGGACTCTCTCTATCGAATTTTGAATACTCGGATCTGATCTCTGTGCCTCTCTGATCAACTGAAACAACTTTGGCTCGGCCTGAATCACAAAAACTCTGATAGATCTCCTATCGGTCTCAAACTCCAAACCAGAAGTACAAAAATCCTCAATTAATCGAGAGACACCCATCGTAGTAAGAGACAATGAACAAAGTTTTTGACTAAGAGCATCTGCAGCTGCATTCGACTTTCCAGGATAATACTTGATCTCGCAGTCGAAGTCCTTAAGCAAATCCATCCATCTCCTCTGCCTCATATTCAGCTCGGACTGAGAAAACAAGTATTTCAGGATCTTGTGGTCAGAAAATATCTCAAACGACTCGCCGTACAGGTAATGGCGCCAAGTCTTCAAAGCAAATACAATTGCAGCTAGCTTGAGATCATGCATCGGATAACGAGTCTCGTGCGGCTTCAGCTACCTTGAAGCATAAGCTATGACATGCTTCCTCTGCATAAGAATGCATCCAAGACCACGGTGAGAAGCATCGCAATACACAGAGAAACCTCCAGTACCTGATGGAATAGACAAGATCGGAGCGCTGGTCAATCTCTTATTCAGCTCAATGAAACTAGCCTCACACTGTTCGGACCAAACAAACGGTGCATTCTTCTGGGTCAACTGAGTAATCAGCTTTGCAATGGAAGAGAAGCCCTCGATAAATCAGCGATAATACCCCGCTAAACCCATGAAGCTTCGGATTTCTGGCACTGATGTCGGTCTCTGCCAATTCATAACTGCCTCGATCTTACTGGGGTCCACAGATATTCCATCTCCTGATACAATGTGGCCTAGAAAAAAAAATCGGTCCAACCAGAACTCGCACTTTGATAGCTTAGCATACAACTGTTTGGCTCGCAAGGTCTGCAATACAATCCTCAAATGCTCGGCATGATCAGAACGGTTCTTCGAATAGATCAGAATGTCATCGATGAAGATGATGACGAACTCATCTAGATACCGCTGAAAGATACGATTCATCAGGTCCATAAAAACTGCTGGAGCATTGGTCAAACCAAACGGCATGACTATGAATTCGAAATGCCCATATCTGGTTCTGAAAGCTGTCTTCGGCACATCCTCATCGCGAACTCTCAGCTGATGATACCCTGATCGCAGATCTATCTTCGAATACACTGAAGAACCTTTTAGTTGATCAAGAAGATCGTTGATTCTTGGTAGAGGATACTTGTTCTTGACCGTCTCTTGATTCAACTGGCGGTAGTCGATGCAAAGTCGCATAAAACCGTCTTTCTTCCTCACAAAGAGCACTGGTGCACCCCAAGGCGATACGCTAGGTCGGATGTATCCCTTGGCAATCAAATCTTCTAACTGTTCCTTCAATTCTTTCAACTCTAACGGAGCCATACGGTAAGGTGCTTTCGAAATAGGCTGAGTACCTGGTGCAAGTTCAATGCTAAATTCGATGTCTCGAATAGGCGGTAAACCAGGAATCTCGTCTGGAAACACATCAGGAAACTCGCTAACAACGGGTATCTCAGACAACTCAGGACTAGACCTCTGAACATCCATTGCATAAATCAAGAATCCCTCTGCTCCTTTCTGTAGCAAACGAGACATGGATAAAACAGAAATCAACGGAATTTTGGATCGAGAACCCTTACCGAAAAACTTCCAATCGTCTGCCATCTCAGGTCTGAATCGAACCACTTTCTGAAAGAAATATACTATCGCCCTATACTTGGTCAGAGCATCAATCCCGACAATACAGTCAAAATCAGATAATCCAAGTACGATGCAGTCAATCTCAATCGAATTCCCTTCGGATTCTATTACACAATTTTGGATCATTCTCACCAAAACAATTCCTCCACCCAAAGGTGAAGTAATAGAAACAACATCAGATAATGGCTCAGCAAATAAATCATGCATCACGACAAATCTTTCAGAAATAAAACAGTGAGAAGCACCCGTTTCAATCAACACAAACACAGGATAACCAAAAATCGAACAGTTACCTGTTATCACGTCATTCGGGGCTGCATTGGCTTGATCCTCTGTCAAGGCAAACACCCTCGCCTGCTGTCGAGGAGGTTGGTTCTGATTCTGATTACCTCCCCGATGAGTCTGCTGTTGAGGTTGAAAGGAATGAACTGCAGAAGCTGATCTCTCTGGCTGAGCTGGCGGTCGAGAAGAACTGCCGCTCTGAGCTCTATCGGATCCTCGCTGAGGACAAACTCTAGCAAAGTGACACGGCTGTTGGCAGATATTGCAACTACCAAACACGCCTCGACACTGATCACTGGGATGACGTCCTCCACACTTGCTGCATGAAGCTCCAGAAAACCCTGAACTCTGCCCAGAACTGAACTGTCTAGAGCCACTGGAACTCGATGAACTGTTACCAGACTTCTTGAAATTCTTCCCCTTCGGCCGATACTGATCTCGCTTGTTTCTGCCACTGTTGCCTCCCTCAAACCTCTGAGGCTGATTCTACTGCTGAGAAGGTTGATACTGATACTGAGACTGTTGAGGCTGAAATTGAACAGGCTGGTTCTGAAAAGATCTCTGCTGCTGCTGAGGAGCTACCTGATTAACTCGTTGCATCAAGAATCCGGTTTTGGCTCCCTTTGCTTGATCCATAGCATCTGCGAAGTTGTTGGTTCTTCCGGTATTGACCAAGGTAAATATCTCAGGGTTCAAGCCATTGATGAAATGGTCGGCCTTGGCTTCCTCGTTATCTGCAACGTGAGATGCAAACCTCAAGAGACTGTCAAATTTGCTCACATAGTCCTCAATGCTCAAGTTCCCTTGTTTCAGATTCGAAAATTCGGCATCATTTTCCTTTCGATACGAGACAGGAAAGAAACGCTTAAAGAACTCAGTCTTGAACAAGCTCCAAGTGATGGCGGTGCCTCGGTTCTCATTCGCTCTCTTGGTTGTGGTCCACCAATTCTTAGCAACACCCTGCAACTGATGACTGACTAACCTAATTCTGCGGTCATCGGTATAGTCGAGGGAATCAAAGAGCTCATCCATTTCATCTAGCCAACTTTCACAAGCAACGGAGTTCTCGGTACCCGTTAAAGTAGGCGGTCGGAAAGATCGAAACCTCTTCAGTAGAGTCTCCATCGGGGTTGCAGTTGCATCAAACTGATCCATTCCAGTACTACCCTGATCATTCTGAGGAGTTATCACTGGCGGCGGATTCTCAGTAGAATGAGGAGTCAAAGGTGGTTGATCCCTTCTCAAAGATCGTCGAGGTGCCATCTGATATCAAGGGTTAGGACACAATATCTCAGACTTATTCTCAATCTCATAACCTCGGTGTCCAAAACTCTGCTCTAAGTACTCATGAATCTCAATGATAAACGAGAACAGATAATAGTACAAGGACAAATATATATATCACTTAATTCATGCTTTTTAATTAAATCACTACTCATGTAATTCAATTAACTCAAGAATCATAAAGCATGCTCGCACGTATTTAAAAATAATCATTTAAATAAATCAATCACATGCGAGAGTTCAATTCATGCGGACTCGATCTACCCCGCTCACTCTATTTCAAATCCAAGAATCCTAGGGCTCTGATACCACTTAATGTGAGACCCCGTTTCTAATCCTCTAATATCGAATAATTAAACATAATCGAACACAATAAGCCGTGGAAAACGAATCAAAAATTTTATTTTTTTTTTTTTTTTTTTGAAAAGCACTACGCGCCCGCGCCATAATCAGGCGCGCCCGCGCCCTCGCTTCGCGAATCAACGGCGCGCCCGCGCCGCCCTCTCGGACTGCTGAACTCCAGGGCACAAAAGAAAAGTCTAACAAACTAAACTCAAAAACTCAAGCAACCAAGGTTCAAACATCATAAATACATGAGATCTAAGGAGTTGAAACACCAACAAAACGATGTTTAACAGTAAAAGTTTGACGGTAGGGATTCGTTCGACTAAACAAAACAGTACAAATCCAAAAGGTACGACCCTAAGACACACGGTGTCTCACTTCTATCATCACACCCCGAGCTAAACCAAACAACTTGGTCCAGCTCCTGATCCTCCTGTTGCCAAGTACACATACAAACAAAGACAACAGCCGGATGAACCGGTTAGAAATATAATTTCTAAGTAAAAGAGACAGGCATGCAATATCAAGTAAACACCTCAGATTGAAATTTAATAATCAGTAACAAATCAAAATGAGAATGAATGAATGCATGACTTCAAAACTCGAGACTATCAAATCAGATAATCGAAATATCAATCGTTATTCGGTTGGGATCCCGGGGCCAAGTCTTCACAACAACTCACCGACACACCCATTCGGGGTGGATGTCATTCAACTCAACCCCTAGACTTCAGAGCAACTATAAGAAGTATTCTGGCAATTGGAAAAACTCGAAATCCAAAGCCACTTCAATATAGCTCCCTAAATCGTCTAATTTCAAAACGAATCGAGAAATCGGCTCAATATGAATGCAAGTGAAAATAGAATAACAATCAAATTCACTCAAGAAAATAAACATGTAGTATGTGATTTTCGGGAACTCGAGAATAATTCAATCTCAAGTATTCGTTCCCATTCGTTTCATTGTCGACTTTTACCTTTTCTCGAAACTTCAAGTGATTCCTGTCAACAAGAGATAACTCGATATTATAGTCTATTCAGATAACAAACTCAAAGTCGATACAACAATCAATAATATACCGTCTTCAATTCTTCAATCGATAAACAAGTCTCCAAGTTCGATCAATCTCCCGAATCCTCAATCAACTGTCAAAACATCGAATACGGACTCAATATCAACTCGGAATTCAAACTCAATCAAATTCGATATACAAATCAAACCGAACCAAAACCGATAACTCAAACTCGATTTCGACGGCATAACGGCTATAAACTGACTATCCGGAAATACAAACCATCAAACAACAATCACAATAACTCAATCATCATCCCAATCCATCAAAACAACTCAAATCCAACCTCAATCAAAATCATCATTTTCAAAAATATGCCTCAAAAATCATATAAAATCCAAACTTCGTTCTTTTTCCAAACCGACTTCGAGTACACGATCTATACTATCTCAAGAATGACATACTCCAAGATTATCAAATTCTGACAACCCAACTAAATTCAAATTCAAGGATCGAAGCAAAACTTACGTACAAATGAAGCTCTCGCTGCGGTGATCGTGAATCCCAACTCGGAATGAAAATCTAATGGTCGGATCGAGCGAATCAAACGAAAAGGAAGCTTGAAATTTTGCCTCCCATGGCTTCCAACAGTACGTACGAAAAGGAGAGGAGAAGGGAGAGGAGGGAAATGATTTGATGTGATGGTGAGGCAAGTTGCCTTAAGATATTATAAAAAATCCAATTTTTGCATTTCAGTCCTTAATTTCTCCAAGTTTGCAAAAATGATCCCCTGCGAATATCAATACGATTCTTAAATACTGAAAACTCTGATTATCTCGATTAAACTCAATTATAATAAAATCGGGGCATTACAGTAGGTTTGCGATTGGATGAGGCGGGTGGATCCAAGAGGTGCTAGGCAGTTGTTGGCCAGCTGGAGCTTCGCCTAGGTTTTATTCTGTTGTTATTTGGAATGATACAATTGTTCGATCTGGTTGTATAATATTTGGGTATTTACAGATTCCTTTACTTGGGATTGTATAATGCTTTTGGTTTCCGCAGTTTTATTCTGATATCTGTTTAATTAAGTTAATTGCATGCCTAAGTTCTGTTTAGTAGGTGATCCAGGTAAGGGTCACTACACTCCGCCTGGTGACAATGGCTCACCAAACCCTCGTAGGACACGTCGTCACCAACCGCCACACGGTCATGGATCTCAGGGTTAAGGCCCTCAAGGAATAGATTATACTTCATCTCGGAGCTGTCGGCAATCTCGGGGCAATAGGATAGTAGATCAAAGAACTTCTGCTGATACTCATCAATAGACATGGCTCCCTATCACAGACTCAGTAGCTCGCCCGCCTTCAACTGACGGAGTGCAGGAGGAAAATAATAGTTCTGAAAAGCTGTGCGGAACTCGGCCCAGGTGGCCACTCCTCTCGGCCCAACAAAAGGTGCATAAGTAAACCTCCACCACCTGCGCGCACGTCCATCCAGAAGATAACCAAGGGTCTCCATCTTCTGCTCCTCGGTGCATTGGAAAGTCTGAAAAGTCATCTCCATGCGGTCTAACCAATTCTCCGCATCCTCCGGAGACTCACCTCCAACCAAGGGCTTAGTCCCCATCTACAAGAATCGACGTACACTGAAACGGTCCTCATCTCGATGACGATGGTGGCGTTCCCGACGAGGCTCCCGGTCGGCATCACCCCAACGCCCACCAATACTGCCATGAGAACTCTGGTCGTCACGATCTGCCATCTACAAAATTAACCTAACGGTTATCTTATTTAGAATCTAAATTCCAAGAATACTTTGCATGCTCTGATACCATAAATGTAGTTCCAATTTACAAGATTAATTGATTAATAATATTTTATTAACAAGATCACAAGTTAAGATCAAGAACACATGACATGAGTAGCTCGGGTCGGTCATGAGTAGCTCGGGTCGGTCATGGTTGTTCAACAATAGCTCGGGCATTGAGCTAGAGCTCGGGCTTGGAGCTAGGGCTCGGGAATGTATTTGTGCTTGGCTCGGGTCGGGGCTTAGGGTGCTCAAGAAAGTGATGTGCAAGGCCAGGGTAGTGTTCGGTCATGGAAAGAACACATGGTATTCAGGTCGGGAATGGATACATGGCTGGAGCTAAAACACGATTAGTGTCCTGCTAGGTGTCATGCACTCGATTGACACCTGTCCCAGCTCATACTCTATAAATAGGAGTTGAGAGTTTGGTCATTTGTACACCTTTCATCTCACTTCTTAGTTCTACTCGGATCAAAGAGTAGCTCGGGAGCTCGGGAAAGAGTAGCTCGGGAGTTCGGGAAGGAGTAGCTTGGGGCTTGACCAGGAGCAGTTCAGGTCGGGCTTGACCAGGAGCAGTTCAGGTCGGGCTTGAAGGGAGAGGTCAGGTCGGGTCAGTCTTGAGACCAGGTCGGGTCGGGTCGGGACTTGGACTAGGGGTTGTCTTCTTCCAGCTTAGTTCAGACTTCGGTGTTAGGTACGATAGTACTGTTCGAAATATCCTGACTGAGTATGCATGTATTATGTGACTGCATGATTTATATGTCATTGATTTATGTTGCATTCATCTGCATATTGAGCTATCTCTTTCGAGATGTATATTAGTAGGGTTGTACCATATCCTGTTAGTGGATGGACTTCCATCGATTTGGGTCCGGCATATCCACTGGTATATTGGTATGGGAGCCATCTCCTGCAGCGACAGCGCAATGGGCTACATACCAGGGCCCGATCTGTCTCTGTTATCTGATCTTTGACCTCGAGTTATAGGGAGTTCACTTTGCATGCATGTATACTCATACTCTCGTACTGAGCGTTTTATGCTCACGTCTCGTACTTTGTGTTTCTGGACACCCTATTGCATGGGGCAGGTTTGCGATTGAACGAGGTGGGTGGTTCCAGGAGGGGCTATGTAACGCCCCGTTTTTATCTTAAATGAGTTTATTTGAGTTAATCGGAGATTGCAGAGTTCACGAGCCGACTTGATTTTGATCAGGGTCTTTTTTGCAAATTTTGTAAATTTCAGGGACTAAAACGCAAATATTGATTTTTATATATTATCTACACTTAGAATGGATTGGGAAAAGTCTTCTTCTCCTCCCCCCTAACGGAGATCCTCCATTGAAACTCTTCCAACGTTTCTTCAAGCTTTCAAAATCCAGTCCGAGCTCGATCCGTCTGTTAGAAATTATTTCTGAAGGCAGATTAGCGATCACTGCAGCGAGAGCTCTGTTATACCATAAGTATTTCTCCGATCGGATATGTTTTGATTTTCGGAGGTTGTTAGAATCGATTTAGATTCTAGTATGTTGTTCTCGACAGAGTTCTGATCGTTTATTATCTGTCGGTTTTGAAATAGAGCGACGTTCGGATTTGTTATGATTTTTGGAAGCCTTTTTCGAAAGTTGTGGTTTTGAGATTTTTTGGGTTTGCCTTGTTTTGGTTGTTTTGGCTTTGATATGAGTTGATATCAGTATTGAACTGCTGTCTGCATTTCCGGTTTGTTCAGTTTATAACCGTTATGCCGTCGGTTTGATTTTTGGAGATTTGAACCATTTTTGAAGTTGTTGAACTTGGCTTGTAAGTTGATCTTGGTTATTGATCTTGTATTTCATCTGGACAGATTTGTTTGGAGTTGTCAAGCCAGAGTTAATGGCGTTTTGATCGTCAAGAGTTGGACGAAGATCGGTAAAGAGTTTTACCTTGAGCCTTGTTGTTGTTTAGATTGGTTAGACTTTGATACAATCTTTTGTTGTAGTTTTCCAGAGATTGGAACTACTTGCCTTGAAAGGTAAAAGCAGTCATCGTAGCGGGATAGCATACTCGGACTGTTGGTTCTCGAGTTTCCCTTTTCAAATCACATATTGCATCGATACTTGTTCTAGCATGTGGAACTTGTATTTTGTTAATTGATTGAGTTTTGTTATGTGGCTTATGTTTATGTTTCTGTTATGCATTCATCTTGAGCCTACTTTGATTTCAGCGGGTAGAACCGCTCTTTTTGTTTAGACGTTTGGGAACTATGATTGAGTGGCCTAGGTTGTAGTATTTCGCCTAGTGCTAGCATACTCATTATGGTTGCTCAAAGTCTAGAGGAGTGGGATACGTGGCACCACCTCGATTGGGAGAGTCGGTGAGTCGTTACGTGATCTCATCCTCGGGATCCCAAAAGCAGAGCAGCACTCCCTTGTTTATCAGAATTGATATCCTGGTTTTAAAGACATGCATATCATTAGCTTCGACTTGAATATGTTGTTTTAATAGCATGTTGTATATTCATTACTTGTTATGTTGTTTTTACTGGGAATGTCATTCTCACCGGTTTATCCGGCTGTTGCTTTGTTTTGTATGTGTACTTGGCAACAGGTGGGGCAGGACCAAGTCAGCGAAGGCCTGGTTAGCAACAAGAGGGAGAGCTAGTAGTGAGACTCGGTTTAGAAGTCATGTCAGCATGTCTACCTAGTTGTATTTGAACATGTTTAGATATCGAACTTCGTTATGTTATTGTATTGTTTATGCGAGCTGTGTTGAAAGTTTGTCGTTACAAATCCAATAATTTTGAGCGGTTGTGTAACCCTAGAATTTCATGTATTAGTTGGAGAACTTGTGATTGTAATGCATGATAAAATTTTGTTGGTTTTGGACTCAAGTTCTAGCATGATTTCTGATGTTTTGCTCTGTTCCTATCACCGCTCGATCCACAAGATTTTGCGGATCGAGCGAGGGCAAGCTGTGCAGTCCTCTGTTTCAAATTTTTGTGGCTCGCTCAATCAGCAAGATCTTGCGAATCGAGCGAGGGCTGGGTTTTCCGGGCAGTAGCTTTGGCAAAAGTTGCTCGCTCGATCCGCAAGATCATGCGGATCGAGCGAGGCACTATTTTAAAAAAAAAAATTCTTTTAATTGCTTTAACCTTTGGTTATTGTTTGTCTTAGTGTTGTTTAATCCTAAGATTAGATGTTTAGAATCGAGATCTCACATTAAGTGGTATCAGAGAGTTAAGATTCTTGGTTGAACTAGAGTGAGCGGGGTAGATCGAGTCTGCGTGTATTGGCTCCTCGCATGTGTTTGAATTATTTTAACTGTGTACTTAATTCCATGCGAGCATGCTTTATTATTGAGAATTATTGAATTACATGGTTATGTGATTTAATTTATAAAGCATGATCTACTTGAGATATAACTGTTTCTGTTATCGACTGGTATCCGGTATTCCAAGCGGTTGTAAGGGCACTGACAGTAGCGATTGAGATATCTTGTGTCCTAACCTTTGATTATCAGATGGGTCCTCGTCGAGTGATAAACAGAAACACACCGCCAGTTATTCCTACAACTGAGCAAGCTAGCACTGAAGTTGATCAGTTGGATGCTTCAGCGACTCCTATGGAAACCTTGCTGAAGAGGTTTCAGTCGTTCAATCCGCCGTTATTGATGGGTTCAGAAAATCAAGTTGACTGCAAGAGTTGGTTGGATGATATTGATCAGCTGTTTGATTCCATTGATTACACCGATGACTGCCAAATCAGGTTAGTAATTCATCAGCTGCGTGGTGGTGCTAAGAGCTGGTGGATCATGACAAAGAAAGCATTTGAGAGTAGAGGTACGGAAGTTACTTGGACTCTTTTTAAATCTGAGTTTTATAAGCGGTTTTTCCCTATCTCGTATCGTAAGGATAAGGGAGCAGAGTTTGCAAATCTGAAGCAAGGGAATATGAACATCGAAGAGTACGTTGCCAAGTTTGATAGTCTATTGCATTTTGCACCACTAATTGCCGGAGATGAAGAAGCTAAGGCAGATCAGTTCATAAATGGTTTGAACCCTGACGTCTTCACGTTGGTTAACACCAACAGGTCTAACAACTTTGCGGATGCCATGAATCACGCAAAGGGAGCAGAAGCAGGCTTGTGGAGGCAAAGAGGTAATCAGGTGGCACCTTAGCAACAGAGGCAGTATCAGAACCAACCATCTCAGTATCAGAATCAACCATCTCAACATCAGTACCAGCAGCAGAGGTATGAAGGTGGTAGCAGTGGGGGAAACAGAAAGGATCAGTACAAGGCAAGAGGTAAACAGTTCAAAAGGCAGGGGAACAGTTCGTCTAGTTCCAGTGGTTCCCGACAGTTTGGTTCAGGACAGAGCTCTGGATCATCATCCTTGTACTGCAGCAAGTGTGGAGGAAGACACTCACCGGATCAGTGTGTGGGAGTCTTTGGCAATTGTAACACCTGTCAGCAACCGGGACACTTCTCTAAGGTGTGCCCACTGCGTAACAGAGATAGAGCTCAGAGTGGGAGTTCGTCTAGACCTGCAGCTCAGCCTGAGAGGCAGTCTTTTGCAGTTCACTCCTTCCAACCTCAGCAGCAGCAGAACAGACAGGGAGGTAGTACCAGTGCAAACCAGCCCCCGAGATAGCAGGCACGAGTTTTCGCCTTGACAGAGGATCAGACTCAAGCAGCACCTGATGATGTTATAGCAGGTAACTGTTCGATTTTCGGTTATTCTGCTCATGTCTTGATAGATACAGGTGCTTCCCATTCCTTTATCTCTGAGAAATTTGTGTTATTGCATGCTTTGCCTACTAAGTTGTTGCCTACAGTAGTAGCTGTTACTTCACCTTTGGGTGGAGGAATTGTTTCTGTCCGATTAGTCAGGAACTGTGAACTGTGTTTTGAAGTAAATTTGTTAGAATTCGACTGTATTATACTTGGACTGTCAGATTTTGATTGTATTGTTGGTATAGATGCTTTAACCAAGTACAGGGAAACAGTCGATTGTTTTCTGAAAGTTGTCAGGTTCAGACCTGAAATGGCAGACGAGTGGACATTCTTTGGTAAGGGTTCTCGATCTAGAATTCTTTTGATTTCAGTGTTATCTATGATTCGTTTGCTACAGAGAGGTGCAGAAGAATTTTTGGTTTATGCGGTTGATGTACTGAAATCTAGCCAAGCTTTGGTAGACTTACCGGTGGTTAGAGAATTTGCTGATGTGTTTCCGAAAGATGTTCCAGGTTTGCCACCTATTCGAGAGATCGAATTCAGTATTGACTTAGTGCCAGGTACTCAACCTATTTCAAAAGCTCCTTATCGTATGACACTTGTTGAATTGAGAGAGTTGAAGGAGCAGCTTGAGGATTTGATTGCCAAGGGATACATCAGACCTAGTATATTGCCTTGGGGCGCTCCTGTTCTATTTGTGCGGAAGAAGGATGGTTCGATGCGGCTCTGTATCGACTACCGCCAATTGAATCAGGCTACAGTTAAGAACAGGTATCCTTTACCCCGAATAGATGACCTTTTTGATCAACTGCAGGGTTCTTCTGTCTACTCTAAGATTGATCTGAGGTCAGGTTATCACCAGTTGAGAGTGCGAGAGGAAGATGTTCCTAAGACCGCATTCAGAACGAGGTATGGTCATTTTGAGTTTATAGTCATGCCGTTCGGTTTGATTAACGCTCCAGCGGTTTTTATGGGTTTGATGAACCGTATCTTTCAACGTTATTTAGATGAGTTCGTCATTATCTTTATCGATGATATTCTTATCTACTCGAAGAACCGTACTGACCATGCAGAGCATTTGAGGACCGTATTGCAGATTTTTCGAGTTGAGCAGTTGTTTGCCAAGCTGTCTAAGTGTGAATTCTGGTTAGATCGAGTTGTTTTCCTCGGTCATATTATTTCTGAATATGGGATTTCTGTCGATCCCAGCAAGATCGAAGCGGTAATGAATTGGCCTAGGCCAACATCAGTACTAGAGATCCGAAGCTTCATGGGTTTAGCTAGTTATTATCGCAGATTCATCGAGGGTTTCTCGACTGCGGATTGTGAGGCTAGCTTTGTTGATCTGAAGAGGAGACTGACCAGTGCTCCGATTCTTTCTATTCCGAAGGGTACTGGAGGTTTCACAGTCTATTGTGATGCTTTTAACCGAGGCTTGGGTTATGTTCTTATGCAGCATAAGCATGTGATAGCGTATGCATCGAGGCAACTGAAACCGCACGAGACTCGTTATCCGGTTCATGATCTTGAACTAGCCGCGATCGTCTTTTCTCTGAAGATCTGGCGTCACTATCTGTATGGTGAGTCTTTCGAGATCTTTTCTGACCATAAGAGCCTTAAGTACTTGTTTTCATAGGCAGAGCTAAATATGAGGCAGAGAAGATGGTTAGATCTGTTGAAGGATTTCGACTGTGAAATCAAGTATTATCCGGGAAAGTCAAATGCAGTTGCAGATGCCTTGAGCCGAAAGCTATGTTCTTTATCTCTTTCTACTATTGGTGTTTCTCAGTTGATCGATGATTGTTGCATTTCTGGTTTAGAGTTTGAAACAGATAGGGAGACTATCAGAGTGTTTGCTATTCAAGCCGAGCCGGAGTTGTTTGTTGCAATCAGAGAAGCACAGAAGTCTGAGCCGAGCATTCAGGTTTCAGTAAAGAAAATCAGATCTGGGCATCAGTCTGAATTCCAGGTTAGAGATGATGTTTTGTTTGTGAATAACCGCGTTGTTGTGCCTGATATTTCGGATTTGAGACAGCGTATTCTCCGAGAGGCTCATTGCAGTCGGTTTAGTATTCATCCTGGAGGTCGTAAGATGTACAACGATCTGAAGAACCAGTTCTGGTGGAAGAGAATGAAGAGCGATGTTGCGAGGTTTGTATCTCGGTGTTTGAACTGTCAGCAAGTTAAAACAGAACGAAAGCGACCAGGAGGTCTGTTGCACAGCCTATCTGTTCCTGAATGGAAATGGGATCACATTTCCATGGATTTCGTCACGAAGCTACCACGATCCGTTCGAGGATGCGATGCCATTTGGGTAGTGATCGAACGATTGACGAAGTCTGCATGTTTTATTCCGTACAGAATGACGTATCGTCATGATCAGATGGCTGAGTTGTATGTTAGCAATGTTGTGAGATTGAATGGTATGCCGAAGTCGATAGTTTCAGACAGAGACCCTAGATTCACTTCTCACTTTTGGCACAGTCTGCAGGGGGCACTTGGTACTCGATTGCATCTGAGTACAGCTTATCATCCTCAGACCGATGGACAGTCAGAGCGGACTATCCAGACGTTAGAGGATATGCTGCGAGCGGTAGTGCTAGACTTTGGCACTAGTTGGCAGGATTCTTTGCCTCTTGTCGAGTTTTCTTACAACAACAGCTTTCAAGCGAGTATCGGTATGGCGCCTTTTGAGGCATTGTACGGTAAGAAATGCCGATCTCCGTTGTTTTGGGATGATTTGTCCGAGTCACCAGATTTGGGACCAGAGATGCTTAGAGATATGGCAGAGCAGGTTAAGGTCATTCAGTCTAGAATAAAGTCAGCTCAGGATAGACAGGCGAAGTATGCGAACGTCAGACGTAGACCTCTGAGTTTTGAGCAGGGAGACCGTGTATTCCTTAAGATTTCTCCTTTCAGAGGCACTGTTAGATTTGGGAAGATAGGGAAGTTATCTCCTAGATTCATCGGGCCGTACGAGATCCTCGAGAAGATAGGCGATCTTGCCTACAGACTTGCACTTCCTCCGTCTTTATCTGGTATTCACGACGTTTTTCACGTCTCTATGCTGCGAAAGTATCATCCAGATCCTTCTCATATCCTTCAGCCTGACGAAGCCGAGTTAGACGAGACTCTGAGCTATTTTGAACGACCGATTCAGATCCTTGATCGGAAAGAAAAGCAACTCAGAACCAAGTTGATTCCGTTGGTGAAAGTGCAGTGGAGCCGTCGCGGAGTCGAGGAAGCGACTTGGGAGACAGAATCTGACATGAGACAGCGATTTCCGGAGTTATTCGGATGACGTGAGTTTTTCTTACTGTCTTTAGTTCTTTATTTTATCTTTGAGTTGTGGTTCTCGTTGATTTCGAGGACGAAATCTCTTCTTAGTGGGAGAGAATTGTAACGCCCCGTTTTTATCTTAAATGAGTTTATTTGAGTTAATCGGAGATTGCAGAGTTCACGAGCCGAATTGATTTTGATCAGGGTCCTTTTTGTAAATTTTGGAAAATTCAAGGACTACAACGCAAATATTGATTTTTATATATTATCTACACTTAGAATGGATTGGGAAAAGTCTTCTTCTCCTCCCCCCTAACCGAGATCCTCCATTGAAACGCTTCCAACGTTTCTTCAAGCTTTCAAAATCCAGTCCGAGCCTGATCCGTCCGTTAGAAATTATTTCTGAAGGCAGATTAGCGATCACTGTAGCGAGAGCTCTGTTATACCGTAAGTATTTTTCCGATCGGATATGTTTTGATTTTCGAAGGTTGTTAGAATCGATTTAGATTCTAGTATATTGTTCTCGATAGAGTTCTGATCGTTTATTATCTGTCGGTTTTGAAATAGAGCGACGTTCGGATTTGTTATGATTTTTGGAAGCCTTTTTCGAAAATTGTGGTTTTGAGATTTGTTGGGTTTGCCTTGTTTTGGTTGTTTTGGCTTTGATATGAGTTGATATCAGTATTGAACTGCTGTCTGCATTTCCAATTTGTTCAGTTTATAGCCGTTATGCCGTCGGTTTGAGTTTTGGAGATTTGAACCATTTTTGAAGTTGTTGAACTTGGCTTGTAAGTTGATCTTGGTTATTGATCTTGTATTTCATCTGGACAGATTCGTTTGGAGTTGTCAAGCCAGAGTTAACGGCGTTTTGATCGTCAAGAGTTGGACGAAGATCGGTAAAGAGTTTTACCTTGAGCCTTGTTGTTGTTTAGATTGGTTAGACTTTGATACAATCTTTTGTTGTAGCTTTCCAGAGATTGGAACTACTTGCCTTGAAAGGTAAAAGCAGTCATCGTAGCGGGATAGCATACTCGGACTGTTGGTTCTCGAGTTTCCCTTTTCAAATCACATATTGCATCGATACTTGTTCTAGCATGTGGAACTTGTATTTTGTTAATTGATTGAGTTTTGTTATGTGTCTTATGTTTATGTTTCTGTTATGCATTCATCTTGAGCCTACTTTGATTTCAGTGGGCAGAACCGCCCTTTTTGTTTAGACGTTTGGGAACTATGATTGAGTGGCCTAGGTTGTAGTATTTCGCCTAGTGCTAGCATACTCATTATGGTTGCTCAAAGTCTAGAGGAGTGGGATACGTGGCACCACCTCGATTGGGAGAGTCGGTGAGTCGTTACGTGATCTCATCCTCGGGATCCCAAAAGCAGAGCAGCACTCCCTTGTTTATCAGAATTGATATCCTGGTTTTAAAGACATGCATATCATTAGCTTCGACTTGAATATGTTGTTTTAATAGCATGTTGTATATTCATTACTTGTTATGTTGTTTTTACTGGGAATGTCATTCTCACCGGTTTATCCGGTTGTTGCTTTGTTTTTTATGTGTACTTGGCAACAGGTGGGGCAGGACCAAGTCAGCGAAGGCCTGGTTAGCAACAAAAGGGAGAGCTAGTGTGAGACTCGGTTTAGAAGTCATGTCAGCATGTCTACCTAGTTGTATTTGAACATGTTTAGATATCAAACTTCGTTATGTTATTGTATTGTTTATGCGAGCTATGTTGAAAGTTTGTCGTTACAAATCCAATACTTTTGAGCGGTTGTGTAACCCTAGAATTTCATGTATTAGTTGGAGAAATTGTGATTGTAATGCATGATAAAATGTTGTTGGTTTTGGACTCAAGTTCTAGCATGATTTCTGCTGTTTTGCTCTGTTCCTGTCACCGCTCGATCCGCAAGATTTTGCGGATCGAGCGAGGGCAAGCTGTGCAGTCCTCTGTTTCAAATTTTTGTGGCTCACTCGATCTGCAATATCTTGCGGATCGAGCGAGGGCTGGGTTTTCCGGGCAGTAGCTTTGGCAAAAGTTGCTCGCTCGATCCGCAAGATCATGTGGATCGAGCGAGGCACTATTTTAAAAAAAAAATTTAATTGCTTTAACCTTTGGTTATTGTTTGTCTTAGTGTTGTTTAATCTCAAGATTAGATGTTTAGAATCGAGATCTCACAGGCTAGGCAGCGGTTGGTCAGCTGGAGCTTCGCTTAGGTTTCTATTTCTGTTGTTATCGGATTGATACAGCTTTTCGATATGGTTGTATAATCTAATTGGATTTTTACAGATTCCTTGCCTTGGGATTGTAGTATTTGTAATGTTTCCGCAGTTTATTCTGATATCTGTTTAATTAAGTTAATTGCATGCCTAAGTTCTATTTAGTAGGTGATCCGGGTAAGGGTCACTACATTTATGGTATCAGAGCATGCATAGTTTTCTTGGGATTTAGATTCTGAATAAGATAACCGTGAGTTAATTTGTGTAGATGGCAGATCGTGACGATCAGAGCAGCCATGGCAGTGTAGGTGGACGCTGGGGAGACGATGACCGAGAGCGTCGTCGTGAGGCCCATCATCGTCGCCATGATGATCAGCGTTTTAGCGTACGCCGATTTCTTCCGATGGGTCTAAGCCCTTGGTTGGAGGTGAGTCTCCGGAGGGTGCGGAGAACTGGTTAGACCGCATGGAGACGACTTTTCAGACGTTCCGTTGCACTGAGGAGCAGAAGATGGAGACGCCGGGATATCTTCTGGAAGGGCGAGCCCGAAAGTGGTGGAGGTTCACTTCTACACCGTTCGTCACGGCGAGAGGGGTTGCTACTTGGGCTGAGTTCCGCACAGCTTTTTAGAAGCTGTATTTTCCTCCTGCACTCCGTCAGGCGAAGGCAGGTGAATTACTGAGTCTGCGACAGGGTGCCATGTCTATTGACGAGTACCAGCAGAAGTTCTTTGATCTTCTATCCTATTGCCCCGAGATTGCTGATAGCTCGGAGATGAAGTTAACCTATTCCTTCAGGGTCTCAACCCTGAGATTCATGACCGTGTGGCGGTTGGAGATGACATGTCCTACGAGGGTAGTACGTCTGGATTTCACTATCAGTCAGATGGTTTTCTGTGTTTGTCTGGTAGGCTTGTAATTCCGGAGGATGAAGAGTTGCGAGATGATATTTTGTCTCAGGCGCATCGCACTAAGTTGAGTATTTATCCAGGGAGCAACAAGATGTACAAGGATCTACGTACTCGTTTTTGGTGGAAAGGAATGAAACTTAGTGTGTATCAGTATGTTTCGAGATTCTTGGTTTGTCAGCAGGTCAAGGCAGAACACCGACGACCTGGAGGTTTGCTTCACAGTCTGCCTATTCCTGAGTGGAAATGGGAGTTGATCACGATGGATTTTGTGACCCATTTGCCAATGACCTCGAGGAACTGTGATGCTATCTGGGTGATGGTAGACTGACTCACCAAGTCAGCACATTTCATTGCCTATAGCCGAGAGTATTCTGTGGATTGTATGGCGCAGTTGTACATTCAGGAGATCGTTCGACTCATGGAGTGCCTGTGAGCATTGTCAGTGATCGAGACCCCAGGTTTACTTCTAGGTTCTGGGGGAGTGTTCAGAGTGCGATGGGTACTACTCTCAGTTTGAGTACTGCTTATCACCCGGAGACAGATGGTCAGTCAGAGCGCACTATCCGTACTTTGGAGGATATGCTTCGAGCGTGCACTATGAACTTTGGTTCAGCCTGGCAAGATAATTTGCCTTTGATTGAGTTCGCGTACAACAACAGATATCATACTAGTATTGGTATAGCACCTTTTGAGGCATTGTACGGGCGACGTTGTCGTACTCCACTCTTCTGGGAAGAAGTGGGGGAGAGACAGGCTGAGGGAGCAGAGTTAGTCCAACAGGCAGCGGATGTTGTCGATCAGATCAAGAAACGGATTAAGACTGCACAGGATCGTCAGGCCAGCTATGTTAATACCAAGCGTAGGCCTTTGCAGTTCGATGTTGGGGAAAAAGTATTTCTGAGAGTGTCACCTTTCCGCAGAATTCTCAGATTTGGCCTTAAGGGCAAGTTGTCTTCCAGATTTATCGTTCTGTTTGAGATTTTGGAGAGCATTGGCGATTTGGCTTATCGTCTAGCCTTGCCACCGTATCTATCTAGTATCCACGATGTGTTCCACGTATCTTTGTTGCGACGGTATGTGGCGGATTAGTCTCATATTTTGCAACCGTCTGAGATTCAAGTGGATACCGATTTGACTTACGTTGAGAGACCTATTCGTATCCTGGATCATAAGGATAAGGTCTTGCGTAATAAAGTCATTCCTTTAGTTTTAGTTCAGTGGCAGCGTCGAGGCATTGAAGAAGCCACTTGGGAGCTTGAGAGCAGGATGTGTTCAGAACATCCTGAGTTGTTTTGATTCTATTGTATTCAGTTTTATCTTGTAAAATTTTCAGTTTGAATAAAGGAACGTTTGTATCTTGTTTTACATTCAGTACTTAAGATCTTATTTCGAGGACGAAATATCTTAAGTGAGGGAGAATGTAGTAGCCCAGTTCCAATTTATAAGATTAATTGATTAATTATATTTTATTAACAATAGCACAAGTTAAGATCAAGAACACATGACATGAGTAGCTCGGATCGGTCATGAGTAGCTCGGGTCGGTCATGGTTGTTCAACAATAGCTCGGGCATTGAGCTAGAGATCGGGCTTGGAGCTAGGGCTCGGGAATGTGTTTGTGCTTGGCTCGGGTCGGGGCTTAGGGTGCTCAAGAAAGTGATGTGCAAGGCCAGGATAGTGTTCGGTCATGGGAAGAACACATGGTATTCAGGTCGGGAATGGACACGTGGCTGGAGCTAAAACACGATTAGTGTCCTGCTAGGTGTCATGCACTCGATTGACACCTGTCCCAGCTCATCCTCTATAAATAGGAGTTGAGAGTTCGGCTCGGATCAAAGAGTAGCTCGGGAGCTCGGGAAAGAGTAGCTCGGGAGCTCGGGAAAGAGTAGCTCGAGAGTTTGGGAAGGAGTAGATCGGGGCTTGACCAGGAGCAGTTCAGGTCGGGCTTGACCAGGAGCAATTCAGGTTGGGCTTGAAGGGAGAGGTCAGGTCGGGTCAGTCTTAAGACCAGGTCGGGTCGGGTCGGGACTTGGACCTAAGGAAGCTAGGGGTTGTCTTCTTCCAACTTAGTTCAGACTTCGGTGTTAGATACGATAGTACTGTTCGAGATATTCTGACTGAGTATGCATGTATTATGTGACTACATGATTTATATGTCATTGATTTATGCTGCATTCATCTGCATATTGAGCTATCTCCTTCGAGATGTATATTAGTAGGGTTGTACCCTATACTGTTAGTGGATGGACTTCCATCGATTTGGGTCCGGCATATCCACTGGTATATTGGTATGGGAGCCACCTCCTGCAGCGACGGCACAGCGTGCTACATACCAGGGCTCGGTTTGTCTCTGTTATCTGATCTTTGACCTCGAGTTATAGGGAGTTCACTTTGCATGCATGTATACTCATACTCTCGTACTGAGTGTTTTATGCTCACATCTCGTACTTTATGTTTCTGGACACCCTATTCCATGGGGAAGGTTTGCGATTGGACGAGGCGGGTGGTTCCAGGAGGGGCTAGGCAGCGGTTGGTCAGCTGGAGCTTCGCTTAGGTTTCAATTTCTGTTGTTATCGGATTGATACAGCTTTTCGATATGATTGTATAATCTAATTGGATTTTTACAGATTCCTTGCCTTGGGATTGTAGTATTTGTAATGTTTCCGCAGTTTATTCTGATATCTGTTTAATTAAGTTAATTGCATGCCTAAGTTCTGTTTAGTAGGTGATCCGGGTAAGGGTCACTACACAGACTGTGAAGCAAACCTCTAGGTCATCGGTGCTCTTCCTTGACCTTCTGACACACCAAACATCTCGAAACAAACTGATAAACACTGCGTTTCATTCCCTTCCACCAAAATCGAGTACGTAGATCCTTGTACATCTTGTTGCTTCCCGGATGAATACTCAACTTAGTGCGATGTGCTTGAGACAAGATCTCCTCTCGCAACTCTGCATCCTCCGGAATCACAAGCCTACCAGACAAACACAGAAAGCCATCTGATTGATAGTGAAATCCAGACGTACTACCCTCGTTGGCTAGACGAGCCAAACGCTGGGTCTTTGAATCAGACATCTGAGCATCCCGAATCCGCGAATACAAAGCTGGCTCAGATAGTATTGCAAACATCTGGATACTCTGCATACCTTTCTTGTGCTTGAAGGTATACCCTGAAGAGCAACACTCTCCGATCGCACTAGACATCGAACAAGTCTGAAGTGCGGATAGTCGCACCTTGCGACTCAAGGCATCAGCAGTGAGATTAGCAGCTCCCGGATGGTACTTAATCTCGCAATCATAGTCCATAAGCAAGTCCATCCAACTTCTCTGCCTCATGTTCATTTCTGCCTGAGTGAACAAATACTTGAGACTCTTGTGGTTGGTGAAGATCTCAAATTTCTCGCCATACAGATAATGACGCCAGATCTTCAAAGCGAATACAATGGCTGCCAACTCCAAATCATGAACCGGATAATTGTCTTTGTGCAGCTTCAACTGTCTAGAAGCGTACGCGATCACATGCCCATTCTGAGTCAGGACACAACCTAACCCCTGAAGAGAAGCATCTGTGTAAACCATGTACCCTCCAGATCCTGACGGTAATGCCAACACCGGCGCAGAAGTCAACCGTCGTCGAAGCTCACAAAAATTCTCCTCACACTCTGTGGACCATTCGAAATCAACACCCTTGCGGGTAAGCTGCGTCAACGGTCGAGCTAGCTGAGAGAAGTTCAGAATGAAGCGACGATAATAACCTGCTAGACCCAGAAAACTACGGATCTCAGCAACCGTCGTCGGACGCGACCAATTAAGCACAACCTCAATCTTGCTCGGATCAACAGAAATCCCCTCCCTGGATATGATATGGCCAAGAAAGACCATTCGATCCATCCAGAACTCACACTGGCTCAGTTTGGCGTACAACTGCTCATCCCGAAGAGTCTGCAGTACTAACCGCAAGTGAGAAACATGCTCGTCCGCATTATGCAAATACACCAGAATGCCGTCAATGAAGACTACGACAAATTTTTCCAAAAACGCCCCGAAGACACGGTTCATCAGATCCATAAAAATAGTCGGCGCATTAGTCAATACAAATGGCATCACTAGAAACTCGTAATGCCCATAGCGAGTACGGAATGCAGTCTTGGCTATGTCCTGATCTCGGACTCTCATCTGATGATACCCAGATCTCAAGTCAATCTTGGAGTAAACCAAAGTACCCTGCAGCTGATCAAACAAGCCATCAATACGAGGCAGAGGATACTTGTTCTTCACAGTAGCTCGATTCAGCTACCAATAGTCAATGCACAACCACATAGATCCATCTTTTTTCTTCACAAAGAGAACAGGAGCTTCCCAAGGAGATACACTAGGACGAATGTACCCCTTGTCCAAAAGATCATGTAACTGATTCTTCAACTCTCGCATCTCTGGCGGAGCCAGACGATACGGTGCTCGAGAAATAGACGAAGTACTCGGCATCAACTCTATTCCAAACTCGTCTTCCCTAGCAGGAGGAAAACCCGGAATCTCATCTGGAAATACATCTGGGAATTCATCCATGACAGAAATACTCTCTATTCCAATGCTCTCAGCGGACAAATCAACTGCATAGATAAGGTAGCCTTTAGGGATGTAAACGAGCCGAGCCGAACTTTTGAATGTTCAAGCTCGGTTCATTTATAACCGAGGCGAGCCCAAGTTTATTTAACGAATATATTCATGGCTCACGAGCTTATTCGAGCTTTTATCGAGCCTAAACGAGCTTAATATATTTAAAATATAAATTTAAATATTCATTAAATTAATTAAAAACTAAATTATATATTTTAAAAAATATAATATTATTATTAAAATTTGTAATTTTATTATAATAAATTAATTTTTATATATTTTTCAATATTTTTCATAAGTGTAAATTTATAAATTAAATATCAATACTATTATTTTTTTGTCTAAGAGATGACTTACGAGCTTGTTAACAAGCTTGTTAACGAGCTAACGAGCCTATTAACGAGCATGTTCACGAGCTAACGAGCCGAATATTGTAAAGCTCGAGCTTGATTCGTTTGCCTTAACGAGCCTCATTAAACGAGCTTGAACGAGCTTTTAACGAGCCGAGACCCGAATAGCTCGCAAACTGTTCGGCTCATTTACATCCCTAGTAGCCTTCCCCGCCAGACTCTTGAGCTCGATAGACTCTCAAAGCTGATACCAAAGGCATCGGAGGTCGCGCTCCTTCTCCATAGAAAAACCAGTTATCACTCCCATCTGGATGAAAACGTACTAATCTCTGATAGCAGTCCACTGAAGCTCGATAGGTAGTCAGCATGTCAATCCCCATAATACAATAAAAGTCGTCCATCGCCAGAACCATGAGATTCGCTATCAAAATGTTCCCTTCGAACTCTAAAGGGCAACCCATCACTAGACGCTTAGCCAAAGCAGACTGACCCGTCGGAGTAGAAACAGAAACTACTACGTCTAGTGCAATGCATGATAACTTATGTCTCTCAACAAAACATGCAGAAGTGAAGGAATAAGATGCACCGGTGTCAATAAGTACAAGAGCAGGTATACCATATAACAAAAATGTACCTGCGATGACCTTCTCATTCTCCTCCACAGCCTGATCGTGCCTCAAGGCAAACACCTGTCCAGAAGCCCGCGGCTTCAAGTGAGAACTCCCAGCAGACTATTCCTGCGACCTCTGTTGAACGGTAGCCTGAGAACCAGATCCTGAACCAGAGCCAGAACCTCCTCCCCCAGATAGTGGGCAATCCCTCCGGAGATGACCCACCTCTCCACAATGGAAGCAAGCTCCAGAAGCTCTACGGTACTTGTCTGGCGGATGGTTCTTCCCGCAATGGTCTCACTTCTCCTTCTTCCCAAAACGAACAACACCAGCAGAACCAGAGGAAGAAGAAGTAGATTCGGACTTCTTAAAAGTCTGAGCACGGGGACCCAAAGAATTCGCAGGCCTAAACTGAGAGAAGGACCTGTTCCGCCGAATGCTATCCTTCACTTGGTGACAACGGCTCACCAAACTCTCGTAGGTCATGTCATCACCAACCGCCACCTGGTCATGAATCTCAGGGTTAAGGCCCTGAAGGAACGTATTGTACTTCATCTCTGAGTTGTTAGCAATCTCGGGGCAATATGATAACAGATCAAAGAACTTCTGCTGGTACTCGTCAATAGACATGACTCCCTGTTGCAGACTCAGTAGCTCACCCGCCTTCATCTGACGGAGTGCAGGAGGAAAATACAGCTTCTGAAAAGCTGTGCGGAACTCGGCTCAAGTGGCAACACCTCTCGCCGCAACAAAAGGTGCATAAGTGAATCTCCACCACTTTCGGGCTCGCTCATCCAGAAGATAACCAAGTGTCTCCATCTTCTGCTCCTCAGTACAGCGATACGTCTGAAAAGTCTTCTCCATGCGGTCTAACCAGTTCTCCGCATCCTCCGGAGACTCGCCTCCGACCAAGGGCTTAGGACCCATCTACAAGAATCGGCGCACGTTGAAACGATCCTCGTCACGACGACGATGATGACGTTCCCTACGACGCTCACGATCATCATCTCCCCAGCGTCCACCTCCACTACCATGGCTACTCTGGTCATCGTAGTTCGCCATCTACAAAATACCTCACGATTATCTTATGCAGAATCTAAATCCCAAGAATACTATGCATGCTCTGATATCATAAATGTAGTGACCCTTACCAAGATCACCTACTAAACAGAACTTAGGCATGCAATTAATTTAATCAAACAGTAAACCAGAAATAAACTGCGGAATCAATAAATATTAATACAATCCCAAGGAAAGGAATCTGCAAATACCCAAATAGTTATACAACCAAATCGAATGTTGTATCAACCCAATACAAAAGAATAAACCTAGACGAAGCTCCAGCTGGCCAATCACTGCCTAGCCCCTCTTGGATCCACCCGCCTTGTCCAATCGCAAATCTGCCCCATGGAATAGGGTGTCCAGAAACACAGAGTATGAGACGTGAGCATAAAACGCTCAGTACGAGAGTATGAGTATACATGCATGCAAAGTGAACTCCCTACAACTCGAGGTCAAGAATCGGATAACAAAGACAGACCGAGCCCTGGTATGTATCACGCTGTGCCGTCTCTTCAGGAGGTGACTCACATACCGATATACCAGTGGATACGCGGGACCCAAATCAATGGAAGTCCATCCACTAACAGGATAGGGTAAACCCTACTAACAGACATCTCAAAAGAGATAGCTCAAGATGCAAATGTATGCAGCATAAAATCATGGCATATAAATCATGCAGTCACATAATACATGCATACTCAGTCAGGATATCTCGAACAATACTTTCGTACCTCAAATACTAGGCGCGCTCTACCAGCTCTAGGTCTACGCCTATAATCCGCAATACAATGCCAAATGATACTAACATCATTATAGTGCTCTAAAAGCCTTAACTAAGCTATTGCAAACTCCTAAATAATTTTAGGAAGCAAAAGCTATACCTGTGTCCGTCGTCAGCCCTTTGCTGCCGATTGCCTCAAAACTAGGCCACAGCTCCGCTACGACGCCTGGATCGCTACGCCACTTCCGGATTCCTGATGGGATGCCTAGAATGCCCTAGATCTAAGCTAGAAGGCTGAATAAATGAGAGAGAAGAGGTGAATGGTGTGCTCAAATGTGAGACTCGGCACCCCTATTTATAGACCACGAACGGAACATCCGTTCCTCATCGTTGCATCCGTTCTGCCTGACGAACGTTGCTTCCGATCTCCATCGTTGCTTCCGATATCCCATCAAGTGCGTAAGAAATGACGTAATATTGTTTGACGTCATGGATGACATCAGCTGCAGAACGTTGCTTCCGTTCCCTGGACGTTGCTTCCGTTCTGCCTGACCCTCCGGACCATTTCTGATCGTTCTGGGTCCAATCCCGGACTCCGTTAATCCAATTGACATTTCCTTAATCATGTTTATTGGATTAATTAGCAATTACTTACTAAAACTGGGTACGGGCTACTACATAAATAAAGTATAAAAAGTCCAAAAAATGTAAAAATATATAAATGTAATATGTATAGTTAGCGATAAAAAACGAAAATGTTGTGAATTAAGGTTAAAGTATCGAGACATTCATTAGTTACGTTGCGTTTGTTTTGAGAGATGAGATTGTCTAACGATATATTAGAGCATGAGATTGATTGTCCAAGGATAAATTACATATTTGAGACTGTGGAAAAATAAAAAAATCTTATATATTTGAGGAAGTTTTTTTTTTAATTATTAAACTATTTTTGGATAAATACTTATAAAACAGTTTTATGAAACTATTTTTTATAAAATTTTCGTAAAATATTTTAAAATGTTGATTTAAAAACAAAGATGTGTTTGTGGCAAACTTATTAAAAATAGTTTATAACTCTTATAGCTTAGTGTTTGGCTGAGTTTATAAGCTATTGAAAACACTCCATTTTGACAGCTTATAAGCTGTTTTTAAAAAAGTAAGGTCACTTCTACTTTTTTTAGAAAAATCTTATTTTGATATTTTAATTCTCCATATTATCCTCATATATTTTATTAAATTCTGACCACGCCCTCTGCCTATTTTTTGTAGATAATTTACCAAAATTTTTTTTAATTAAAATAAAAAATAGCTTTATTTTTTTAATATATATTTAACATTTACAATAAATTTAAAAGTATTTTTTTATGTATATTATCATTTACATTACTTTCATAGTATTATACCATTTTTGGTAATTTCGACAATAAAAAGATCTTATAATATCAAACACATCAACATCTTTAAGTTGTTTAAAATAAGTTCATCCAAACAATTTAACAACTTATTTTTTAAATAAGACCTGACAACTTATAAGCTTCTAAAACAGCTTATAAGCTCATAAAACTTATAATATAAGCTGTTTTTAATAAGTTATGAGCTTATAAGCTCTTTTTAATAAGCTTAGACCAGACACCAACTATTGTAAAAAAACATACTTATAATAAAAAAATGCTATGATTTCTATTAATGTCTTTTGTTCTAAAAACATAAAAGAATCTCTCAATTATTTTTTAAAACATATACTCGAAAAACACTTTTTGAAATATTTTTTCAAATCGTTTTACAATAAAAAAAATTAATAAATTTTGGTCACTTGTAAACACTAAAAACATTTTTCCAAACAAAATTTTATATATTCAAGACCAAGATTCTAAAAAACGTGAAGCGCGTCGAAGCGTTGAGGTCAAGTTTCAAATTTTTCAAACTTAAGCGAGCTTAGAACGAGCTTAAGCGTGAAAAAGTGTTTTTAATTTTTACTATAATTTTAATTATTTTAAGATAAACATTAAATAAAATGTTAGATTAACCATAAATATATGATTTAATAGATAATTCAAGTTCTGAACTATAAATATACATATTTATAAAAATATATTCATTTTAAAAAATAAATAAAATCTTCCGTTCTAAAAAACGGTCGCTTCGAGTTTAAGCGTATTTGATAGGATCGTTTGAAAGTGTAGAGGGGGGTGAATATACTTTCAAGCAGTTTAGTACAAAATAATTGAACTCGATCGGTTTAAAAACTGAGTTCTAAGCTTATCTTAATGGCTGATGTAATTTGACAAACAAGATTATGTGCAGAAATATGTCAAATTACAGATTTGAACACTAAAAGGTTATCAGTTTAGGTTAAGTGATTATAGAGGGTAAACTGAAATAACGCAAGCAAATGTTTATGGATGTTCGGAGATTTCAAATACTCCTACGTCACCCCTTCTTCCACCTTGGAAGGATATCATTAGAAGACTTTGAATTTTACAAACAATTTACAAAATTCCGATCCAGTTTAGGATTTAACACTGCCTAAAAAATAACTCCTAGTACAACAACTCAGTTTCAGTCATAGACTGATGATAGAATAAAGATGAATACAACTCGAAATCCTTAGCACAAAATTGATCCTTCTATAATCAGAATATCACTTTGACGTTTGTGCTTCGAGTTCCTTGATCAATTCTTGAGCGTGTAAGACTTTGAATATTCTCGTAAAATAGCAGAAATTTCAGAGCGTGAGAGTGCTCCATTGTTCGATCAAGATCTCTATTTATACCATTGGATTATTAACGGTCATAAATTCAAATTGAATCTTCAGATAGGGTTTTGAATTATTCCCGTTGGATTTGTCACTATCAACAACAAATTCTGGAGCCGACATTGCCCTTTGCATCGCGGCACTACCTTCTGCAGAGTGTGTCAGAGTACGGAATAATTTATCCAAAAGTGGCGAGGCAGTAGACTGGTGAGGGTAAACTGATGAAGTCAGTTTAGCGGGTGTAAAATCATTTTAGCGTCTTCGGCCAGTTGAGCACGGTGATTGAGCGTGAAGTAGTTTAGCTCCATATATCAGTTTAGCGCTTCGTAGTTGCTTGATTACTTTGGCCTTTTTTTAAGCTTTGTAATTTGTAAACACCAAAACTAAATTTTTCAACAATATTAAGGGAGTGTTTGCAACCACTAAAAAAAAGTGATTGTTAGCTTTTGGTTTAAAAAATCATTTTTGTGTGTTTCTTAAACCTAGATTATGTGATAGCTTATGCTTAACATAATTGAAATCCAAAAGCTAGTCATGTGGTGATTATGATTCTTCAAAAGTGATTCTAATAAGAAGGTCATTGTTAAAATCACTATAATAACTTATTTATCAAACACTACCCAACTTTGATTTTTAGATTTTTACATTTGTTTCCAAATACTACCAACTTTTGATTTTTCTTAACTTTTTTATAATCTATAAATTAATTACTTCTACAAAAATATAATCTATTGCAAACACTCTCTAAAACTTAAACGAAATTATGCGTAACTTAAGCGAGTTTTTTAGAACACTATTCACTGGCATTTTAACAAAATAAAATAATTTTCGTAAAATGAAGAAAATCCGAAATCGTGTCTTAAAATGGAAACTTTCTGGTCCAATCCGAAGTGCATAAATCCTGTTGGGAGGGAAAGAAATGGAATGATTACTGCCAGATGTATTAATTTAAGCTTTTAAGGTTTCAGCTCAGCTCTCTCTCTCTGAAACCACTTCATTTAGGGTTTCATTGGGCGCCGTTTTGGGATTTCCTCGATCCTTGGTTGGAATCTCTTCTCCTGGCAAACTTCTTTTCCCAGGTAGTTCTTTTGAATTTTTTTCCCCGTGATTTGATGTATTATCTTTTGTCACAATCTAGTGGATTTCAGCTTCAGTTGTTGATGACTGGTTGATTACTGTATCGGCGTATTGTATCGTACGTCACCTTTAGTTGATTCTTGAAGATGATCCGCTGTAGTTACTTACGAATGTGAAAATCGGGAAATCTTTGTTGGGAGCTGGATCGATAGATGTTGATAGATCAAATCACTTTCTTAAGTTGTTTGTGTTGCTTCGGCTGATATTGTGTTAACTCTTGGATTATTCCTTCCCCTTTTTAGCTGTTTTCAAGCGGTCTAATTATTTCTTTTTTCTTTGGAAATGATTCGAGGTATTGATTAATTGTGGTTAAATTGCAGTTGTTTGCGACTATTCTAGATGTAGATTTTCTTGGATTTTGAAGGATTGACTTCGGATCTATTTTGGGTTAGTTCTATTTACTGAATTTTGCCATACGCGGTTGGTACATGCTATGCAGTGTTAATCCAGTCAGTCAATGCCAGATAAAAAGAATTCTATCTTCCTGCGTTCAGGAATCAATAAATTGTCAATTCATAGGTGGTAAACTGGTAATGTAACTAACCGCACATGCTTCGCCTGTCATGGAAGTCAATCTCATTTTTGTTCTGTTTGTCATGTTGTGCAAAAATGATGGATTTAGCACATATTTTATGGATTTTGGTTATGTAGAAAGCAAATGACTCTCTGCTAGTTTATTTTACAACGACCATCGTGCTAATTGATTTTCTATAAATGCACTGGATAATTGTTAAATAAAACATAAATCTTTAAATATTCATCGCTACTTCCTAAATGAGTATTTGTCCATTTTGTAGTCTCTGGCATTAAGAAAGACCTAGTCCTGGTTTGTGGTTTCTATTTTGCTGTGTAGTCATGGTAATCTGATCGTCACCTATGAATTTGACAGGGGAAATATGGCTATGGAAGTCACTCAAGTTCTTCTTAGTGCACAATCAGTCGATTCAACATTAAGGAAGCATGCTGAAGAAACCTTAAAACAGTTTCAGGAGCAAAACCTTCCTGGTTTCTTGTTTTCCCTTTCTGGAGAGCTTTCTAGCGAGGAGAAGCCAGTTGAAAGCCGTAAACTAGCAGGTTTGATTTTGAAGAATGCTTTGGATGCCAAGGAGCAGCATAGGAAGTTTGAGCTCGTGCAAAGATGGTTATCATTAGATGCATCTGTGAAGAGCCAAATCAAGGCATGCTTGTTACAGACCCTCTCGTCTCCAGTATCTGATGCTAGGTCAACAGCTTCACAAGTCATTGCAAAAGTTGCTGGCATTGAACTACCACATAAGCAGTGGCCCGAGCTTATAGGATCCCTGTTATCAAATATTCACCAGGTTGCTTTTCATGTTAAGCAAGCCACACTCGAAACTCTGGGATACATGTGTGAGGAAGTTAGTTCGGAGGTTGTTGATCAGGATCAAGTAAACAAAATACTCACAGCTGTAGTTCAAGGCATGAATGCTAATGAAGGAAACACAGAGGTTCGACTTGCTGCCACCCGTGCTTTATATAATGCTCTTGGATTTGCCCAGGCCAATTTTTCTAATGATATGGAGCGCGATTACATAATGAGAGTTGTTTGCGAGGCCACACTCTCGCCTGAGGTGAAAATTCGGCAGGCTGCATTTGAGTGTTTGGTCTCAATAGGGTCAACATATTATGATAAATTAGCTCCATATATTCAAGACATTTTCAACATCACATCCAAAGCAGTCCGAGAAGATCAAGAACCTGTGGCTCTTCAAGCAATTGAATTTTGGAGCTCAATCTGTGATGAGGAAATTGATATTTTGGAAGAGTATGGTGGTGAATTTACAGCAGATTCTGATGTCCCATGCTATTATTTTATCAAGCAGGCACTTTCTGCGCTTGTTCCTTTGTTGTTAGAGACACTTCTTAAGCAAGAAGAGGATCAGGATCAGGAAGAAGGTGCTTGGAACCTTGCGATGGCTGGTGGAACATGCCTTGGTTTGGTTACCCGTACTGTGGGGGATGAGGTTGTACCACTTGTGATGCCATTCATTGAAGAAAATATAACAAAGGGCAATTGGAGGCAAAGAGAAGCTGCCACTTATGCGTTTGGTTCCATACTGGAAGGTCCTTCCCCTGAAAAGTTAATCCCCATTGTCAATGTTGCTCTTAGTTTCATGCTAACAGCTTTGACTAATGATCCCAATAGCCACGTAAAGGACACCACTGCATGGACCCTAGGAAGAATATTTGAATTTCTTCATGGTTCAACTATGGCGACCCCCATTATTACCCTGACAAACTGTAAACAAATCATCACGGTTCTCCTCCAGAGCATGAAAGATGCTCCTAATGTTGTGGAGAAAGCTTGCGGCGCTCTCTATTTTCTTGCCCAAGGTTATGAAGATGTGGGATCTGCATCTCCCTTGACGCCTTATTTCCAAGAAATTGTTCAGTCCCTTCTTAACGTTACTCATAGAGAAGACGCCGGTGAGTCTCGACTTAGGACAGCTGCGTACGAGACCCTAAATGAAGTAGTGAGGTGTTCGACTGATGAAACAGCTCACTTCGTGTTGGAACTTGTTCAAGTGCTCATGACAGAGCTTCACAAGACTTTAGAGGCACAGAAACTTTCATCTGATGAGAGAGAGAAGCAAAATGAGTTGCAAGGCCTTCTCTGTGGGTGTTTACAGGTCATCATCCAGAAATTAGGGGCATCTGAATCAACCATGTATGCCTTTGTGCAGTTTTCAGATCAGATCATGAATCTTTTTCTCCATGTATTTGCTTGTAGAAGTGCTACGGTCCATGAGGAAGCAATGCTTGCTATTGGTGCGCTTGCCTATGCTATAGGTCGCAACTTTGCCAAGTACATGCCAGATTTTTACAAGTATTTGGAGATGGGTCTTCAGAATTTTGAGGAATACCAAGTTTGTGCTGTTACTGTTGGTGTTGTGGGGGATGTCTGCAGGGCACTGGAGGATACAGTTCTACCTTTTTGTGATGGAATCATGACTCAGCTTCTGAAGGATTTGTCAAGCAACCAGCTGCATCGGTCTGTGAAGCCTCCAATCTTTTCGTGCTTTGGTGACATAGCTTTAGCAATTGGAGAGAATTTTGAAAAGTATTTGATGTATTCCATGCCCATGCTGCAGAGTGCAGCAGAGTTGTCGGCACGCACATCAAGTGTTGACGATGAGATGTTGGAATATACTAATCTTCTGAGGAATGGAATTTTAGAGGCCTATTCTGGGATATTTCAGGGCTTCAAGAATTCTCCTAAGACCCAACTCTTGATTCCGTATGCACCTCACATCCTGCAATTCCTAGACAGCATATACATGGAGAAAGACATGTGAGTGGTTCTAATTTTAGCATTTTTTTTAGTTCAGATTTTACTATTTTTTTTAAAAAATATCTTATCTAATTGTTTTGTCCATCTATCTCAGGGATGATGTTGTCATGAAAACTGCAATCGGAGTCCTTGGAGATTTAGCAGATACTCTGGGAAGTAATGCTGGTTCTTTGATTCAGCAGTCTCTATCAAGCAAAGACTTTTTAAATGAATGCTTGTCCTCAGAGGACCATTTGATTAAAGAATCTGCTGAGTGGGCCAGGATGGCCATTAATCGTGCCATATCTGTTTGAGATTGTGACCACCTGGTGAATATTACATTACCATATATGTATGGTCATGTAAAGTTGGGGTCCAAGTTAGACAATAGTTGTGTCATGCTGATGATTGCCATTTATCGATAGCAAGTGTTTTTCTTGTTGGTGTTGCTAACTCATGCATCAGCATCAGCATCAGCATCAGCATTAGCATCAGCATCAGCATCAACATCAGCATCATCATGTATGGATTCTTCCTTTTTCCATGAAATGGAGTTGGCTAAAGGGACATCTGAGAACTTTCTTGAAGGACAGAGAAGTGGGATTGTCTATTTTGTTGATTGCCTTCGGAGAGGGAGACGGTTTTGAATGTGCTGGATGAAAATAATGGATACATGCTTGTTCCAAGCTAATTTATTGGACTACAATGGTGGTGTATGTTGGATATATGCGGACTTGTATTTGTGCTGCCGTGATCAAGCGATACCTGTACCAGTGCTACATTTTGATTATGTGAAATCGCAACCAGCCACCCAGTTGCCTTTTTCTTCCATATCTTATATTTTTAATCTCATACAATGTTTTTTTCCATTTATTAGTTGGTCTTTGTTTTGCATTGGTCCAAATCATCTGTTTGCATCAGATCTCATTCATTTCATTAACTTAGTAGTCTCATGGGGGTGGTGTCATTGTATTTTAGTTAGGTCATGTGCCATTTGTTTTTTCAGGTTGTGTATAGTTTTTGTTTTACATTTAGAGTCAAAATTCTACCTATCCTTGAGAACATGCATGCTGCTGCTCTTTTCTACCGCTGAAGGTGCAATTTTTCTTCAGTTTCGCCTTTGAGAATGTAGAATAGATTTTTTGTTTAAAGTGATCAAGATTTGAATTTGGCATGTCATGAAATAGCGATGACAGAGAAAAGGTTGAGTATCTAAGTTTGTATGCCAATGAACATATATATGATTTGTTATTTCTTTTATTCTCGGACTTGTTTTTTACCTTCCTCAGTGTAAAGCTTGCTCAGAAATGGTGACTTATGTTCATAAAAGTTATCCATTTTGGTGGCTTATTTATTCGCCTTCACCAGTTCATATGATTCCTATTCCATCTCATTATGTTGTTACAATTCCATGTCCTCTATCCTTTCGTAGTTTGGCCTTGGAACCATCACTTAACAGAAAATTTTCTTTGAGTCACTGCATTTGCTTCTGATTTCGGCTTGATTCTGTGTTCGTTGGTAAACTTTCCAGTAATCTAAACTCTCTGATAGATTGAAAATTGATGTTTTTGCCCAGAGCTGAAATAGCAGCAGGACCTATTGGGTTATGTTGACAACTCTCATCATATTTGCTTTAACGGTTAACTTATGGCCACATGTTTCAATATTGGTAAGTGGATTTGTTGTTTAGATGTGCAGGTGGATATATTCAAGTTCCATATTTGCTATGCGACCATAGTGCAATCATGCTTGTGTTATGTCACAGGCCAATTCATTTAAAAATCAGTAGTTGTGCGAATCAAGTGTGTATCTTTCACACGGCATAGTTTCTAAACCGTGTAAGAACTTCGATGGGATAGATTGATTACAATACCCCTCGCATGAACATTCTGGCGTCGTATTATGGAATCATAGAAGCGGAAAATTTCATGCTATCCTTAAGATATAATATGAAACGATGTATCTACGGTTGACATTATCCCCTCACATGTAGGATCCACTAAAAGAATATGTATTTTTCGTGTATTAATAAATGTTCATCGTTGGATGTACAATGTCATTAAATTTTTTTCAAACATGTATAGTGTCATTTAAAACATGCGCAATTTTAGATTAGTGACAATTTGTTGAGGATGTCCTGCACGAGCAACAAAATCTAAGCATGAAACATAAATCCTTTCCTTCGATAAATCGGTTTGGTTATGTGACCAAATCTAAGCCATCAATTGATAAAACCTTTGGGATAGCATCGAATCGCATTGCCCCTTGTGTGAGCAAAATTTAATGGTACCTGCATTGGTGTGGAAGCTTTCCACTTGCCTCACGAGGTAAACCATGAAATTGTCACTTGTTCTTTGCTACATGCTGCGAAACGAGCTAAAATTTCAAAATCTTTCGAAACAATATTATTTCTAAACTATTGTACGCTCCTACGTAGGGGTGGTTTTCGGTATATCGTATCGAAAATATTGGTATGAAAAAAATTCATACCAGTACCGATATCGAAATTTCAAAATTTTGATACGAAAAATTTTTATGCTAATATTGTATATATACCGAAAAAAATTCGATATACCAAAAAAATATTCATATATCGAACAAATTTCGATACGATATTCTGAAAAGTCGATATTTTGATTTGATATCTCAGCCATACTCCTGGGTGATTATCATGTTTAAGGAAGATGAAAGGCTAGTAATCCCAAAAATATTATACAAGTTACGGCAGCCATTATCTGATCATGCAAATACATTTACGATATTATATGGTTTTGAATGTTTAATTTTTGAATACTTAGGAATACTATCGATGCCATGCTTTTGATATTCGGGGCGTGGCATTGCCCGAATTCTTACAAAATGTACGTATATAACTATTTTTTTTAAAATTCATATATAACTATTTTTAAATAGGGTTTGTTATGGATCACATGTGTAATAATATTATTCTATGGCCCATGAAATGATGAAGATGGTAGAAGAGTAAGACAAGTGACTCAGCCCGTTCGTGTCACTTCCTATCTATCAAAACTTTCTTAGCCACTAAAATCTCAAATTTATCTTTTTTTTCTCCCTCAAATCGTTATCCACATTGCTTCGACTCTCTGGCATAGTATACGCACACACATATACCATGTAAAATTTTTAAGAAACTACATAGAAATAGCACGACTCTTTTTTTATTTTATTTTTAAATTTACTGATTTTTTAAATTGAGAAAATATTTGTTACAGTTTAAACTTTAATATCCAGCCTATTTCGCCAACACTTTAAAAAAAACCTTATTGTAATATGAACAATACGAAAAGCCATCGATGATTTATTGATTGTACTTGTTTTACATTTTATTAAAGAGAAAATGGGTATTCATCCGACTTATATAATACATACGAAAATTGAGTAAAACGTTTTAAATGAACGCACGAAAAAAAATTAGAGATTTTTTTAAAAAAGATTTAATTACGTGAAAAACCAATCCCTGCATGCGAATTATCGTGTGCATAGTGTGTTAGTTTTAATTATTTTAAGAAGCATTCGATATTTCAATCAATCAAGATCGTTAGATCAGTTTTTATTTTAGTTTAGAAATTTATTAATTCTACTTGTGACAAATGAGACAACTTATTTTTAGCAGGCATTTTTAGATAATATCAATTTTATTTTTTTTAGAAATTAATACTCGCGGTTAATTTTGAAAAGACTTTTGTTTTTATTACAATTTCAAGTAATGATTGATATAAAATATTATATTGTTGACCAAAATCTTAATTTAATTAAGACATGTTTAAGAAAATAATAAGAAATAAGGGGGGAAAAAAGGTCTATGAAGGTGTAACGTGATAACGTCAAAATAACTACTCCCCCTAAGTTCTTCGCTTCCTCGTCTCTTTCGTCTTCAATTGTTATTTACTAATTAATCGATTTGGACTTTGCTGCCCAATGTTGACCTTTTTAAATACCAATTTTTAACTCATATATTTCAATTTTGTCCTTTCATAATAATAAATATATTTGTTATTGGAATTCAGATAAATATATAAAAAAGTCTTTTGAAATAAAAAATTTCCAAAGAATTCCGACCATCGACAGCCGATTGCCACACAAACTTTTTTTAGCTGCCATGTTTTCAATGCTACGATAAAGCTTTCATAATGTGGAAACCATAATTTTATTACATTGAAAACGAGCCCATAAATAAATTCTTAGATAAAGAACATAAAATAAAAATATCCTGTTATCCCATATATCTATATACATATCTATACTATATATTAAGTAAGAGTAGGGGTGGTTTTTCGGTATACCGTATCAAAAATTGGTATGAAAAAAATTCATATCGATACCGATACCAAAATTCTGAAATTTTGGTACGGAAAAAATCCATATTAATACCGTATAGATACTAAAAAAAAATTCGGTATACCGAAAAAATGTCTGTATATCGAAAAAATTTCGGTACGATATGCCGAAAACTCGGTATTTTGATCCGGTATGCCATGATATACTCAACCTTAAATTGAAAAAAAAAAACCCTTCATAATAATGTCAAATTACGAAAATGTATATCATATTAAAATCAAACACTTTAAAAATAAATGTTATATAATATAAGCATAACACATTATATTTATATATTATGTAACTTACGTTACACACGTAATGCGTGTGCGTTACCGCTAGTAATTAGTATGTATCAAAATATTTTAAGGTACCAATACCGGAGATTATTTTTAAATTGTGAGGAAACATAGTTAAACTGAATTATTATGTATAAAAGCATTGAATTATAATCACTATATACAAAAATAATTAACTCAAATTATTACAGTATTATGAGGAAATTAAGTTATGAGAAATAACGAGTTAGATCAATCTCCCACTATTAACACATATTTAAAAATGTTATATTATTCTTCTCAACATGTGTGTATATATGCCTCTTATATTATTGAGAAAACTATCAACTTAATATCTATAATTATTATTATTTTTTCCTTTTTACCATCATTACAATAAAAGAAATGGGTCGGTGTTAATTAAGATAATTTTGGAGTAATAATTTTGGTTTTTTTAATTTTTAATTTCATTTTATTGTAGTGCTGAAGTCTGAAATAATATAAAAAAATGTAGATATAGCGTCTGAAATTACTGACACATCCAACACAACATCAACAATTAGATCAAAATAATTTAAAATTTAAAATTTATTATATAGATAATTAGATTGATTAAAATCCAAAATTAAACAAATTAATGAACGAAAAAATCACTTTCTATTATTAAAAACAAATTTAAGGACATCTGTGGACCATCTGATCTTAACGTAGGGGTGTCAAAACTCAATTTAACATGTCAACCCGACACGAGTCGATCCAAAAAAATATCGGGTTAGGATTGGGGGTTTTTGGGTTTAGATCGAATTGGATTGACCCGAAATCTAACCCGAAAAAATTAATCGGATTAGGGTTGAGTTCAAGTCAATCCGAGATGATCCGAATATTTTTAATATTATTATTTTGTATATAAAAGTGAGAAAGATTTGCTACATTCTTATATATTGTATGTTTGAAATTTTTTTATTGTGTATTAATATAATAGATTTTAGTCATTTAATGTTTATTTTGAACAATTTTTATACTTTAAAAAATTTTACAACTATATTTTTAAATTTAAATTATATATAAGCTTAAATTTTGTTATTACGTGATTAAATTAAATATTATTTTTGTATGTTTTGAATTTTTATTTAATTATTTTTTTAAAAAAATAAAAAAAAATTAAAAAAATCGCGTTGGTTCGGGTTGATCGGATTAGTCGGATTCGGGTTCGGATTGGCCATTTTTGGGTTGGTTCGGGTTCGTATTGAGAAATTCTAAAATTTATTCTCGTTAACCTGACCCAAACCCACCCGAATTGATACCCCTACCTCAATGCCATAAAATTTCTTCAAAATTTACATAGGATTTAAATTTGAAGTAGATAAATTAATTAATTATTAATTAAAATCTAAATAGAAAACCACCACACACACACACACAAAAATTTATATGTAAAAATTTCATCAAGATTTAAAATTTTTTAAAAAAATTTAATAAGAAAATAAATTGGAATCGTAATATAATAATAATATATTATATTATAATATACTTAAATGGCCAACACTCACTTGTTCACACGCGCATGTATATTATGTATGTATATATATCTCTGCAATCCGACAGCTAGCTTTTATCTTCCGTTGAATCGTCTCCTTCCTCGTCCCATCCATTCCTCTCTCCAAAATCCATTGAATCGAACCCAGAAACAATCCAAGGGAAACAGAAAAAATGCCGTTCTGCAGCGTCGGCGAAGCACCGAGCAGCAACAATGGAATCAAAATCTTTTACAGAACCTATGGTGGTGGACCAGTCAAAGTTCTTATGATCATCGGTAACGCATTCTTCTGATGTTATTTCAAAGAATTTGTTTCGTTTCATTGTTTTTCTTACATGGGTTTTGGATTAAATTTGCTCGTTCGCTGATTTTTCACATTTTTATCTTTGTTGTGGACTTCAGGATTGGCTGCGACCCACGATTCATGGGGCCCACAGATAAAGGGCCTGGTCGGAACGACCATCCCGAACGATAGTGAATCGGCGAACGGCGATCAGGGCAATGAGAGCGCCGGCGGTTCTGGCGTGGAAGTTTGCGCGTTTGATAATCGTGGAATCGGTCGGAGCTCCATTCCCAGCAAAAAATCTGAATATACGTAATAAATTATTCATTGTCAATCTTTAGCTTTAGTTGAGGATATTCAATGTTTTCCTTGCATTGTTAGATAGAAATGTTTCCGCTATTTTTCGTGATTTAATATCCTTATACTATGATTTTCAACTTTATATTTTATCTTCGGTTTTTGTGTGTGCGCTTTAGTTTTATGTAGCTTTTGTGAATTTGTGGAAAGATAGAAAAAAATCATTGAAATTTGTTCAAGATTGCATTTTAATGTGTGACCCACTATAATTCTTCTTGGATGAAGAGTTGGGGTTCAAATTAAAGTTCTATCTTTGAAATTATCTCGTGTTATTGAAGAGGATGAATGTACTTTAACAGGACCAAAACTATGGCAAGCGATGCAATAGCTTTAATGGATCACTTGGGTTGGAAAAAAGCTCATGTTTTTGGTCATTCAATGGGTGAGTTCTTGATTTTTCAATTTCAAGTTGGCATTTTTTGACCAAGTTCTTCTCCTCTAGGTATGAGTTTGATGAAGTTCGATTCTCATTTAAAATTAAGTCAAATCAAGTCGGTTCAGGGCACTTGGAAAAGTTCTCTCATATGTTAATTGATTCACATTCAAAGTTATTGAGTTGACCTAGATCATCTAGAATATATTTCAAGTCCACTTGGAGCTTTATTTTTTTTTAGGCTGCAACCGTTAAGTTTTAAGTTATTAATCTTTTATGAATATTTCATACAAAACGAGCTCAGCAGTTCGAATTCTTGCTTGATAGAGTGTGATACTTCAACTCGAATTTGGACCATATTTTAAACCCAAGTGTTTTTCATATTTTTACATTAGAACTTGAGCATGAATTCAGTAAAATCTGAGCTCAAGTTCTAATGTAGTAATATGAAAAGAAATTTCTTCTTTGGGTTCGTTTGCATACACCTGCATAGATTTCAGGTGCATAAAGTGGAGAATTCCACAATGTTTCTGTTGTGAATATGTTCGCAGAATATTAAATCTACCTCTGTCGAATCGAAATTCTACCTAAGTCGCTTTCTTGGTCAATTTATGAGTTTGTTTCTATAATGCAGGAGCTATGATTGCGTGTAAATTGGCTTCGATGGTACCTGAGAGAATTTCATCTTTGGCTCTATTAAATGTAACTGGTGGAGGTTATGAATGTATACCAAAGGTATGAATCGTTATAGGATCTCTTTGGCTTGGTGTCTAATGTTTTGTTTTTGAAAATTTTGCAAGGAAAGGGTTGTGGCCAATTCTGAGAATTTTATGTAGTACAAAATTTGAACCAGTGTATTGGTGTTAGATGTCAAAATAATTCTTTCCTTTTCAGATCGATCGCCAAAGTTTGTCGATTGCAATTCGATTTCTGAGGGCAAAAACTCCTGAGCAGAGAGCAGCTGTTGATTTAGATACACATTACTCACAGGTATATCTAGGAATTCTTCTTTATATGTAACGTGTAATTTGGACATCTATCCGTATTCATATTTTCAAATTATTGTGGTTTTTTTTCAATATGTTGGAGAACTGGAATTTGATGTTTCATTTCTCAGGAATATTTGGAAGAGTATGTTGGACAGAAGACAAGAAGATTAATCTTATACCAAGTAAGGATTTGTTAGCAACATTTGGGTACATAAACCTAACAAATGTAACTACTTTGTACTTGGGAGTTTAAATGTATTTTCCTCCATGGAATTTTGGTTTTGAGGCCGTTAAATTTACTTGGTGTCATGACAATGTGAGCGAAATATGCAAGATTTTGATTATACTTTTTCCTGTTTCTTGGTGAATTAAATTCAAGTCTTAGAATTATATTGCAACATCCTTATTTTATTCCTTCATTCTGCAGGAATATGTAAAGGGCATATCATCAACAGGTATGCAGCCACATTATGGATTTGAAGGCCAGTTAAATTCTTGCTGGACGCATAAAATGTCAAGAACCGAGCTAGAATCTATACGTGCTTCTGGATTTCCTATATCAGTAATTCATGGAAGGTAGCTTAATAACGCTATGTACATGTATCTAGAAAATGTGAAGAAAAATTCTGCTCAAGTGACTTAATGAAATCATTCCATGTTGTGTAGATATGACGTTATTGCTCAAATGTGCCATGCAAAACGGCTTGCAGAGAAATTGTGCCCATACGCAAGAATGGTGGAACTTAATGGCGGGCATCTCGTGAGCCATGAGAGAACTGAAGAGGTAACATTCTACTTCCTTAAATTATAATTTATATACCCCATGTTGGTATGAAGGTATTGTACGGTGGACATTTAGTATTGAAAGACCGTCCCACTTAAAAGACTAGTGTTTTGGCTTTGAGCTTTTCTCTTGAGCTAATATCTGACATCTCATTTCGAGAAGTATTACTAGGCTATTAGTAATTGAAGCAACCTTGTGAGCAACCTAAAGCCATTCAAATCTGAGCTAGGAAAAAGCTAATCCATATGTTCATGTAAATTAAATTCATTACAAAATCTAATACAAAGACAATAAGATGCTTACGTTTTATCTTTTGGTTGGAAGTTCAGGTCAATAAAGCTCTTCTCGAGTTGATAAAGGCGTCCGAAAATACAAGTCTACATGAGTGGACAAATCTTTCAAGTAAAAGCAGTAAGTTATTCATGCATAAATTCTACCTTTTTACTATCACCAGTCTAAATAAGTGGCAGAAGCAGATAGGGGCAGCAAGACTCCCTAACAATTTCCTATTTACATGTAGATTTTCTTCTGTACATGTAACAAAAAATGGGAATTTATACTCTCCAAATTTTGGGAACCATAAATTTTTAATATTGCCCCTGTTATTGATTTTCTGGTCTCACTACCACTGGTCTAAAACATATAAACGACCACCAAAGTTAAGTTTCTTATTAAAGATCAAGTTACTTTTGCAGGTTCCAAATCTACTCGGAACTTGTTATGGAGAGCAATCAATTCATCTGTCATTGTAGAAAGTGCAGAGAAGCTGCATGTTTTCCTAATTTATTTTTTCGGGCTCTTTGTGTTAGCGTTCGAGTACATCCGAAGAGCTGCAAGAAGCCTCAAACCAGTAAGAGTTGGATCTGCCCTTACATAAGCCTATAGTGGTGGAGCCTCATCTACTGGTAACTCTTTTTCTACTGGTGGACACAAAATAACCATACAAGTTTCGATTCATCATGTTAGGACATGGGCCGGTTTATTACAGGGCGAGGAATATGTATTTGATCGCCGAGAAACTAACACAGTAAAAATTTTGGGATGAGAGCAATGAGAAGGCTGGTTGGTGTTCCTCCAGAGTTGCAACTTAGTCACTGGTTTAAGGAAGTGAACTAATCTTGCAGCAGCAAAAACTTGCTACTTCTGGCTCCATCTTGAATGAAAATTGTGTATCTTCCAAGTATCTAATCAAATTATGTTGATAAATTATCAACTCAATGTATCTAAGTAAATTTATATGGAATGTCAATTTGTTAATTGTTTACTTGCATTCATCTTCCAAGAAGTTAATACATTAGTTACAAACACAGAGTTACAGTATAAAATAAGTAAAATTTTAATAAATATGCACAAATTTGACAAGCAAAGAAAAAATTATCGTTAGCTCCAAGCTGTTTAGAAGAATTTCAAACAGCATTTAAGTTTGATGGTTTCACATATAACAAGGCTCGTTCAAGCAGAATAAAATATAATTTAACCACGGTTTTAATCCATTTATTTACAAATTTTTTTTTTCAATTTTACGTTGATGTGACACCGTAAAATAAAAATTGGTAACACTAATAACATTGAAAACTATTATTAGACTAAAACCGTGAACTACGATAGAACAAAAAAAAAAAAACAAAAAAAACGTGCAAGTTACGTGATAAATTAACCAAAACCAAAGACTTGATTGATTCTCATGCAGGGGAACTAATCAATAAAACTTGACAAAGAGAATTAACCTGGATTAGTAACATATACTTACATATTTACATTAGCATGTATATATTTCGATCCATTCCGGCATTTCGTCTCCTATTCCGCTTGCCTGAATCTGGAGGTACCATACCGCCGCTCCTCGAGGAGCGGTGACGGGCGGCAGAGCTCTGAGAATGAAGAGAGATTTGATCAGCTACTGGCAATATATGCATGTGTATTGATTCATATAAATAAATAGGAGTAATATACCATACGAATATTCTATTATGCTTATGTTGCCCCAACAAGTTTAGCCAAACAAGCTATAGCCCCATGGAATTCTAATCCAAACCAAAAAAAAAAAAAAGCAAAGTGAAATGTATTTATTTATTCTTTTAATTAAGAGAATAATTCGTCCAGTCGAGAATATTATTTTATCTTGCATGATGTAATATAACATCACCTGCCTAAATATTAAACTCTGGCCAATGTTATTTGAAATCTATTTTTTTTTATTGTATGTACAAAATTTATTTGTAAAATGGAAAACCTGCCATATTACATGCAAATCAAACAATATTCAAATTATATATATAGAAATCAACTCCCAAAAAAATATATTATATATATAGTAATAGTTACAGATGAATGTTCAAACATGTATCTGTACCTCACCACAAAATCGAAAGTTGTTTTACCTCTGACAAACATCTTGTAACTTTTAAAAATTATATTTTTGATAAATTACACTTACAATTGATATTGCAAAACCAAGATGTGAACCTGAAGCCTAATGAAGAAAACAAAAATCACACAACTCTCCCAATGGAACTCCAAGAAAAAAGTAAAAAAAATAATGGCAAAAGGCTAATTAGAGGATGATTGTATTGATTCATGCAGCATTTCTTTTTCATCCCCAACATTCTTTACATTAATATTCATCCAAATAAGTATACAAGGTATCATCTTTCTTAGATTTCCGTCGACTGAGCAACGATTTGAGTAGGCGTTTGCTCTTGCTAGGATACTGTTCGTTCTCTTTGGGACTTTCTTTTCCTACTCGAATTCGCATGGAAGCTGATTTCCGAGGTTCGGAGATATACTGCCAATTTTAACAGATAGAAGAAGAGCAAGAGTTAATATGAGGTCGTAGCTGGGCAGATAACCTCTGAAAGAGAAGGAAGGATCTTGTTTGTGTTACCGTTTGTCTTCCAAGAGAAGGGTTTGGAGTCGTTGGTCGGCTACGATTTGGGGTTGTTGAATTTGAACTTTTTGGCGTTGTGGGCTTACTCGAGAGGGAACTGGTACGCAGAAGTGGAAACCGGTGTGGTGATACTGTTCTCTTTTCTGGTTACAAGAACCAAAAAAAAAAAGCATGATCATCACAATTAATTCTTGAAAAAGAAGACTAAATATCGTTCAGTTGATATAGTAAGTAGTAACGAACCCGAATCTCTATTAGGCATGTTGGAGAATGAAAAACTTCCAAATCTTGGGGGAAGTTTAGGAGAAGGTAAAGTTGAATACCCTTTACTGCGAAAGCAAACAGCATAAAGTAAAATTCAAATTTTTACTTCCGTCGAGAGGCCGAACTGGTTCAGCCTCAGAAACTACGTAACTTCGATGTGTAAAACTTGATGGATGATGATTTGGTGAGCACAGAACTCACCTGACTACAGCTGGTGGAGTTTCGTTTATCGTTGCTCGTATAGCTGCAAGTTATATTATCTCGTGAGAACTATAAATTTAGGAAATAAGGTTATGCAAATGCAATGAATTGACATGAAATGAGAGATATTCAACGCCCTACCGTTCTTGAATTGGTGCCAGTCATCGCCATCATCCAAGTTGCACCCTTGGTATTTCGACTTCGAGCGAACGGCTCCATCCACAGTCTCTCCCACTAACGATAGGAGAGAATTTTTTTGCATAAGATTTTTAACATTTTATAATCGGAAATAATCTAACGTGGTATATCATAATAATTTACTTGGCAGGATGTATCTCTTGTGGTACTTGGGAGTGTTGATCACTAACGATTGCTGAGAAAGACCTTCCCGATCAATATAATCTTGGCACGTCCGAAGTCTCTAAAATACAGAAGAAACACATTCAAGGCTCAGAACAAAACAAATAGTACATCTGTTGAGATCTTAGCAACAAAAGATTGTGTTCCCAGGATACACAAGTTATACAATTAGCATTTTAGGAGGTGGTGTATCTCAAGTTCACCGAATCTTGAGAATATTATGTAAATGGTCATAGAATATCTGGCTTATAGACTACAAATATAAGAAATCAATATTCTAAAGTCAAGAATTGCAACGAAGTAGCAGCAGTTGTGAAATTTTGCATCACCTGCTGGATGCAAGACACACGAAGCTCGGTTCGAGTGACTTCATCAACCTTTTCATCCAACAAATCATTAACCTTATACGTCACCGAGCCCAAATGATCCACCGTATTGACAAGAGCTTTAATGGCATAATCTTTCAATGTATTCACCACTCTACATAATCAGTAATATTTTGGGAGGCAAAAACTTGAGAAAAAACTTTATTGGAGTTGGAGCAGATATAACGTTTTATGGAAAACTTGAAATTGTCCTCTTCAATAATCTATGATAACAACTCACATATGTTTTTGGTCATCATTGGTATAAGACAACTCAAAGTATTCTGCTGCCGAGTACAGTTGTTTGCTAAGATTCTTCAAGTCCTACAGAAATAAATGAAATAATATCTAATTGTTACATCTAAACTCCAAAGCCAGCCCAAAATAATAAAGCTGCAAAGCCAATACCCAAAATGCCATTGAAAACACATTATCAAATGGTGGACGGACATTTAATCAGCTAAATTGTATTTATACTATAGTTATGAAATTCTTTGATTCCAAATTCTTCAATCCGAAGGCAAGCGCTTCTTTCCTCCTAAACTAGAAAGAACTCAAAAACGGACATGGTCTGTTAAAAGTAACAAACACCAGAGCAACTGTGGAGAGCAAGAGTAGGGGCAACTGACTCCCATTAGATAAAGAGATATGTAACAATTCTTACTAAATTAGTTTCGACTCCTCGACTAAATTCCTGGATCCGTCCCTTTATACATGAGTGTGATCTAAACAAACTGTGAAGAGATCTTCACCCAATGCCATGTCCAGATTTGCATACTTGCTTCACACAATCATATTTCATTTTTACCATTTTACAACTCGATCCACCGTTGTCATGAATTCGCTATAAACCTTGATTTGCTTGACCAGGATAGAATTAAACCAGTAATGAAATTCTACGGTACAATTAGGACCACCAAATAGAGAACATTAAAGAATCATAAAAGAAGCAATAAATCACCTTCAAACTATCAGAAAAGAGCATACTCTGCTGCATGGAGACCTCATCATAATTGGCCGGCTCACGGGGGAGTTGCATTGAAGCAGTTGCAGTCATTGTCTCCATCAAATCGGAAGAACTAAAATGGTAGCTAAAAGGTCTTTTTCTACACTGCAACAACCATTCCCACCAATATAACATAATGACCAAATTTTGGTTTAAATCTCATTCAATGAAGTTGAATAAAAATAGCACAACTTTGCAAAGTCAAATAATTAACAGTACTTAGAATTGTAAACATGACGGTCCTTGGAATAAATTGTGCAATCCTGACAAAGAATAAGGAAAAAAAAAGTTTCCATTAACGTTTTTCCTTTTATTTTTTCAAGAAACGTATGGACAGCTAGAATCTCATCCCATTCTTGAAAATCAGCAAATATAACAAAGACAAACACTAGAGTGCGCAGCGCAAAGAGACAAGACATTGAGAAGAATGAGCCAGGATAATGCCTTTTCCCAATAACAAAATCGATATTTTAAAGGAACTAGGATTCCATAGAAAAGTTAATATTGACAAAACTTGACCAATACGCTCCAATTGTTTATAAACAAAAAGAGTTTCATGAAGTTCACTGAATACCATTTTATCCTCAAAAACACCAAAAAGATTGCGATGGGGCTATCATAAAAAAATTTCAAGAAAACAAGATTCAGAAGCCAATCCAATCGAATTACACACAAGGGCATTCATAGAACTGCAAATTCATCACAAAATCGAAGAGGTAGATAAAATAAAACCCCTCAGTTCAAGGAATCAAAAACTCACCTTTAAACTTAAAAAATGCTCAACACTCCTTTTCGGCAATTCACAAGAAGAGAAACGGTGAAACAGATAAAACAAAACTGCTTTCTATATTTCTTGGACTAAAAAAATGCAAAAAAACAAACACCCCACAATCCCTTCCCGCTCACGCTTGATCATGGAGTGTGGCTTCGAAGAAAGGCGAAAGAAGACAACCCAAATAGGCCCAATGAAACGACAGTGACGATTATGGTTTGGTGCCAAGATTTTGACTAAACCCAAAAGAAAAGACGACAAGATTTTCTGAGTAATCTTTTCAATTCCTTTGGTGGGATTAAGGTGGAGTTTGAGGAGCATATAAAAGGGAAGAATGGCGTAGAGGAAAGCACGATAAGGGAAGAATTATAATCATAAAGCATGAGTAGTGGGGAGTAATTTAGCGACTTTTTGGAGCAAAAAAATGGGGCAAACTACTGAAGAGCTGCCTCACCTCAACTCTTTCTAATCATTGCATGTTTCGTGGGTCAGCACTCACCCCCCGTGAATTTTGTTTTTTATTACTACATATACTCAGATAAATAGAGCGAAGAAACATTGTATTCTTCCTATCCTAAATAAATTTTTAAGGTTCCATCCTTAAATTAAATTTTCTTTTGCATGTGATTTTACACATTTTTCGTGGCTTTTGAATTTTTGTTATTTGTTATTCCGTGTGATTTGGATTTTGGATTTATTCCTCTTACCCAATTTTTCATGGCAAAAAATTTTTATCAGACGTGTCAATTTTATGAGATAAGTCTCTTATTTAAGTCATTCATAAAAAAATATTATTTTTTATTATAAATATGGATAAAAATGTCTCACGTATGAAAATGCATAAGAGAACTACTCATTTTTCATTGTTACTTCAAACGGCAAGGAAAGGATTAATTACCAAACAAATTATTTTTGCTATTTTTGGGATTATTTTTTACATTATTTTTTTCTTAAAAAAATTCAAATGCCTAAAATTGAAAAAAGTTATGGGGAAAGGCAGTAAAAAGGAAAAAATTATTGTTGTTAAATTCCAAGATACCTGATCGAATTCTTGTTAAAACATGACTAATATATCTCGATGGAGTTTAATAATGAATAGTAAAATATCAGCTCTAAAATCCTGAAATGGCTAAAATAGGTTCCCCGTCTGATATCTTTTAAAGAGGTCATACCAAGAAACTGTTATTTTAACTGTTTTGTTACTTGGTCATTCATCACCCTTTCAACATTTGCTTCCTATAATGAATGAAAATAGAAAATATTCTTTCCCATTGATATAAATTTAGTTTTAACGTATGGAAAGAGGAGGGCCATCACCATTCTATTTTCTCCCAATAATTTTTTTAGAATACCAAAAGCCACATTTATCATAGTCCATAATATTTTGTGGGTGACCCAGGTACAGCTGGACTGGCAAAGGCCTTGGTGAAAAAGAAGGTGAAGAGTGTTCGAATCCCGTAAAAGATGTATTTGGTCTTGTTTATCGCGCTTGCGAGCCTTCCTCTCCCTGGGTACTTATCTGGCCAGACATAACCTTGATTTACCTCCCTTCACGTCGGGGCTTGGGGCGGCTCTGTGTGGAGCCCTTGGGTGGGATCACCCTTTTTTTTAATATTATGTGGGTCCCACCAGATAATCGATCCAACATGTTATTATGTAAAAACTATATGAGTAGTGTTACAGTCTAAGCGTAACCATGACTCCTTGAGTGGGAGGGTTCAACTCGATTTCGGTTTATGAGATGACTGTCCCGAGAGTACATTTCTTTTATTTTTTTAGAAAAAATATTTTGAAATGAAAACCATCCAATAATAATCATTATTAACATAATTATGATGGTATAAAGGTGGGAAGTGAGAACATGGAGCGTTGCAACTTGCAAAACCATGATTACTTTTCAATGTTTTGATTTTTTCAAAAAGTAGGGGGTTTTAGGAGCTATTAAGGAATTCATTATTTTAATCAGTGCCGTAAATGGCGGGGGTCCCCGAGAAGACTAATTAATTGGCAATTTCAACTGTAATTTGTACTGGAATTGTATTTTTATATTTGAAGTCAAACTTTAAACAACAATATTGAGAATTCAAATTTGGAAATTTGTTTACTTATTTCTGATTCAAAAAAAGAAATATTTATTTCAAAATCTTCTATTAATATTTTTTTAAGAAATGATTTTGTGTTGGAGTGAAATATATGATTTACTCATTAGATTGGTTGATTTATAATTTCAAAGGCAATGATCTATATTATATTGTAAGGTCATCTTCATCACATTACACTATTTTAATGGAACACTAACTTCACAAATAGTATAATTTCTACACCAAACATAAAACTCATCTTCAATCTATTAACTCTGATGATGTCGATTTTTTCCTCCGGGTTCGGTCTGGTAGAGTGGATCTTCAAATCTTCAATAAATCGGGTCGGGTCGGGCACGACGAATCTCTGCACAGACAGAAACTAAATTAGGAGGCGCCGAAGGTGTTTCGGCGTGACCCCTCCGATGCCTAAGTCAGTGCTCGAAAGTGAAAGAGCTTGACAAAAAGTAAAAACAAGAGAATATGCGTGCGTGAGGGTGTGAACAAGAAGTGAATCCAATAGATCATCCATAAACCATGAACCATACCTGTATTTATAGGGGCTTGGAAGGATAGGTTACCTTGTCAAGGTAGAACATGTGTTAGAGTAGGACTCTAATTGATGAGTCTGAAATCATATCAAATCTTGGATTCATAAGATATTGTTCTTATCTGTTGCAGATCTTCATGTGTCCGAGAGTACTGGAAGGTTCTAGATATTGGGCCCTTCCTGGGCTTCTCATAAAATAAGACTAGAACGGCCTCAAAGTATATTTCCAAAAATATGGATTATTGGGCTCGGTCGGATTAGACTCGTATATTTTTTAGGGGAATCAATAGTACCTCCCCCTACTGGTCTAAAAGAAGTATGAAGTTTAGACCATGTGGTCTGGTCGGATCCCGAGCTCATGTAAGAACTCTTGTATTAACCAAGTACAAGCAACATTTTCCAACCGGATGGGCTTTTGATGGAGGCCACGAGTGGCGTGGTAGGTGTCGAGCTTGGTCGAGATTTTGAGATAACCACGAGTGGCGTGAGTTTACATATTGTAACGTCCCACTGTATCAAGACGGGTCTTTTCAGCGTGCTTATGTCCTCACTCACACGCACCCTGAGAAACTTCCCAGGGGGTCACCCATCCTATAATTGCTCCAAGTCAAGCACGCTTAAATTTAGAGTTCTTATGTGATGAGCTCCCGAATGCAAGGCTTTGTTCTCCTTCCTCGAACCACTGTTTGGGCTGATTTTTAGCTTGATGTAAACGTCTTGATGTTGTCTAAGTGATAGAAGTGGTTTCATGGTCAAATATTGTCTGATCAGAGAGAACGAAAGGAATTAGTACAGCTGCACGGAGTTGGTTATGAGCAGAAATATGCTTGGGTTAAGTTTTGAACTTCTGGGTTTTATTTTGAGCTGGGCTTGGGCTGGGTGGTTCGGGTCGGGTCTTGGGTGTCATGGATCGGGTCAGTAGGGTCCGGGTCCGGGTTAGGTGGGTCGGGCTCGGGTATTTTAATTTTTAAGTAATTAAGAGTTTAATTGGTTTTTGGGCCAGTTTAATGATTAAAAAATTATTTGGGACTCCAAATAATTTTATTTGGGCCTTAAATGATTTATTTAAGTTAACCCAATGATTTTCATGGGCTTGGGAGCCCATGGGAATTTTTGGGCCCGTCGATGGATTTTTGGGCTAGTCTAGAGTTTTATTGGGTTTAATTAAGTTAATGGACTTAAATATTTTTATTTAGGCTCAATTAAGTTTAATTAAGTTATTTGGGTTAAAATATTATTATTGGGCTTAGCTTAAGTTAATGGACTTAAATGTTTTTATTTAGGTCCATTTATGAATAATGACATTTAATTAAAAATTTATTTCCATTGGGCTTTTATTTAAGTTTAATGGACTTAGAGTGAGTGATCAGCAGTCTGGACCAATCCATGAAAATAAACTAAGTCCGAAATATATATTTAATTATTTTTATGCATGAAGTCTATTTTAAGTAAAAGTATATTTATTATAAAAATTTAATTAAATATATATTACGAACATATTTTAAGTGCATGCATACATGAAGAATTTTTATGATGTGTTTATGATTAAGAATTGAGCATGAAAAATGTTTTTATGGAAATTGAAGTTATGTGGCGGCACAGAGGTGGTTTACCACCAGCACAAAGGTAGTTCTACTACCGGCATAGAAGTGGTTTTACCACTGGCACAGAGGTAGTTTACTACCAGCATAGAGGTGATTATTCACCGCCACGTACGATGGTTCTCAGACTGATCAGTCGCTCATGTTTACGAGCCACATATACGGATATAACCTTCACAGTTACTTATGATTAAGTCATGCTCTATTTACGTATGGATTATATGATTAGTATGATGGATGTTATGTTATAAGATATGGTATGCAAGAGTTTACAGTGCACATTTTTAAGAGCATGCATGCATACTCATGATATTATATGTATTAGTATGATTATGTGATGCATTATTTTTAACCCTTGTTATAAAGGATTAGACATGTTGAGCCCCTAGGCTCACTACGCTTATATGGTGCAGGTGAGTGTGATGATTCGTTTGTAGCTCCTACCGGTGGCGAGGATGTATGAGCAAGCATGACAGTAATAAATGCGGAAATTTTTTTTTTTTTTAAAAAAATAATACTATACATATACGCCCATACATATATGTATAAACATAAAAGAAATAATAACCCAAAATTCAAACTCATGCATGCGAAAATAAACATAAATAAAACTTTGAAACATGTTTTAAAAGCCCTAATAAAGTATTTAAAAATAATGATAACTCTTCCATGCGACGGTCACGGGGCCACTGCCATGCTCGCTCATACATCCTCGCCACCGGTAGGAGCTACAAATGAATCATCGTACTCACCTGCACCATATAAGCGTAGTGAGCCTAGAGGCTCAACATGTCTAATCCTTTATAACAAGGGTTAAAATAATGCATCACATAATCATACTAATACATATAACTTACGTGGACATGCATGCATGATCTTAAAATAATGCATCATAAAAATTATTCATCATCAGTCGTACATACATCATAGCTAATCATACATAACATAATTGAGCATGTCATCATCATAAAAACTGAGTATGGTCATATCCATGAATGTGACTAATAACTGTGCCGACTGATCAGTCTAAGAACCATCGTATGTGGCGGTGGATAAATCCACCTCTATGCTGGTAGTAAACTACCTCTGTGTCAGTGGTAAAATCACTTCTATGCCGATAGTAGAACTACCTCTGTGCCGGTGGTAAACCACCTCTGTGCCGCCACATCACTTCAATTTCCATAAAAATATTTTTCATGTTCAATTCTTAATCATAAACACATCATAAAATATTTCATGTATGCATGCACTTAAAATATGTCCGTAATATATATTTAATTAATTTTAATAATAAATATACTTATACTTAAAATAAACTTCATGCATAAAAAAGAATTAAATATATATTCCGGACTTAGTTAATTTTTTACGGGTTGGTCAGACTGCTGGCCCCTTAGACTTAAACCCATAAATTCTAAGACTGGCCCAATAATTCAACTTAAGCCCATTAACTTACATTAAAGCCCAAATAATTTATTCAAGCCCAATATGACATACATAGCTCAATAACAAAACTCAAGCCCATTAATTACTTAGTTTGGCCCAATGACCCAAAAACCTAAAGACTGGCCCAATAATTTTCATGGGCCCCAAGACCCATAAAAATTAATAGACACACTTAAATAATTACTAAAGCCCAATAACTTAATTCACATGTGGCCCAATTAATTAATTGAACTAGCTTTGGCCCATTTACAGCCCAACTTAATAATTAACTTAAAAATAAAAAATACTCGAGCCCAACTAATATAAACCAGACCCGGACCCGACTAACATGACCCGTGACCCAACGGACCTGAACCGTACCCAAAACACCAAGCCTGGCCCGCCTAAAGCCTAGACACAACCTTAGCCTTTCTTTCCTTAATCCTAACTCACAACAGCCCTGAGCGACTTTGGAAAAACTGACCGTGCCGCCTACTCTGGAGACCTTTGGCCGTGAAACCACTGCCCATACTTAGCTAACATCCATACGGTTCTAACCCAACAAATTTTACCTCAAACGGAGCTCTGTAGAAGGCGAACGAACCAAAACAATCTACCCCTAGTTTCTGCTCACGCGCAGAACGAGACCAGAAACTTCAGGCCGTTCGGTCGCCCATCTCCGGCAACCACCAGTAGGAGCACCACCTGTAATATCTTCCCCAAGGTCTTGGGGTTCTAACCCCACTGGAATCAACCTAAAACACGCCCTATGAACCGAGAACAAGCCAATCTCCCAACGCTGCGCAATCTGCGCGATCTGCTGCACCCAACTTCTTTGGCTTCGGTTCTGGCCCTTCTTGGCACAAACCCCCTGCCTCACTCAATCCTACAGAACCTAGGACACGATACTAACCACAGCCAACAGCCTGGACCCGAGCCACATGAGAAAAACGTGATCAAACCTTGAAGAAAACAAGAAAACTCATGCACGTGAAGAAGTCTATGAGATTTTTCAGAAGAAGTTCAGTAAATATCATGTCAAATCCATATAGTCTGATAAAAAACGTGAGTATTAGCTTATATGGTAGGGAATTAAACATGCCTTTTGATTTATTAACGAAGGTAACCGCGTGTACAACTCCGGGACGGCGAAACGACGAACAACTTGATAAACTCCAAGGATCGGCTATGGTGCTCTGGAAATATGCTGTTGGTCGATGGAATGGAGGGGGAAAGGAGAGTGGAGGCGGCTGATAGGGTTTACGTAGTGTAGGGAATGATTTTTGGGATAAAATTTTGGGTAAAAAATAGGTTAATAGATAATATAAATTAATTAGGTAGATAATATAACATAAACATAAAATTTTAAACTTTTAAAAATACATACTAATCTGATATAAAACATAAATCCCGAAATATTAATTTAAGGGAGTTTTAAAAATTAATAAAATTCATTAAAATAACTTATTTTGGCTAAAAATCAACCCTTAAATAAATATATAATTAAATACTAAAATTTTCTTGAAAAAATATCATAAAATATTATTTTAAGGCTCATAAAATCTCATAAAATATTTTTGGCTCAAAATTTGATATCTCGTCCGTCCACGGTCCCGTCTACACGATCAAATAACTTATTTACTCAAAAATCTAAAAATACAATAATTGCGGGTTAAATGCTAAAATAAATTTAAATCATGCATATAATTCACATAATAACACATATAAGTCATTTAACCCAAATAAAATTTTTAAATAATTATTTTCCCTAATTATGCATGCAAATTTACGTATAAAAATTTTCGGATGTTACACATATTGCCGAGCTAATCGGGCTTTTGAGATAACCACGAGTGGCGCGAGTTTACATATTGCCGAGCTAATCGGGCTTTTGAGATAACCACGAGTGGCGTGGGTTTACATATTGCCGAGCTAGTCGGGCTTTTGAGATAACCACGAGTGGCGTGGGTTTACATATTGCCGAGCTATTCGGGCTTTGATTTGACCACGAATGGCGTGGTGAGTGCCGAACTGATCGGGATTTGATTTGACCATGAATGGCGTGGTGAGTGCCGAACTTATCGGGCTTTGATTTGACCACGAATGGCGTGGTGAGTGCCGAACTGATCGGGCTTTGATTTGACCACGAATGGCATGGTGAGTGCCGAACTGGTCGGGCTTTGATTTGACCACGAATGGCGTGGTGAGTGCCGAACTGATCGGGCTTTGATTTGACCACGAATGGCGTGGTGGGTGCCGAACTAATCGGGCTTTGATTTGACCACGAATGGCGTGGTGAGTGTCGAACTGATCGGGCTTGGATTCTGACCACGAATGGCGTGGTGTGTGCCGAGCTGGTCGGGCTTGGATTCTGACCACGAATGGCGTGGTGTGTGCCGAGCTGGTCGGGCTTGGATTCTGATCACGAATGGCGTGGTGGGTGCCGAACTGATCGGGCTTTGATTTGACCACGAGTGGCGTGGTGGGTGCCGAACTGATCGGGCTTTGATTTGACCACGAGTGGCGTGGTGTGTGCCGAGCTGGTCGGGCTTGGATTCTGATCACGAATGGCATGGTGGGTGCCGAACTGATCGGGCTTTGATTTGACCACGAGTGGCGTGGTGGGTTCCGAACTGATCGGGCTTTGATTTGACCACGAGTGGCGTGGTGAGTGCCGAGCTCGTCGGGCTTTTGAGTACCACCGGAGTGGGTTTGGGTTTAGCACCCCCGGAGAGGATTTTGGTTTAACACCCCCGGAGAGGATTTTGGTTTCGCACCACCGGAGTGGATTTATGATGCCGGCCCTTCCCGAACTTATAAAGTGTTGAGTCATGGATTGTGCCTTTTTGCTAGATTGCATGGCGATTTCTGTTAAATAAGCCAAACAAAAATACCAAGCAATAGAAACATAATATAATATTAAGTTAATTAAACACATGACTCTACATAAAAATTTATTATGAGATATCTCAAAATTTGTCACAACAAAAATAGTTTTGCTAAAAATAATTAAAAAACTTATCTTTCTTTTTTTTTTTTTTCTCGAGGAGTTGTTGAATAGGCTTGACTAAGTTGCCACAAAGTATCAAGCTAAGATACTCGATGGTAAAAGTGACATGGGCTAAGTCCACGCAAAATCCATGTAGCCAAGCGTAACATATTTTGAGTTCTGCATTAAACGACAAAACCATTGCAAAAGGAATCCAAAACACTAATATTTTGAATGTATGACATTAACATATCAAGAAAAAATTATAATATCCAAATTCATGAAATGGTGAAATCTAGAACTTTTGAAACCTGTCACATAAGATATGCCAATAAAATATTCTAGTAAGTGGAAAACTAATGATTGATGAAATCGAAAGTGATAAAGCCATCTATCAAGGATTTAAAAATTGAGCTTATGTGGTTCGAGATAATATTACTATCATGGATCAATACGAATAAACAAATAATTAACATGAGCACTTATAGTGTGCATAATTATATAAAAATACATAACCCATTACGAAAAAGGAAAAAGAGAAAACAAAACAAAAAGTAACCCAGGTGTATGTCTAGGTGAAAAATCCACCAAGAAATTAAATAAATTCTTGATTTATACTAATGTAAATCTATATGGTAAGCTCATGACAGTGATACCATGATTTTGCTCATTCTCGTTTGCCCAAGGTAATGGAGATGGCATGAGACAATTTGTATTTTTATTTTAGACAAAAACGTGTGTAATACATGTAGGGGTGAATTTTGCTAATTCCGAGTAATTTGGTAAACATGTAGAGCTTATTTCATTCTTTCTGTACAAGGAAGGACACATAAGAAACATCGGTATGGAGCATGTGATTCAAGCTTAAAATACTACCCGACTCAGATATTTAAACAAAGTGATAAAAAGCTTGGAGTTAAATCTTGAATAGCAATCTATCTCAAAGTCAAATTGTACGGACTAAACACTTTTAAGAAAATAAATCAGGTGTTATGAGATGATCAACAGATTTGGCCGATTCTTACGATTTCACCTGTGTTTTGTCAAAAGAAAAAAAATGTTCGCCAATTAACCTATGCGAAACAGTAGTATGTGATAGGGATAGGAATGTTGAGAAGCATGAATGTAGATTAATTCTTCCTCGTCTAATGACTAAACTCAGTTGAAGCTTGAAACTCACAGGAAGCATATAGTAAAGTATGCATAGAAAACGTTGGCTCAAGGAATTCATCGAACATGTGCGATATAACTGGAAACGGGGTGAAACAATCGAGCCCTATCAAGACACACAAACCAATTTGAAATCTAAACATGAACCAATAATCATATTAATCCGGTCATAAGCATGATCGCATAAGAAAATATAACAAACGATTCAAGAAAATTCGTGCGAAGAGAAATTTATATGCCGAGAATTATCTAAACTTGAGCGCTGGTATATAAATCAAGATAAAGAACCGAAACTTATCTCTTGAAGAAGAACAACCGTTGGAGAATGTTTCCGAACGGTGTAAGAAGACATCAATCAAATCCTTCCAAGATTGAAAGCGAACACGAAACGTTCAAAACCCAAGATACTGTTTCGCGCTCAAGAACAGTGGTGGTTTTAGTACTCAGATTCCCAGAAACTCAAACGGCAAAAAGGGGCGAAGGGTGGTGTAGAACCCAAAACAAGTTCGATTGCGCGAACCCGACTTCCTCGGCGAGGTATTGAAGACAGATGCAACGATTGATAGTACAGAAGCACAAGGGTCGGATGGCATGGTACAAAAGGTGCGCGAGATGATGCATTCGTCAGAAGGAGAATTATCGAGCAGCTAAATATAGTTGTAGTAGTCGGGCCGGTGGCGGCGCAACTCGGAGCTTGTGTGAGCGCACAAGGCATAGATGATGGTGGTCGATAATCCCTTAGTGAAGCATATTCATGGGATGGTCGGACCATATTCCTCGACAGTGAACATAATAGTGAAGGCAACCCATTGTCAAGGAGCGACTACGTGGGCTCTATGGGGAAAAGACGTGGGTGGAGTTTGGTTTGGGGGTTTTGAAGGTTGGAAATCCTCAAAATTGATCTTCATCTTTATTGTGAAGCCGGGATAATATGTAGTTTGGGGACTTTGTTTCGGGTTCGTTCGTGGGAGGTGCAGTAAATGTTGAGTGCAGCGGTAGAAAGGAAATAGCCATGGAGGATCGACCGCGGTGTTGCCCAGAAAGTTTAAGATGTTTGAATATTGTTCTCGTGATAATGTTTATCTCCATCGTAGATCAACAAAAGCTTTGTTGCAAATTTTTTTTTTATTTGAATCCTCCTTTTTTCGTTCCATTCTCACATCTTAATTCTGTTTCTTCAAATTCCCACAGACGGCGTCAATTGATGATGTCGATTTTTTCCTCCGGGTTCGGTCTGGTAGAGTGGATCTTCAAATCTTCAATAAATCGGATCGGGTCGGGCACGACGAAGCTGTGCACAGACAGAAACTAAATTAGGGGGCGCCGAAGGTGTTTCGGCGTGACCCCTCCGATGCCTAAGTCAGTGCTCGAAAGTGAAAGAGCTTGACAAAAAGTAAAAACAAGAGAATATGCGTGCGTGAGGGTGTGAACAAGAAGTGAATCCAATAGATCATCCATAAACCATGAACCATACCTGTATTTATAGGGGCTTGGAAGGGTAGGTTACCTTGTCAAGGTAGAATATGTGTTAGAGTAGGACTCTAATTGATGAGTCTGAAATCATATCAAATTTTGGATTTATAAGATATTGTTCTTATCTGTTGCAGATCTTCATGTGTCCGATAGTACTGGAAGGTTCTAGATATTGGGCCCTTCCTGGGCTTCTCATAAAATAAGACTAGAACGGCCTCAAAGTATATTTCCAAAAATATGGATTATTGGGCTCGGTCGGATTAGACTCGTATATTTTTTAGGGGCATCAAACTCTAAATTTTACACTAAAACGAATATTCTCAAATATTTCCTATTATTTTATTTATCACAACTAATTTATTCAACAAAATATTAATTAACACATAAATTAAAATATCAATACATTAATTATATGCTTAATAATTTCTATACTGAAATTAATTTTAAAAAATAATTAAATATTTTGAACAAATAATTTTAAAAAAATAAAAAATAATTATCTTAAATACTTAAACTTATAATTTTTAATTTTAATATTATATTTTATTTAATTAAATAAATTATAAAAATAAGAAATTTAATTATTAATTGAAAATTAAAATAAAATTACAAGTTACAAAAATTAAAATAAAAAAAATAAAACTTAAGGCTATTGCTACAGTGGTGCACCACTGTAGCATTCTTTCAATATAACGCTAAATATAGCACTTGGAGTCTCGGTTGGAGGGATGGATCCAACATTATTTTGGCGTTTTACACCAAATTAGTGTTGGATTGGAGATGATCTAAAACACAATCAAATTAGCTCTCAGCAATATTAATCTATACTAAAATTATTATACTCTTAGCAAATACAAAAAAAGTCACTACTATACCCTTATTTTATAATATAAAATAAAATAATTACAATTTTTTTCATTAAGTCCAAAAATAAATTTATTTAATTTAAAAAACAAATACTTATACAAGCACATAACGCAATATTAGTTAATTTATTGAGCTAGCAAACGACTTGCATACTATTGGAAGAAAAAAAATGTACTCTAACTCAACTGTAATGAGATACCTAAATACATATTTGAACCATTCTATTATTTTAAATAAAAATATAATATAATATTAAAATGAGATAAAAAAAAAAATTTGAGAAAAAAAATGAGATAAAATTTAAAAATTCGTGAGCTTTGAAAAATATGTGTTGGGCCAGATAGCGCTTGAATAGCCCACCATGGATATTTTCATGTTTAGCCCAATGGGCTCATTATCTTAACTAAGATGGTTTGAAAATTAAACTGTCGTCGAATATAATTGAAATTCTGTATGCTTCGTTTAAGTTTAAATTGAGTTGCGGTGTGTACGACTCAAACTTGATCGTTGCAAATTCTTATAACATGGTTCAAAATTTACGTGGCTCGAGTCGATTCGCGAGTTTTATATTATTATTTTTCATTTAATTTTTAAATTGAATGTATATCACAAAATAAGTAACAATAAGTTGTTGAAATAAATGATATTAATTATATCTTCACATATAAGATAAATATTTTTTTAGCTTCCATAATTACTTAATAAATAGTAATTTTTAGTTATTTGTAATCTTAATCTCTATGATATGATAACCAACGAACATGAATGGAACGTTTGGATCCACAATATATTTTTTTTAAAAAATACATGAGGATATCTAAACATCCTATTGAAAGATGGTCAAGAGATAATCTTGAATACCTAATTTATAACACATAAATAAACATAACATTGATTAAGTAATTCACAAAATAAAAGAAATTAAACACAAAAGAGGAAATTTTGGGGAACGGAGGTTTCATCAAAGCTTCTGACTTTTTTCTTTTTTTTTTTCTCCTGAAAAAAAATCAGCTACGCCTCCATGGAACTGCATGCCTAAATCTTGCACAAATATCAGCCTGCAACACAATGAATAATTTGATGCAATATAATGCACGAATTACAAGTCTTAAATCTTACAAATTGTTTGTGTACGTATATGGGTAAAGTTTATGCATGCTATATCGATATATAACTTATTCGATCAGTGTATTGGATCGTAGTAACCTTTTTACTTGTGAATAAGTTTTCTCCATATAGGATAGAAGTGTATATCTTTACTATATAATAATGGCTAAACACCTTATAAAAACTGTCATGGTCAATTTAATGTGTAGACTAAATTACCCTTCTTCATAAATTACAACTACAATATGAAAACTCCCTTAATTAGGTAAACTACCGACCCAAATGTGTCTCCAAAATATAAAATCACGGCCCACTTCCCATGCCACCCAAACACCCACGTTTCTTCAACCGTGTTCTCGATCTCATTTTTCCAAAATCTTTGTCGATTGTTTAAATTATTTATTATAAAATTTATGATAATAATAAAAAAAATCATAACAAGAAATCTGATATCTTACAAACTAACATTATATAAAATAATAAATATTATGATGCACACGCGCTTTGCGTGTCGTTGCTAATATGTATTATGTAATACCATAAAACTTGATATATATACTACACACACATGGTGATGTGCACAGTCATGTGTATAATCGTGTTTAAATAAGGGCTAATTAGAAGATATATGACATTATATATATATATTTACTATGTTATCTTTACTATGTTATAATACATAAACCCCATAGAAAAACTATATTTGATCATTTTAATATATTTTCAAATTTACTATTTATCATTCTTTTAAGATGTTTAATAATGGAGATCCAAAAAAGTAAATTTCTTATTCAAAAACTTTCCACATTTTGTTCCACTATCCCCATTATCCTAACCACTATCACATTATTCTAACATTTAAACAAAAAATTATAATTAAATTCAAGTTTATAAAATAATATTTAATTTCAAATAATATATATGCTCCGTGTACTAGTTTATTTAAACGATCACTACTGTTTTGAATCATAAAACTAAACAAATGAGGAATAAATTAATATATATATATTTGTAGCTAGGCAAAATCATAAAGTACTCACCCATATATTAGAATTGAAGCCAGATAAGTAAAAGAAGCTCCTCCTCCTCTTAAGTCTTTTTTCATTCTTGAAAGCATCACGAAGGGAAAACTTCCCCTCCTCCTTGAAGCTCCCCCACCGCCCCGAACCCAAGTTTCTAGCTCCGCCCCTCTGACGCATCGCACCCTCCTCCCGGCCAGTCGTCACCGAGCCTTTCCGGAAGGAAAACGTGCATGCCAGCGACAACGAACGGCCAACATATGGCCCGTCCAGAACCGTGACGGGCGAGGGCATTATGCTAATATTCTTACTATCATCGTTCAACATCATTAATCTAGGAGGCAAGTCCAACCGCCTGGCCGCCGCCGTACCGCATGTAACGGGGCCATCGGTGCTGGACCTCGCCTTCCCGGGCGCCACCTCCCACCGGAATGGAACGGAAAGCGACTGGTGAAGCGGAGGCGTCAGCATTTGAATCGGCTCATGAGTTGGCTTCGGTGGGAGTAATTTGGATAAAGGAAGTTTTGGTGTGGAGTTTGGCTTGTGCTTATTGCCATAATCTACTTCCAAGCCCATTGGAGTAATTATAACATAATCACGTCACATCACATATACATAATTTGTGACTTTTGTGTGTGTATATATATTGCTAGATTTTTAAGAGGGTGGGAGTTAAAAGTGATTTGAACATGAAGAGGCTAGGCTCTCTTCACGAGTAATGAAATTAAATATATAGTTGTAACCGTTTGTCCAACAAAAGTAAGATTTAAATGACTATAATGGTCTTTTAATATATATATATATAATATAATATAATATTTATGCATGAAAAGTGACTCTTAAAGACTCTATATGGGAATTTAAGATATGCATGTGATAACGAAGTAGCTAGACAATTAGATTTTAATGATGCCATGAAATCTTTTAAAAAAAATATTATCTAACTAGCTATTGTCACACACTTGAGGTGTTGCATTTCAAGCACGCATGATTTGAAGTTCCTTTCAATTTTGGACATATATTATGGTAATATTAAATTAAGCTATCTAAATTCATTTATTTAACTATACAATCATGCGCTTGGAAATATATATTTCAATATACATGTACTAAAAAAGGATAAACAACGTAACTGAATTAAAATTAATTTCATATATAATCTTAAATCTTAAAGTTAAACGTACGTACATATAACTTTTAATCAATATATGATACACATGTTTATGTATATTCAATTTTATAAATTTGAATCCCATAATTATAAACTAAAAGAAACATCCTCCAATTAACTAAAGTAAGGATGAAGAGATCTTGAAGAGCCAACACATGCACGAATAAGCTTAAAAATTAAAGCAACATTAATTATTAACTCCTATGCATGGCATTTCAGTTTCAAGTGGAAATTTCATCGAGACTTCTGGTTTTCTCATCGCCTACGCCTCCACAGAACCACGTGCTTAAAACTTGCACAAATATCAGCCTGAAACACAATTTATTTGGTCTGATTAATACAATGCAAGAATCGTACGAGTCTAAAATCCTAAGACAATCTGAAATACTAGATTCTCAAAAAAATAAATAAATAATCTGAAATACTATATATAGTTACATATAATCACTTTTTAATGTAATTTCATAATAAAAAATTTAGATAGTTGAATTATTAAGTTGAAAATGTTTCAATAACTGAATCATACTTAAGTATGCGTTCGATCACCATTCGTTTTAAACATAAAATTAATAAAGTAAGATAAATGTATAAATTAATTAGAATTAAACTCACCCATGTATTAGAATTCATGCTAGATAAGTTAAAGAAGCTCCTCCTCTTAAATCTTTTGATCTTTTTTTCATTCTTGAAAGCATCACTAAGAGAAAACTTCCCCTCCTCCTCAAAGCTCCCCCACCGTCCCGAACCCGAGTTTCTAGCTCCGCCCCTCTTCTTAAGCCTCGCACTCTCTTCTCGGGTAGCCGCCGCCACCACGCCTTTCCGGAACGAGAACGTGCATGCTAGCGACAGCGAACGGCCGACGTAAGGCCCGTCGAGAACCGTGACGGGTGATGACATCATGGCAATCTTGCTATCATCATTAATCACCAATCTTGGGGGCAAGTCCAAACGCCTCGCCGCCACGGTTTTGGAAGGCAGACCACGTGCAACCGTGGCATACGGTGGTGTCGCGGTGGCGTTGGCGGCTCTCGCCTTCCCCGGCGCCACCTCCCACCGGAACGGAACGGAAAGAGACTGGTGGAGTGGTGGTGTCAGCATTTGAATCGGCTCTCTTGGCTTGGTTGGGAGTTTGGATAAAGAGAGTTTAGGTGTGGAGTTTGGGCCATTCTCATAGTGATAATCTACTTGTAACCCCATTACATTAACAACATGAACTTGTAATAGCTAGCTAGCTAGTTATCTTTGGCTTGGAGATTGTATACACATATATTTTTGTGTATATATTATATATATATATATATAGATTTGAGGGGAGTTGGGGTTGAGTTACGCTTTGTTTGAAAATGGAAAGGCTCCCCCCACATGAATACTAAAAAATAAAATGAATGAATTGTGAGTTTGTAATTGTAACGGCTACATACTCCAACTATTTATGATATTTGAATGATTATTATGACCTTTTAATGAACACATTTGTGTTATAGGGGCTATTCATATGGTCAATGTGATACATTTAATAATCTTTAATTAATTAATTTAATAGTTAAAATTTCATTGTCAAACGTCCCATAATAATTATTTTCAATTTAACTCACTTATTTTTTAAAAAAATGTTAGTTATATTTCAATACAATATGTGTAGGATATCATATTTCAAACTCCGATCCATAATACTTAATATATATTAATATTTCAAATCTGTCACCAGTAGAAGTAAATTTTATTTATTCTAATGTAATCCAACATTTATTTCAGTCTCACCAAAACTTTAAAAGGCTTTTTCTTACGAAAAAAACATTAAAAAACACCAGAAAATACACTCGAATATTTATAAATAATAATAATAATAGAAGAGATGGATAGATATATTGGCCGGACGTTACACTAGAAGAGAATAATCCAATTACGGACATTTCCGTATCCAGTTCAATGGGCTCCTTATCTTGAGTGTGAATTAATGGAGCTCTATACGATGTTGAGGGTTCAATGAATTTCAAATCTACGAAGTTTGAATTTAGAGCTGCTAAAGTGGGTTGGGTCTGTTGGGTTAACTCGTCTCGCACCGCTATATAGGTGGGTTGGGTTGAGAAATTTCCAACCCACCTAAATAGTGGGCCGGTCCATCCCGCCCCATCAAATGGTGGGTTATGGTGGGTTGCAGGCCAACACGTCGAAACCCGCCAAATATAACTAAAAATTAATGGGTCGGTCTGCCCCGCCAACTGGCGGGTTTTGGTGGGTTGCGGGTTGGCCCGCTCTATCAGCCCGTTTTAACAGTTTTAATTTTGATTATAATTTTATTGGTTAAAATCAATTAATACATCACATTTTAAAATTAGCATTTTACTTATGAACAAAACTTGAAATTTATCTTAATTAAATTAATATGAAATAGAAAATAAAAATATAAGCAATAGATTTTAAGTTTATGAAAAAATACATTTGAAATTCATTTAGAATTTATTCGAACCAATGAAATATTTTCGAATTGATCATTTTCCATTAATTTATAAATGAATATGTAATTAGAGGTGGCGAAAATTTCCGAAATCCCGACCCTTCCCGAATCCCATCCCATTCTCGTCCCGAAAAATCCCAACTCGAAATTTTTTCGATACGAATTTTCGGGATTTTTTCCATCCCGATTAATATCGGGAGAGAGATCGGGAATAAAACATTATCCCGACGGGATTCCCGATCCGTCTCGTAATAATATTATAATATATTTTATTAAGAATTTTATTAATATATTGAGCTAAATATTATTGGATTTCAACTCATATAACAATTAATTGTGAACTTAATTCGCATATTTGTTTATTTTGGAACGATCAAATTGTAGAATCATAAAATGACATTTTGTTTTTGTATATTTTTTTTTTAAAATTAATAAATAATTTAATTAATTCATATTTATAATTATCTAATTAGAACAAATATGTAGAACAAAAGATGTCATTTGACAATCTATTTAACAAAATTTATCTACTAATTTGTATTAGAATATTTTATTAATAATTATGCGATGCACTTCTTCTTTTGACAAAACTTTGAAGTATTATCCAAAATATTTTAATATTATATGTTTTAAGTTGAATATTTATTTTTTATTTAGAAATATAAGTTTCTAAATATTATTTTTATAAAATAATCACGTTTTTTGGTTTTTTGAAGGAAATGATCTTGAGCATGAAAAAAAAATTTCGGGATTCCATGTCCCTACCCGACGGGATCCCGCCCGAAATATGTCGAGTAGGGGATCGGGAGAAAAAAAAAATCGACTCTTTTTTAGAGGAGAATTGGGTATGAGGATTACGGGACGATTCCCGACCCTATTCCACCCCTATATATAATACCAAATATATAATGACAAAATAATTCATATAATCAAAATAAGTAAAAATTCATTTCATATATATAATCCAAAGATCAGACACAACGTATCGTTATGAATCATGATGCATAATTCCTTATCTTTTACTTGTGTTTATTAATTAATTAATTAATTATTATTATTATTATTATTACCATCTGTGGACCAACATCAGGTAAAATTTTTCATTTCCATGCGAGTTCTCCACGGAACAAATCGAGAAATACAGCATTTTCCATCACTATAAATGATACAAGTTTCAACTAATGTAAATATATAGTTTAACACATTTTCTAATAATGTATTAAAAAAATTTCAATTCGATATTGCTTATTTATCTCTTTACAGTTTTCGTCTCCTATATTGATATTCTAAGACTGAAATTTGAAACAAATCGAACCAAAGTTGTTTATTCTCACTTCAAGAATGTGAAAATTGTGTTTTGTCCAAAAAAAATCTATAACAAACATGAATCCCTATATAGGTAGTTGGAAGTACATTTTCAAATGCATGTGCTTGTGCATTGCTTGGACCAAACATAACATGTGTTTAGAACCCTTTTTGCCTAGAGTTGGCATCAATGCATTATCAAAGTGATCTATACACAACTCTTTATTTGTCCTCCAAACATCACATCACATCACATCACATCATACAAGTAAACATTTTGCATCAGCAAAGTTGATCTGTGCCGGACTATATATGACATGCAACCAAAATTTGAAGAACATAGCTATTCATGTCAAAAGGCAGAAATTGTGCTTTTCAAGCTACATTTTCAGACAAGGTCTGCCAAAGGAATTGTTTATACTGTACAAATGAAACACAAAATGATATAGTAGTTGAAACTTGAAAGACATGTTCAATCCAACGACTAATTGTTTTATACCGAGTATATTTCATCAGGTAGCTAAACTCGATCAATCCGAAGAATGATTTTGAACCAAACAATAGATGCATTTCAATGCCATTGACACAAATAATCACCATAATCATGAGGTTTAACGCACATTTCAAGAAATTAAGTTGATAAGAAATATCAATGATCTTGAGTTATAAATTGAAAACGAGATCTTATGCTAGCTATACAAATTTAGTATAAAAGCTTTAAAGCATGTGAGATATAAATATACCTTAAAACTTCTTGCTACAATATTGACCTCTTCTTCATGTTATTAACAGGTCAGAGCTATTTTTTCAGATGTATGATCCCATTGCATGCAAGGGTTCCCTCAATATCTCCAATGATCCTAGATATCCGTACCTCAAGTCCTCTCTGAACTTCTCGGAAAAGGGTTCGAATACTGTCAGCGAACCGCTTCATGTCGAATGTTGCAGGCTTTTCAATGTCTTCTGTATCACATACAAAACCCGATGCGATCTTGGCTTGCACTTCCATCAGTTTTTGACCTGTTGCGACAATATATCTCTGTAGTTGAAAGGTTTCTTCGAGAAACTGCTCCAGTATTTTGGTTTCATCCTCTGTTTTAGCAATGTCGGAAACTCCACTGTTCAAATTCAGGTTGTTCTCATGCTGCAATATATACGGATAAGAGGACAAGATTAGATGACCGACTCATAAACATCTAATGTAAAGTAAGCAAAATTAAGATAAACTTCTTGTTCTTATGCTTACGGATTAGAGCTTACCATTCTCTTACAAAGATCATCGTTTTTGGTCTGAAGTGACTGATATCGATCCACCTGTTTGTTCAAGAGTGATATAAGAGGATAGAATCCCTTCAGTCCACAATCCCCATTTTTGTTTCCACCATTTTCATTACTTTCTTGCTTTCCTGTAAGCCTCTCGAGCATGAGTAATTGCTGCTTAAGTCTCTTAATCTTGTATGACACACCGAGAGCGTGGATATCCATTTTCCAGTTACTTTTGTTGCTTGATTCTTGGCTTACTGATGTTGATGTTTCCGAACTTGCAACATCCTCAGACCCGACACTCTCTTGCTGGAAAATATTGGTCCCTGATTGAAGTGTCAATACTATATCCTTGAGCGGTTCGTTAGATGGGATATGATCAGCCTTATCATTCTCCATTTCCTTGGAAATTTCTTCAGCTATTGCCTTCATTTCTGGCTTTCTCTGTCCTGGTTTTCTTTTAATAACCTTTACATTCGACCAAACGGGGTCGCGGACAGCGACTGCATCGTGTAGAGAGGGGTTGACATTTAGTTTATGGAGATTTGAAGGGTTGAACTGCAATTGCAATTGCTCTTTAAGTTTGTGTAATTCAGCTTCCCGGTCCAATAGTGTGGCTTTCAACTTCATCTCTTCTTGCTTCAGTTGAGTAAGTTCATGATCTAGCCCTTCAATATGAGACTGTACCCTCTTTGATTCGAGTTCCATGCTTAGCATACGCCAACGAAATGCTTCTAGCTTTTCGTCTTTGAGTCTCAGTTGTTCTGCAAAAGCTTCTAATTCAAGGTAATGCCTTTGCTCAATAGCAATCTTATACTTTTCTGCCTCAGAGTTGACCCAATTCTCCAAGTGCTCGACATCAGATGTTGACTCTAGGGCATCCAAATGGCAAAGTCAATAAGAAAAAAATCTCAACAACTAGAATTTAAACAATTAGAACTATATAACAAACTATCAAGAACTGATCTTACGTGTTTCCTCCGTTCCATCAGTTGAATACGGATCAGATACAAGGGAAACAGCTTCGAGCCCTTTTCTCATCTCGGGTTTTTCATACTCTAGATGGTAGTCCTTCTTCATAGATCTGAAATTCCCAGCATCTAAAGACATCATGGCCCTCCCTGCAAATGCATGTGACTTTGAACTTAATTGCTTAGATAACATATTTCTTAATGAATTTCTCTCATTTTTCGATACAGAAACGGCCCTCAACCTCGCTGTTTCTAGCTCAGCCTGCTTTCTCTTGGCCTTTGATTCTTTCACTTCTTTTAAAAGCATTTGCTTCTCAGCTGTATCCAATTTAGATTTCCTTAACATAGCCGACAAAATCTGGTCTTTCTGTTCTGAATCTTTACGCATTTTAACAAGTTCCATAGATAATCTTTGAGTCATCAATATAGACTGCTCCTTTTGATCTAATACTGAATCAAGCTCTTCTCTTGCTGCTTCAACTTGTTTAAGGGCTCGACCCATCTCTGCTTCGAGCTGTCTTTGGTTAGACACGAGCTCAATAAACGCAGTTTTATGCTTTGTAATTTCACCGGAATGACGTTGAGCTTCATGCTTAATGTTTTCTCTCAACTCCTCAACTAGGATTTCAGCCTTTTGTAGCCTTTCTTCAACCTCTTCTCTCTTCTTCTGCTGTTCATCAAAAGATTTATCCTTTGACAACAAAATAACCTCCTTTTCTTTCAATTTCTCGTTCAACTCGGAAATATCCGTATCCTTGTCGTTCTCAAGAACTCTAAGATCATTCAGTAAAGCGCCTATTTGCTGCCTAAGTTTCTTTCTCTCATCCAACCACTTCTGCTCTCTGGATGAAATTATGCTCACAACTTTTTCATTAGCTTTTGCATCTTCGCTTCGCCGTTTCTTTAATTCTCGTATCTCTTTTTGTGCATTCTCCAGCTTATGGAGAAGCTGAGTTTTAACGCTATTGTTAGACTCCTCTCTTTGAACTCTCCAAACTAGCAATCCCAGAAGATGGGCACTGCATTGAAGCATCCTATTTCTTATTTCTGACCATCTAGCATCACAAATTTCAGGCTCTGGCAAGAATTTAAGAGCAAAAAATGCGCAAGAAACACCGTAAAATATCGGATATAATCCATCATTTTTCTCTTCAGAAACACAATTTTCATCCATCACTCGGTTTCTAGATCAGCCACCTCTGAACAAAAGCCACATAAGGGAATCAAGATTTAAAAAAGTCCACCTCAACTGGAACAAAATCAAGAATTCTTTCAATAAATTCAAGGGTTATACGTATTATCCATTCGATTCTGCAAACAAAATTATATTTACCCCGACACAGAACCCGAAAACCAGAGTAAATATGAAAAACTTCCTCAAATTAAACAGTACAACTAATGTCCAAACAAATTATGAAATTAACTAAAACAAGTAAACTTACAAGAACTGGAGGCTAAGTGCACTTCAATCAACTCAAGAATCCCTCTTTTGGCAGGCATTAATTTCACCTAAAAAGAAGAACCCTTTTGGGAATCAATTTCTGCTTTACAAGAAACAAGCTAAGCAGAAGAACCCACCTGAAAAAGGCTGGAACCATCTGTTTCTTGCTCCAATTATCCAACATAAATCATCAGAGAATGCCAAAGGCATGAACTTTACACGTGGAAGGACTGCAAAATCAGTTTTGAAAAAAAAAAAAGGTATACTGTATAACAGAATTGCAGAAAAAGGCAAACCGAAAAAACAAAAAACTGAATAAAAATATTTCTTTTCCCTGGTTTTCAGTGCTGACCCCCTAAAAACCCCACTCTAGCAAACAACCTTTTTTCCCATTCTGCTTCAGTTTACGGCTTTGAATGTAAGGAGCAAGATGCGCCAGATTCCAGGTAATTTTGTCGCCATTGATACATAGGAAATCGAGTTGATAAACAAAAAATAATGCTGCATCTTTATCAGAGTATCAAGAATTTTCTTTGATAATAATATATAAGTTGTATTCTTTCCAGGTTGGCTTGGCTGCTCTATATAGCCCCACAAGGAACATGGATTTAAAGCACTGAGTTTGAAGAAATTACCACAGGGGGGCCATGAATTATATGAGGCACATATTCAGTGACATTTATTTTTGTCCTTCAAGAATATTTATGGTTTCAATAATTCCTTTTTTTTTCCAAGTTGTATTCATTTATCTAATATAATATATAAAAGACATAAAAACTCTCGTAACGTTGTTGCATGGATCAATTTTAACACGTATCAATTTTATAAGACGCATCTCCTACTTAATTCGATTCATAAAAAAACATAATATTTTATTGTAGATATGAATTAGATGGACACGTCTTATAGATATAGTTTCACAAAAGAGTCTCACAACATGGTTTCATGGATCAATTTTAAGACGGATCAATTTTACAAGGCGTATCTCCTACTTAATTCGATTTATAAAAAAAAGCATAATATTTCATTGTAGATATGAATTAGATGGACACGTCTTATAGATATAGTCTCACAAAAAATGAAAAAATGATTCTGGAAAATTTGACGCTCACTTGTATGTTTGGCAGAAGTATATAAATAACATATGGTTATTTATTCATTAGTGAAACATTTCTGATTAAAAAAGAGAGCATAATTGGTTAATTACATGGCATTCCAAAAGTTTGGTCCACTTGGAAGTTGGAACGGGATTTCTTAAACAATTTATTCAATCCTAAATTGGAGATATAACACCCAAACACATGATATAATGATTTGTAAGACCATCACTTATATTTTTTCATTTAAAATAATGAATTGCATTACATGCAAAATTCGTGTGACCTCGTTACAATTGTTGGATCGGATATTTAGATACCACACCAATGTTTACAACCAACTAACAAGTTCACATTGGAATTTATTAAAAAGAGAAATTTCAGCTAAAACGAAATTTTAAAAAAAAATTATAATTGAAAACTTAGAAGGAATGTTTTTAAAATCGGATCGGTTTAGCAGCGAATCGGTCACGGGTTCGGTTCGGTCCGAAGCAATCTCAAAAACCGTTTTTTTCTGGTCAACCCGCTTGGAAACGGTCAAACCCGTTCAAGAATCGGTTGAACCAACTTTGAACAAGTAAATCAGTTTAAAACTGGAGCGATCGGTTTACCTAATTTTTTTTCATTAAAAATGAATTATTTCTTATATTCATTCCAAAAAAATGTATTCATATATTTAAAATATAAAAGTTTTATTTTTGATTATATATACATTTTACATGATTATTTGGCTTAACTTTTTTAAAAAAAAAAGTATTTTAGTAATATTTAAGTTTATTTTGATTTATTTCTTGTTTATAAAATATATAAATAATTAAATTTGATATTTCGATTATATATATATATATATATTGTTGTTTAGATCTTAAATTTTGGTAAATATATTTTTTTATTATATATATGCATATATTTAATATTTTTAAAATAAAAAATACTAATTACTATATTATATTATTATTTTATGTCATATAATAATATTCTGATCCGAGCATCTGGTTGAATCGATCAGATCGATTGAATAATTTTTAAAGATTTTTCAGTACGATTATCGACCCGATTATAAAAAAACTGCTTTAAGGAAAACAATGAAAGAGGGGCACTTTTTTTAAATTAAAAAAATCCTAAAAAACTTCAGTACTAATACTTTAACTTATATAAAGTTAAATTGAATGATAGATAAAGTCTATTAAATAGTGAAATCCACCAATAAATAAATTCAAAGAACCATTTTGAAAGTAATAAAAAAATTTAAGGGAGGAGTTATTCTGAGAAAAATAAAAGAAGTTTTACCAAATAAATCGTATACCTCTTTAAAGATTTTGTTTTATGATGAAGAGTGTATACATTAAGTTTTACAAATTTTGAGGAAGTCGAAGCAAGATTGTTCAAATTTCCATCCCGAACAGCTAGAATGATTTGTTATTTTTCACATAAATTAAAAAAATATATTGAAAAATAAATTTTCCAAAAAAAATTTCATTTTTTATTTAATTATTTTTTTAAAAGAATCAAGTTTCTAAAACTCGGTTAACAATGGTATATTATTAGTGGAAAAAATGATAAAATTAATGTAGAAACTGATGAACTATATATGTGGGACAATTCAAAAAGGAAAAAAAAAACTATATAAGTATTAAGTAAGTCTCTTGTGATACGATCACAGATATTTATCCGTGAGACGGGTCAGTTCTACCCATAACTATAATAAAAAAAATAATATTTTTGACATAACAAATAAATTTTTAATGGATGATCCAAATAAGAGATATATATCACAAAATTGACCAATGATCGTCTGCATGAGTTTTTGTGTTATGTTATTTACTTAAAAATACATCCATGGTGCTGGATTAATCCTGATGTTAATAAACAAATAAAAAATTTGAATTTCATGTGAGATTTAAAAATTTATGGGTTTTGAACTCTAAATTTGATTATATGTTCGATAACAAAAAAAAAATATGTTATTAAAAAGCAACATTCAATTTTTGGGGTAAAAAGTTTTATAAAAAACAATTTGGGGTAAAAAAACGAGAGAGAGTACAATATTATGATGTATAGATGTTACATTTGATACATACATAATTCAAATCACAAATCTTGTTTCCATTTTTTTCTCCTGTTCAAATCCTATCAACAATAAATCAATATTTGCTTTCAAGTTTCAACAATCTTAACAAATTTTTTTTCCCTAATCGGCTAAACAAATCTGTATAAAACATAAAATTTCCGGACCAATTAAACAATGTTTCCAGTTTTATCAACTGCCTAAAAAGTCCTACCGTAATTTTAAGTGTTATCTTTGGGATGATAGCAAAATAAACTTAGAGGGTGTTTGGTTAAACTTATTAAAAACAGCTTATAAGTTGTAGGAGCTTATAAGGTAGTATTTGCAACCTCTAAAAATAAGTGATTATGAAGATTCTCTTCACAAATTTTTGAAGAGAATCTTCATAATCACTTATTTTTAGAGGTTGCAAACACTACCTGTTTTAGACACTTATAAATTGTTAGGTCTTATTTTAAAAAATAAGTTGTTAAAGTGTTTGAATGAACTTATTTTAAACAAGTTAAAGATGTTGATATGTTTGGTATTAAAAGATCTTTTGAAGAGAATCTTCATAATCACTTATTTTTAGAGGTTGCAAACACTACCTGTTTTAGACACTTATAAGTTGTTAGGTCTTATTTTAAAAAATAAGTTGTTAAAGTGTTTGAATGAACTTATTTTAAACAAGTTAAAGATGTTGATATGTTTGGTATTAAAAGATCTTTTTAGTGTCAAAATTACGAAAATGATATAATTATATGAAGGTAATGTAAATATTATATATATACGAATTTTTTTAAAAAAAATTTATGTTAAATGTTAAACTTAAATAAAAAATTATTTATATTTTAATTTAAAAAATCCGTATGCTTTAAATTTTTTTTTAAAAATATTTAATGTAATGATATTTTTAAAATTACCCAATAATATCTTGATAGTTTAGTTTTTTAAGTTCTAGGAAAATTATTGAACAAAACCTTATTTTAAATTATATATATATATAAATAAAACAAATTGATAAAGGTTGAAATCTGTATGAAGATGGAAGATTTAATCTATTAAAATGAAGAAGTCAAAGACAAATGAAAATCTGGGAGAGATTCCGTGCAAAAAAAAAAAGGAAAGAAAACAAAAAAAGAAAAAAAAAAGAAGAAAATCTGGGAGAGAAGAAGTCGAAGGCTACGCGAGGGGAAGCTTTGATTGTGTAGGTAAAGTTAAAAATGGATAGAGGGTATGGTGGACATACGTGAAAATATATAAGGATAATATTGAAAAGCAAAATATTAAAATAAGACATTTTCTTAAAAAGTAGGGGTGCATCTACTTTTTTAAAAACAGCTTATAAGTTGTCAAACAACTTATATTGACAGCTTATAAGTTGTTTATTAAAAAAATTTACCAAATACTTCAGAGCTTATAAGTTGTTTTCAAGAGCTTATAAGCTCTCCCAAACACCCTTTTAGTCGAACTTCGTTTCTAAAAATAACCTATTCGAGCATTAATTTTGTGAGACCAGAAATGATATCAAATATTTATATCGGTGAGATGAATCGATCTGCCTATAATTATAATCAAAAGTAATACATGATGATGTTTGATAAAAATGAGTGTCCGGGCTATCAGAGTAGTGAAGTGGGTCTGACGAGATGATCGGGCTGATGAGGACGATATACAGTCTATCCTTCCCCAACCAAGGTGCGGGTCCACTCCGATGCTTAAGCCAGACTTAGAAAGAGAGTGTGCTTTTTATGCAAAAATGAGTATAGTCCCTTTAGGATTTTAGATGAACGTAAAATGAGTATAGTGCCTTTAGGATTATCGATGAGATGAATCGATCTGCCTATAATTATAATTAAAAGTAATACATTTGACATAAAAATAATATTTTTTCATGGACCAAATCAAATAAGATATTCGTTTCACAAAATTAACTCGTAATATCATAATTTTTGGAATCTAACTACATAGTATACGCCTTTCTAACCTTTGCTAAAACAATGGAAACATAAATAAAATAACATAGTTTTGTAAAAAAAAAAATGGAAACATTAAATAATATAGTTTTGTTGTCCCCTTAAAATCCTAGTTTTATACTCTCAAAAAAAAAATCCCAGTTTTATATGTGTATAAATATACTCATACTAGTCTCCATGTCTACAAATTTGGATAAGATAATATAATTCAGTTATAAGGTCAATTCTCGTTACCTATTTATATGCACTAAATAAACTATTAGGCTAACGTGGCAGTCTTCAAATCGCATTAATTAGGTCAATTGCGGTATTCAAAGGAAATCAAAAGAAGTGTTGACTAAAAAATCATTTACTGCTATAACTCGAACATCAAAATTTGTTTTAGAATATCCTCTGCGTCATACTCTTTTAGACTACTCTCTTTTTTTTCATCCTTTCCAAGTATATAGTTTTGTTTTCATATTTAATGTTATTTTTCCTATTTTCTTTACCATTTTATCCATATTAAATTGATATAATTGACTATTTGTATAATTATTTTATTTTATTAAAATTTTCATTAAATAAAGACAAAATGAAAAATTGATTTACAAAATTTACGTTTTCAAACACTTTCTTAATCTACGTAAAAATATGCATAATCTAAATGAATGAGACGGAAATAGTGTTTTTTTTGTTTAACTACATTAGCTAATACTTCCAATGCTACATTTGTTTCGAGAATGGGGTCATTCTTCGTTTTAGTGGAATTAGATAGCATTTAAGTGAGATTTGAAATTGAAAATATCGTTTTAGTATTTGACAAGTTGAGATTTCAAAATGTGATTGATATTTGATGAGATTTCATATGATTTCAATTAGTTAAGTGAAATTTGGATAAAATTGGTCGGATTTCACGGAATTTTTTGGGATTTGAGTTTATAAAACAATAAAATTAATTTTAATAATACATTTATACACTTTACTTATAAATTTTAAGTTTTCTTTATAAATTTTTTAAAAAAATATCATTTATCCAAAATTTATACAATTAAATTTCAAAATATATTTTAAATTTTTGCTAAACACCAAAATGAAATTCTAATTTCGTGAATTTAAAATCCAATTCCAATTTCAAATCTAAATCCAATTCCAAATTCAATTTTTTAAACATCTAAACACACCTTAAAATTGGGTACGAAATTTGAGCCCCAAATCTTTGATTTTCGTGGTGTGTAACTGTGTATGACGTGACTGTAAATATTGACAGTAATATTGCATGGCCTAACTTCCTTTTAGTCATGACAACAAAGTGTACTCGAAGGAAAATCAATTCTGAATAATTTTATTTTTGGATTTTGATTATTTTCACATTCGAACACTTATTTCCAGAATGAATTTAAAAACTAAAGTAAGGAATTTTAATTGGTATATAACCTCTGAATTCTGATACGATTGTCAAATATTTGGTTCTACAATTCAAATCAATGATAAAATTACTCAATCTCGTATCTAAGAGCTCATATCTCAATATATGATTAATAATAATGTTGATAATGCTAATGTAGCAAAACATGGATCATTGGATCGACTGTTAGTCTGTTGGAGTAATATCCTACACCGCTTGACTCGTGGATAAGATGACGAAGGATGCATATATAATAATATGAGAATAATATATAAATCAACTTATTTGGATAACATATACAACGGTGAATGACATAATATTTTATATAAATTGAGTCAACCATTGTAGAAAACAAAATGGATAATTAGAGATGTCAATTCGGGTTGGCCCTCCCGCCATTAAAAAATGGCGGGTTGGGTTGAAGAATTGGCAGCCCGTTTAGGGGTGGGCCGAAATGGGCTGGCCCGTTTGGGCTGCGGGCCGGGCCGCCAATTTTTTTAAAAAGTTTTTATTATAATTAATATTTTAAATATTTTATGTATTAACGTATGATTGATAAATTTTGAACAATTTATATTGTTTGAAATATTTTATATATGATTATAAGTTCTAAATGACTTATATAATTTATTATAACTTATGTTTAATTGATTAATTTTAAAAATTTATATTATTTATAATGATTTATTTATTTTGAATGATTTTTTAAATATGTATGTCATTTATAATTGTTTATATATAATTTTTTAAATTTATTTTTTTAAAAAAATATTTTTTGATTTTTTGGCGGGTTGGCCCGCCCAACCCACAACCCATGAAGGGTTGGGTTGGGTGGGATATTCCCAACCCTCCAATTTGGTCCGGCCCGCGCCTCCCCGGCGCCCCGCCTAATGGCGGGCCAAGGCGGGTTGGGGCGGGCCGGACCGAATTGACATGTCTATGGATAATCAATCAATTATTTATCATTCACTTTAAGAGATGTTTTATGGTAGCTTGAATTTAACTGTTTATAATAGTACATTATTTCATGGATGATATTAATTACGTAGATTATTATCATCAAATAATTATACTATAATGTACCGTTTGGTACAAGTATAATTAGTACTTGTATAATTTATCCTATCCAATCCCGCGTTTTTTTCGTCATATTATTTATTCATCTATTAATTATTTATTTTACATCAATCAAATAATTAATCATTTATTAATCAATCAAATCACTGAATTTAAGTTACTATATTACCCTTATAAATAATATTATTCATATTTTATTTATTCTTAAAAGGACAAAATGGTAATTTAAATTTTTAATACAAAATCCAATCAATCAAATCAAATAAACTATAATCTATCAATCAAATCAAATACTAAATTAACTATCATTTTCTATTTATTTTATATTACATTATATTACTTATCCAAGTATTATTTATCCTATCCTCGAACCAAACGGTGCCTAATTATATCTCTATTTAGTAGAAAAAAATTATCTTGTAGAAACCCTTGAAACCATTTTCAAAAGTACAATGAATTAAGTAATTTTAAGAAAACAGAAAGATATGTTTTTATTAACAGTACTTCATATTTTTTTTTAAATGATGTTAGTCGTAAATGACTCGTAATAAGTTTAGGGTCTCTCATATACATATATTAAAAATACGTGGATTTTTCTCTATCCAACTTAATTGGTGACATTATCGTTATTATAAATATGCATTTAACATATGATGATCATTTATATGATGACGATAGGGACACCAAAGAAACCATCTCAATATTTCATTTTCTTTCCCCACACTCATTTAATTCATTCCCTAAACGAAAATCAAACGAGATCTTTTAATTCTCGTTCTTTTTCCACCGTCATAAAAAAATAAATGAATGAAATGCGATCTTTTCATTTTCATTATTTTTCCTAAGCTTGAGTTTTCATTCAATTTTTGCACTTCCAACTACAATTTTCAGTTTATATAGTTCACTTTTTACAATTTCTTAAATCATATAATCTTGTATAGTTGCATGATATTTTTTAATTTAAATATCACTATCTAATCACAAGCTGTACAAATACATATTCATGAATAATTAATAATATTTGCCAAATTTAATAAAGTCTCACACAATTTAACTTACATAGTAAAAATTACCCGCTCTAAAATAAACCAAATACGCACAATTTTCTCTGAGTCATTGCTATTAAATGCGAAAGATGTAACTTAAGTGTTTGATTAGAGCTTATATGCTTTTAAAAAACTTATAAATTTTTTCTAAAAGTATGTGCCAAGTAAAACTAATAAAATTTGGGTGATGTCAAAAGTGAACTAGATGAAGTAAGACCAAAAAAATCGAGTGACTGAGGAAAAAGAGATTGTAGGATTTTTTAGTAGTGAAGAATAAATTTATATGATCTTAAAAATGAAGATATAATGGTTTCCAAAAAAAAAAGAAGAAGATATAATCCTACGTTTTTTAAATAGCTTATAAAATCTTATAAACTTAGTTTAACTATTATAAATTATTTTATAGCAAATAGTTTGTAGAAACCTATGTAAATTAAAAGATCTAGCTTCCAATAAATTTTAAATGACTTAGAAGTTACGTTGGCCCACCAAACTCTAAGTTAGATGAGTACTTAATGAAATAATAATAATTTGTCATCCTCTTTAATCATGCTATAAATGCCCGAAGCAATTAAAAGAAAAGAAGAAAGAAAGTTTCGAGAAAAAGTACCACAAAAATAATAATTTATACTGTTATTTTTATAATTATTATTGTGTCTTGTACATACAAATTAGACTGATTCCATTAGTTAGGACCAGTTAGCACTTAGCAACTAGACATAAAAAGCACTACCATCCATTGATATAGATAAATCTCGAGTTCGAGACCACAAGTTGTAATATTTTCTTTGAAATTTTTTCGTTTAATTAGTTTTGAAATAATGAAATTTCTAAGATCTGTCACGGGCGTCCGAGTCTGTGGACAATTCAAAGCTGGAAAAGGAATCACATTATTATTGGATTGCAATTTGCATGTATAAAGCAAGCGATCCCCGTAAAGATTATCTGTTTATAGAAACTAAAAATTATTACTTTATGTCTCTCTTTTCACCGACAATCATACATGGCCAATTTTTTTTTAATTTGTAATAACCACCGACCACGTACTAGCTAGTTCAATCTATATTAGTAACTTCAAATTTTAATTGTAATTTAATATTATAAAACATGCTTAAGATAAATCAACTTAATCGTTTGAAATTATATATATAAAAAAAATCAAATCAACATATATATAGTTTTAATTTTTTGTAAGATAGAATCCGTGGTCGTTGCCATTTGATACATACTGAGTAAACCCCATGACCAACATATTTGGTCGAGAAAGTGATGGTAGAAAAAAACAAACTTATTATTAAGAGTTAAATATTTATCTACTCCACTTACTCGAATACGCTGAATAACCATGACAGGTTGGCCATTGATATGTATACCTTGATACTTGAAAGAAAAAAGAAAACCCACTCAATATACATGTAATCGAACTTGGAAGTACGTTTGTGTGGTATCTTTCTAGGAAATTCTAAATTTCGACCGGAATTTTAGAAAATAAATAAAAATTTTAATATCCATTTTGGATTGGTCACGAAATTCAAAAGTTTGAAACAATATGTGATACATCAATTTTCCATTATTGTCGATAATAAGATGAAATTTTACAAGTTCAACAACTAAGGGCCTGTTTGGTAGATAAGATAAGGGGTTGATTAATTAATAATCAGTCATTATCATTTGTTTGGTACGTTTTTTGGCTATCTCAATGGCCCGTCAACGGCCCGCACTGTACACCTAAAATGGCAGATAATTTAACCCTGCTGAGCCACGTGATTATTTATGTTGGGGCAAGGATAAAGTGCATATTTACTATTCTACCCTTTATAAATAAATATAAAATTCAAAAAAAAATTTCAAATTGTTTGTCTTGTACAATACGCTACTGGGAGTGAATGAAATCTTCAAAATTAATAATAATAATATATGTTCTTTTCGAAAATTGTGCTAAACCCAATGAACAGATTTACTACCCATTTTTTAATTTTAATTTATTTTTCAGATAATATTATTAACGAGAATAATAACATATAAATTGATTAATTAAAAATAAATAATAAATAATAAAATAATGAGAAATATTAATTAAAGTAATATGAATTCATTTAATAATATTATATTAATTATACCATTATCTAATAAGAACAAATTATTGATGGATGATAAGAAACAAATTTATTTAACTAATATTGACAAATATAGTTAAGATGAAGTATACGTTTTAAGTAAGAAATACATATCAATAAAATAATAAAAATAATGAATATTAATATTTAAATTAAATTTAAAAATTAAAAAATAATTTAAATTTCAAATAATAAAAATATTAAGAGTTCCATCACTATTTATTATAAAAATATTTCATATTCTTAAAAGTTAAAATGAGAATTAAACTGCATAATAAAAAAATAAAATTTTAAAATTTATGACAATGTTGTTACTAATATTAATATCATCATATTATTATCACATTTATTTTCATTTATTATTATTTATACTAGTTATTATATTTTTTTTTATTATTGGGGGTATTTTTGTCATTTCGGGGTAATACACAAAATTAATCAATCATATTAAAATCATACCAAACATCATATATTTTATCACGATACATTATTTGTCCTTACATCTCAATATATTATCACTTCAATTACATATCCTTTCACTATCCTATCATTCAAACCAAACAGACCCTTAATAAATATCCATCCACATACACGTATTTCACAACATTATTAGGCATTATAGTTTATAAATAAACAAACATATTAACTTATTAACAAACATTATGCTTTCATCACATTAATTAAAAAGAAATATTCAAAAATTTAGGCAAAACTACGTCTCCAACCTTGCATGGCACTAACCAAGGCCCTCTCCTCACTACTTGATTCCGGGCTACGGATCCACTTACCGGGCCCATGATTATTATCTTTTGGATTTGGGCTTCTCGGTGCCTGATATGTCGTTCCTCCACCCGAACTCGATGTCTCGTAGCCCAGCCCGAAACCGTTTCCGGTTCTGGTGGATGAGTTCCATTGGGCCGTTGGCGGGCTTCTTTGCTTAGCCAGGCCTTGGTTTCGGATTCTTGCTTTGGCGGACTGAGTTGGGGCCATGTAGCTAGGCACATCATCGGAGCTCAATCGTCGCGGTTGTCGGTCTGTATATGGGCTCGAATCGATAGAATCTCCCCTAAATCGGCCCATGTTGACATTTTCTAGGCCCAATTGTGTAACATAATCCATTTCCACTGTTTTCTCAGACATGTCATCCAAGGTGGTTCCACACTCCAACTTATGCCGGGGGTAGTATGGCTGAGCCGCCATCCACTGCTCGAGCATGTTCCAACCCCACGGTGGCTTGTTCGTTCGGTGTTCATAGAGTTCGGTTCCGTCCCCATTCATGTGGGATTGAAGTAGAAAGTGTTCGTTTTGCTGCAGGATCACATTGTAAGGCCAAATGTTCGTTAACTTGGTCACAACCAATAAAATAAAATGCAAGAAAACATTCAAGATTCTTGCCGATGATAGAGAAGGATTCAGCTTTGAAACAGTTAAAATGAAGATTAACAAATGCTTAAAAATTTCAAACCTGGTAAGCAAGAGCATAAGCTAGAGCCCTTTCCCTTCTCATTTCAAGATCAGGCAATTTTCTTGAAGAACTTTCCCTTATCTTACTCATACTCTGATTCATCTTGTCCCATTGTCCATTCTCAAACTTCTCTATTTGATTCCTTTTCTTCATGAGTTGATCTCCACCCGATTTAAGCCTGCCTTCTTTTTCAAGCTTGGATTGAAGCTTTTCCTGGATTAACTGAAGTCTATTCGCTCGGACTCGTGCCTGGACCCGTACAAGAGCTTGCATACACCGCATTGTCATCTGCGCTTGCTTACGCACATTGTGACCCCTCACTAGAGCTTGAAGCCTGACCAAGCCCTTTAAAGCGCGCAATGCCCGTCTTGCCTAAAAGTTGGATATAAGTAAAAATATTTATTGGGAAATAGTTTTGTTGATAGAACTTCTAGAAATAGGAAAAACAGAGGAATCCCTCTCGAGTATCAAAGCTTAGACTTTAGGGAGATGGAGGACTTTTATACTAAGAATGAGTAAGATCCTTCTTTCAAGTAATGGTGTTGTTGGGACCAATTATCACCATTATATAAATGTTATTTCTATGCTGCTGGAAGTAAAATGGATCAGATAAAATTACCAGATATCCTCTGTAATAAGATTGTATAAGAATTGAAGCCCTTTCTTCCTTTGACTTGCGGCCATAACCAGCTAATCTAACAACTTTAGCAGCCGCCTGAGCTGCTGCAACAGCTGCCTCAGCCGCTGCTGCGGTTGCTGCAGCCACGGCTATAGCACGATCTTGATCCTCAGCCGCTGGAGACGAGTGCTCGCTCCCCCCATTTGTCAGGTCTGGAGAACTTTCTGCAGGGAAATGCTCGAGGGATACAACCTCTGGTGCTTCACACTGCCATTTTTCTTCATTACCGACCTGAAAAGTTGTCCGGAATTCACAAACAACATGTTACATTCAGCACTTTCTTAGGCCTAATAAGTAGTAAGTCAGCTCATGTTATATCTTCAGCAACAAAATTAATCCACCGTGACAAAAACATTAATTAATGTGCATGTATTCATATTTCTCCGATTCAACGAAACCCAGAGTGTAAAAATTTCAAGATCATTGACATCAGTCTTGGCACTGCCATTTCCTCATGAGAAACCAAGAAACAACAAACGAAACGCGATCTAATCATCAGATTTCATAAAATAAGTGTAAAATGACAAAATAATATTCTAAAATTACATCAAATATTTTGCAATCATACGAAAAGGGATCGATCAACAAATAGCACATGATTATCAATGTGATCTGATGTGGAATAGCAAGGTTGGAAAGAAAGCAACAGGGCATGATCCCCTGCTACTTTTCCTTCAGTCCATAATGATAGGGGACCATATGAATGACCCAAATTTCATGAAATTAATGTGCTTCGATTTCATAAAAAACTAAAAATCAATCAATCACTCACTAGGGATATAATCTAAATGTGTCCAAACAAGAAATGGGCCTAAAAATTGAACATTTAATTTGACTGGACGTACAAATACAATTTCAAGAACTTTCCCTTTTATATATCTAATCTCTTGTGTTACAATGGCAGCCACAGTAGATCATAGCGTTCATGCATAATTTGTGAAAAATTACAAGTTTCAACTCTCCATAAAACCAAATACTGCATGATTGCAGTGCTTGTAATTGGATTATCAACAACTACATCAACACAAAAATGACAAAAAAAGAAATCAAATTTACACAGAATCAAATCTACTGAACAATGATCAAACCTTCTTGTCTGGCAAATCTCTACCAGGAGATTGCTTGAAAACTTTCTTCACCGTCCAAAGCCACCCACTTCCTTTCTTCCCCATTTTCAGCGCAAATGATCATACACCTTCAAAACAAAGAAAAAAAAAGGCAAAATTATGAAACATCCCACCAGTGCAAAAAAGAAAAAGGAAAAAATCTTTTAGAAATATGGCACGATCAAACCCCGCAAATTACCCAGAGTCCTCGATTCATGTCTTGTAATCTCCGAAACCCATTTCTTGAAACACAGAATACGGAAGGCCTTTTCAAGAAAATGTGAACGATGTTTGTTCTATAAAGGGAAGAACATGTGAGGAGGAGTAAATAAAATTAAAGGGGTGATAGATAAAACTGTGTGTGTTTTTGGAGAGAAAAATGGCCTCTACTGGTGTGTGTAATGAATGAGCAGTAGTCTTAGTAACTGCTGCCTTTCGCAAATTTGCCGTTGGTATTTAATCTTTTCACGAGGGGTAGCTGATTCTTCTTTCAGTCCTGTGTATAGTTGGGATCGACCATTTAGACATCGACATGTGTCGTACTTATTTTTCGATATACTAATCATTTGTAAAACCTAAACTAAATATTGTATGAAATAAGAATGTGTAAGCATATCTTATCATTCACGTCAAACGATTTATTAGATATTTTAAAGACTGGCCTAAAGGATGGTCGTTAATATATTATCAAATTTCTAGCTCAAGCTCGAGTGATTGAGCACCTATATAAGTCGATGTCAAGCTTAAGCATTTCATGTGCAAATTATTCAAGTTTTATCGTCTAAATTGGAGTATAATTTTGTCGGATATGATACATATATCTGTATTTCAATGCTTTTAATTTAATTTAATGTATAATAAATAAATACCATTGGCCATTAAACACTAATAATGAGATACCATAGCCTATTTAATATAGATTTAATTTCATTTGACATCCCAACTATGTTTCTTAATTGTCTGTTGAAGTACTTTTATTATAATTACATGTAACAAATAAATGTAACAATGTGTCTAGCTATTTAAGTATCTGATTATTTGATTTTGATAATCATTTTTTTAATTCAATTAAGACAAATGTAAATTACACTGCAATTAAGAAGATCGACGTGTGAATTTTGGGTTGCACGCATTTCGAATTATCATGTTAAAAGTTTCGTGGAATTCGAGGGATCATTCAAATAGTCAAATATATAACAGATCAAACATTTAGTACCTCATGAGCGTTGAGATAAAGTTCTTTAATACCTCAATTTACTCTCCTATCTACTCCTTTAATTTAAATGTTTGAATGAAACATTTTTTAAAATTATAATTCTAACAAAAAATGATGATATGTGAATCTAATTCAAAAAATTTCATGGAAAAAATTATTATATCACATAAATATTTATATTTTACAAAAAAAAAACAATTATCCGGCTAGTTGGAGCAATTGAGATAATCTCAACATACCATAGTTATGTGGCATACGAGTGAAGATGGTGTTATAATTTTGAAATCAAGATTCTCATAATTAAGATTGGTGAGATGTGGAAATCTCATTTTCACCAACAATTTGTATTCCAACCTCTAAATGTGGTTGAGAGATTAAAAGTGAAAAATCAATGAAGGCTATCCTTTTTGCTTTGGTAGATGGCTGCCTTTTGCTTGCATGTAAAGGGATATTGACTCAAAAATTTGGAAGTTTTTCAGCGTCCACGCAAATGAAATTTGAGGTTATCACCTATGTCATGAAATGAGGCTAGATGCATCGGAAGATATTCGACGAAAACTCTCCGATGATCAAGTCATTGATCAATCCAAAATATATACTTACAAAAATTAAAAACTTTTAATAGAGGATATCACTTTAATGCGATAACATTGACCTATTTATAATATTTTCAAGGATTTAATGGGCCTTCACCCTTTCTGGCCTGACTCAAATTTAGTGACATTCGCTATTAATGATTTAAATATAAATCAAATCCAATAAAACGTAGATAAACTTCAATATAATAAATTAAGAGTATTTTTGTGAGACGAATATTTATAATAAAACCAATATTTTTTGCATAAAAAATAATATTTTTTATGAATAACTTAAATAAGATATTCATCTACGAACTTGATCCGTAAGACCGTCTCACTATGATAAATAAAATATAAGTTGGTCATTATTTGCTGGAGATTATAAGTAATTAATGTTCTTTACATTAACATCTTCTGTAAGTTTGTGGTTCATTAATGGATTTTTTTTTTGGTGATAAACACCTTTCAAACTGTTTACTAAAGAAAATGATTGGTGTCAAATCAGAGTCTAAAAGACATTAGTTCATTATAAATTGTATGCAGTTTAAGTACATTTACAGTTGAAAAATTTTTGGTTTCGTAAAATTTTTAAAAGAAAAAAAAATTAAAGCAGTTTTAACAAACTTTTTCTTACCGAAATTAATCAAATTGGGTTCAAGTCATGGGATTTCTTGACATAATTAATTGGCACTCAAACTCTCAGAGACATGACTCATGACTGATATGAATCGAGTGAGTCCATTCGTTCATATTTAAAAAAAAAAACCAACTATTTTTTTAGCTTCCATGTACTTCATGCTTTTGACTTCTTTGCAACTTTAATAAGGACATTCACAACAATGAAAACATTTCTCCCTCGAGTAATCTCTTGTGAGACGGTCTTTTGGATATTTATCTTTGAGACAGATCAATCTTACCATGTTTATAGTAAGAAGTAATATTTTTGGCATAAAAAATAATTTTTTCATGAGTAATTCAAATAAAAAATTCATCTCACAAAATTAACCCGTGAGATCGTCTCACAAAAATTTTTGACTTCTCCGAAATATTTGTAGACTTATTATTCCACGTCATCTTTCAAATATTACACATTCTATAATCAAATATCACAACACCCAAATATTTGTGCACCCCACTTCCACTTCCACTTCCATTTCCACTTCCACTTCCACTTCCTTACTATTTATTTATTTCTCAATTAAATAAAATGATTTATTATTTTATTTTATAACAACTAATATAATTAATTTACAATAATAAAAGTTTAATTTAATTTTAATATAATATTACAATGTTATCTAAAAATAAATTGATATAACAAAGCAACACAAAAATTTGAAAACTTATAAACAAAAATACATCATATAAAACAACATCTGCAAATTTTATTCAGTCCAATTTTAATTTCTACAAGCCATTTTTATTCAAATGCTTCACATTTTATTATTTAAAAAATAAATAAATTAAAAAAAATGAAACTGTGTGCAGCTCATGCTGCATGCAACAGTTATATATATATATATCTATATATATATATATATATATATATATATATATACCAATTTATTAAGTGAGAGGGTTTTTGAGAAACCAACTTGTATTATTATGATCTTAATTTGAATTTCAAATTATTTGAAAAAAATGGTGGGAAATAATTAATATAAATATATAATTCATGATATTTTAACTACTTCTTATAGATTTATGACTAAGAGGGTGTTTGACTAAACTTATTAAAAAGAGCTTATAAGCTCCTAGTGCTTAAAAGCTGTTTTACGAGCTTATAAGCTGTTATAACTTATTTTAAAAATAAGTTGTTAAAGCGTTTGGGTAAACTTATATTAAACATCTTAAAGATGTTGATATGTTTGATATTATAAGATCTTTTTATTGTCAAAATTACCAAAATGAGTATAATTCTATGAAAATAAAATTTTGAGTTATACACATACGAAAATAATTTTAGAATAAACATATATTAAAAAATAAAATTGTTTTAATATTTTAGTTTAGAAAAATTTATGTGATTTGTAATTTTTTTTAAAATAATATTTAATATTTAATAGGTGGAGGATATGATGGAGATTTATGAAAATATTCAAGGATATTTTAGAGAGATAGAATATTAAAATAAGATCTTTTTGAAAAAATTACCTGCTCCCTTACTTTTTTAAAAACAGCTTATAAGCTGTCAAACAACTTATTTTGACAGCTTATAAGCTGTTTTTAAAAATTTTTGTCAAACAAAATTTGAGAGTATAAGCTGTTTGAGAGCTTTTAAGCTCTCCCAAACACCCTCTAATATTTAACCCAAGAAACATTCATTTTGTTCCCATAAATTTATTAGGTTTTTTTTCAAAATTAATTTTAATAAAAAAAGTAAAATTTTTCGTCACACACAACGGATGTGCAAATACGCTAGAATGTCCGAACACAATATCCGAAGAGGACATTTGGAATTTTGAAGAGATGTCCTGCTACCTTGAAAAATCATTGAAAATATATTTCAAAATTTTTATTATTATGATTTAATAGTATATATGTACACAAACATATAACATTTGTTAGATATATATTCAATAAACAATGTCATTAAATCATAGATTTTTTAAACTAAGTTTACACGTTATAAATTTAGTTTTTTTTTTAAAAAAATACTATTTAATAAAAATAAAAAAGCACAATTAATTGCTTGGAGGCCAAAATTTAAAATTCAACTTAGGCATTGAAAAATCTCAAATATCACAAATCCTTATGTGATTTATAAACTTAGGGATGAGAAAAATATTGAACTTTTGTATAATGAGGTTATCGTGTTGAAAAAATTGAATTTGCTAAATTTTTGGTAGGGTATGATAACGATACCTACTTTTCGGTACGATAACAGTATGAAATTTGAAAATTTCGATATATACCAGAATACCGAAACAACATAAAAAAATTTAAAAATATCCAATAGTTTTATACATTTTTAAAAATATAAGGTTCATTTCGATATAAAACGAGCTTCTGTGTCAATATAAAATATTATCATAATTTTTGATACGGTATACGATATATGATTTTGATGTGATATGTACGATATATCACTCGTAATTTAACTTCTGATGAACTGTATATATATAAGCTAAATTTGTCACATGCTTATGTACGTATGCCCACATATATATTAAATATAAATATAATTTTATGCAATTATATATAGATTAATATATTTATTGTTAAAGTTTAATCATGGAGCAATTCTTACCCATTTCATATTTGAGTTTTTATTTTGTTATATATTTTTACTATAGGAATAAGGATATTTTGAAAACAAGAACCATTTAAAAAAAGAAATGAAAAGAAATGTAGTTGTAGGACTAAACGCTTGCTATTTTACCAAAAGTTATAGCTAACTAGTGGTAATGGCGTAACTTAAATCAGTCCCTCCCAATAATTGCACTCCTTACAATCAATGAGAATCGAACCCATGGCTTTAGCTCCAATACCAATTACATGTAGGTGGGGCAGGAGCGAGTCAGAAGCTGCATGACTAGATCAAGTTGGAAGTGATAGAAGTGAGACTCGGTTTAGAAATGAAATTGCATGACAATCTAGTTTGTTTTGAGAGCTTTTAGACTCAAGTTGTTGTATTGAATAAGTCGAATTTGGTTATCGAATATTGATGCTTGCATGTTGTAATTTCTATTTTGAATTGTTGTTGAAAGTTGGAAAAAATTGTTCTGTTTTCTGATGTTTTTCTGGGCTCAAGATGCGCTCGATCGCACGAGTTGACACGATCGAGCGCAGCCCCTTTTATTCTTGGACAGAAGATAGCACAGGAGGGCGCGCTCGATCGCACGAATTCATGTGCTCGAGAGCGACACCTCTAATTTTTCCCGGCAGTGTGTTTTGTTGGATGGTGCGCTCGATCGCACGAGTACATGCGATCGAGCGCAACCCTTTTAAAAGAAAAAAAAATATTTCCTTTGCTTTTAATTTTGGATCTTGTTTGCTTAATTATTATTTATTCCGAGATTAGATGAGTAGAATCGAGGTCTCACACAATGTCTTCGGGTTGGAGAAGAGCTATATCTCGCTAGAAGGTTAATGATAAGTGCATTTTGTATGCATTATTTTATGTTATTTTTATGATTATTTTGCATACATTCGTATCGTCTCATCGTGTTTTTATGTGATTTATTGCATATGTGTGCATTTCACTCTTCGGGTTAATTTTGTAGAAAAATAGATTTTTGAAGAATGAATTACGGAGCATCCATGATAAAAAAAATTATTTTTTTATTTTAAATATATCCAAATCCAATATCCACTATTCAAAATGAATTTCAAGATGTTTTGAAGCTGCTGTCCAAATTTCAGCTCGATCTGACAGCTAAAACTCAAGATATGATTTTTTCAAGAAAACTGCGCGCTGGAAAGGAGGTATGCACGGATCCAGACACGGGGCACGTGCATGTCGCAAAATTTTTAGATTTGGGGAAGAAAACAACTCTCTTGAGCGCACCTTTACGCGCTTGATCGAGAAATACGGGCAGGAAAATTGACGAGACATAAGATGTCTTGCTCGAGCGCACCTTTACGCGCTTGAGCGAGAATTACGTACAGAGTTTTATTTTTGGAAAATTCTTGGTCGCGAAGGGTGCAATATTTTTAAGATTTGGGGAATATAAATAGGATTTTTATCATCAGATGAAGGTTCCAGACGTGTTCTATCATAGGAGAGGCGGCGGTTACAGGCTTTGGGAGTGAAAATTTCATCTTTTTTTTTTGTTCTTTTTCTTCTTATTATTTTAGTTCTTGATTAAAAATTTGTTTGAATCATAATTTTATTTATTGAGTAGCATTTTCTTTTCAAACAAGACCACATGATTGGGTCGAAAAAATCTATGTAGAAAACTTGAATGTTTATTTGGGATTTTTCAAATTTGGTTTTATATTATTGATTATTAGATTTATATTTATCTTGTGAATGATCTGGCCAATTGTTTGCTTGCATGTTAATCGATTCTAAGTAGATAGAGGAGAAATTGATTTCGATCACTCTAATAATTAACACAAGGTTAAATTGACTAGAAATAGTATTCGATTTCATCGTGCGGTTTTAGGTGTTAACTGAATTCTCACAGTTCTTAATGCATTCGAATTGGATTTGAATTATGAAAGATTGATCCGTCAATATTTTAATAGGTTTAATTGTTCTAGAAATAAACCTTTAAACAAGTTAGGAGAATTAACCGTAATTTAAGATTAAATCTGCGTCCTGAATCGGCTACATGTTACATGATTTGTTCGATACCTACGTGTGCCAATTGTGTCTTGACTTTTTTGTGTGTGCTCCAATGTTTGATATTACGAAATGTATGATGGAAGATATGAGTGAGATTAAACTAAATGAAAATTCTGCTGTGAAAAATCCCGAGAAGCGATGAGGCCCCAAGAGAAGGAAAGTGTAAGTGTTGTTCCCAAGTTGAACGATGCAGGAGACTCTAAGGACATGATTGATATTTTTTTTGTCCCATTGATATAGGCAAGCGTGTGTTTTCACATATATTAAGAAAGTTTTTTAAGAAAATAAATTTTAGAAAGCAATTTCTCATTTTACCCTTATGCAATGAAGATTTTAATAAAATAAAATAATTGTATATGTATTTAATGATATTAATTTAATAAGGATAAGTTTATAAAATAATATAAGATATAATATTAAAAATGAAAACTAGACTATAATTTAGGATGGATGAAAAAATAAATACAACCTAAGTGAGTGTGACGGAGGGAGTATGAGGGAATAAAGTGAGAATTGATCGAATGTTCTCATCTAATTTTTTATACCTATGTTTGGATTGACATTGAAATGAGAATTTTCATTCCCATTGAAATTAGCCATTTCATCCATTTTATAAAGGAACCACCGTTTCGATCTTGATAAAGTAAAATCTGAATTTTGGTGATGACAATTCTAAAAGAAAACTACTCGAACAATATCAAACTTTATGTAAGAAGATCAATTGGGAACTTTGAACAAAACCAAGGACTTAATTGATGAATTACATAAATGATCTTAGTAATTGATCTGAACAAAGACTAAAATTATAAATAATCTCTTATTATATTTTAATCGAACCAAGTTTTGACTAAAGAGAAATTAGTTTGACCTTTCTGGATCAATATTCGTTACCAGACTAGTTCAATCGTCCATACCAGATCAATTCCTCATCAGAACAAATTTCACTATCAATTCAAGATCAATCTTGGTTGTTGGAGAAATGACAAAAAGAATAAAGACGTTATTTTCATATCTGACTATATTCCAAATGTCTCGCGCTGTCAGTACTATATTTAGAAAGAGAACGAAGATACGTGGTACATTATTCTTAATTTTTGGAATAAATATTCACCGGATAAATTTTATAAAGTTGAAAATTCTCTCCTATAAATACTTGATGAGTATGCAATTGCAGTTTCTCCTTAATCTTTTGAATTATCAATTTAAGCATGTAAGTGTTCTCAAGCTCTCATATTATTATTCAAGCAAAGAGCCGGATCAAACATCCGAGCTTCTATTACTCATTCATTACCTTATCAGATCAATTTAGTGATCAATTTGTGTTACCTTTTCAAGCTTTGAAGATCAATTTTAGCTTGTTATTTTTTTTGTAACTCTATCAGAAAGTGTTTTGAATTGAGATAATATTGCTAGGAGTTCCAGTCAAGGGTTGATTGGATTGAGTTTGTACAAAGTTTTGTATAAATCAAATTCTTCTAGTGAAAATCCTTCTGGAAACAAAAGAAGGGGAGACGTAGATGCTTTGACTTCGAACTTCCATAAAAAATATGTTGTTCTCTTTACTTTACTACTTTTCTATCTGTTTTAGTAACAAGTTCAAATTTAGAGTGTGAGATTTTTTCCGCACTGACCAGATCAATTCTCACATCGAATTTTTTGTTAAGAAAAATTTGGCAATCAAGCTGATAACTTAGCTTAGTTGTTTAACAAGTTTCTGAAAATATTTTTAAATGTGTATTCACCCCTCTCTACACACATTTTCGATCCTATAACAAATGCACCTACCATTTTTATTTTTGTACAATTTTTTTTTCTATATTTAGTTTATTTAAGATATTCTACACCTATATAACAATAGTTTATTATAATATTATATGTAAAATAATAAATGATTATATAATTATTTTCTTTATTATAAATTAATAGTTATTATTTAATAATATCGATTATGATTAGTAATTTATTTATCTATTATTATTATTATTATTATTTATTAAAATAGTAATTAAAAGTAATTTTTATTTTTGAAATTTTTTGAATATTATTATTTATAATTATTATACTTAATAATAATAATAATTATTATTATCAAAATTAAAATTATTGGTTTTTATTATAATTATAAAATAATAAAAATAATGATAATAATAATAATATCATTATTATATATATTATTTTGGTTCATATTATTTGAACTCAACAACAATAATTTTATAATAATTAATAGAGAACCAATAATTATTATTTTATTATTTAATAATGTTTTATCTGTTTCGATTATATAGTCCTATTTGTTTCACACAAATTAAGAAAAATAATCGATAAAAAAATTTTGTACAAAATTTCTATTTTATCCCTATTTAATGTATTCAAAAAATGATTGCACAATTTTCAAGGTATAGATAATAGAGGTATATATTAGTAATTGAGTATAAAAAAATATTACTAAATATGATATACGCCTATATATTTGGGACAAACGAAAAAAAAGGTGACTCATATAATTGAGACGGTGGGAGTAATAACAATAACAACAACAATACCAACACATTTATTATTTTTTTATTTTTTTGTTAAAGAATGTGTGAGAACCCGAATTTCAGTTGAGAGAATTTTAGTTGAGGACCAAATTCAGTTGAAATTCTATATTCAATTGAGGTCCAAGGTCCAAATTCGATAGCCAAAAATTCAGTTGAGTTCGAGTTTCAGTTGAGCTAAGTTCAGTATACTATTCAGTCGAGCTATAACTGCTGCTCCGTATTTGTAACCAATGCATTAACTCGAAATAATGTCAATTAAAAGAAATAAATGAGAGTCTAAAAGTTAGAATTTTGACTATAAATAACACTCAATTTTTTCTATAAATAACACTCAATTTTATGAGATAACGTTACACAAAATTCTGAGAAAATTACAGAGAAACTCGAGTGGGAAAATATCAGTTGAGTAGAAGGAGTTCAGTTGAGCGAGAAGAAGCAGTCAGTTGAGAATGTACCAATAAGTGTTACGAGGAATTATGTTTGACTGACATTATTAGTGAATAAATATTTATTTGGTAGGTATCCTATAAGACATTCTTACAAATATTTATTTTTTTGAGATATGTCAATCCGATTTATATTTAGAGTGAAAAATAATATTTTTCGACATAAAGAATAATACTTTTTCATAGGTCTGGTCGAGAAAAATGTGTTATGAGGAATTTTAATGGATAGGTATGAGATAGGTCTGTGTTATGAGGAATTTTGATGGATAGATTTTCTCTTTATTCACAAAATTCCGTGTATAATTGAATACACACCTCAACATAAACTCAAGTTTATCCAAACATAATTCCTCATAACACAGTTGTTAGGATCGTTTTGAGGGTTATAAGCTGCTTTCTTGAATCTGATAAGTGTAATGTAGCAGTTGATCCCTAAATCTTCAAATATGGAGTTCAGTTAAGATTGGTCAACTGAATCCTTTCCTTTTCGTATGTCTATGTTAATCAATCATCTTGTAAAGTGCGGAATGAGATCGAATAACATATTAGAACATAGATCAAATAAAATCGTGAGTGGGTGAGAATGATAGACTGAAAATGAAAAACACAAGGGTTTGTTTATGGATGTTCAGAGATTTCAAAGACTCCTACGTCATCCCTTCTTTCATCTCGGAAGGATTCACTTTAGAAGACTTTGATTATTACAATCAACTTGCAATGGCCCACTTGATGCGATCATGGATAGCTCGCATGTGGATCGAGTGGCAAGTGGAGTTCGAGATCCTTTGGAGTTTTCACGAGGGTCAATAACGAGGAGCCGAGCTAACAAATTCAAGAAGGCACTTCAAAAGCTAATGCTAAATTACCAAGATGAAGTTGGAGTACTTGAGGATCAATTTGGGAGTTGCATATGCGTCCTTGAAGTGTTGGGAGTAGAAAGGAGTGAAGAAAATCAAAGTGATGCAGAAGAGGTCTCGCTCGAGCGCAACCCAGTCTCGCTCGAGCGAGCTGCATAAACAATTTTGGGCAGAGGACTTCTCGCTCGAGCGAGCTTGGGAAATTTCAAGACCAGAGAGCTTCTCGCTTGAGCGAGAGTTATGTTCGCTCGAGCGAGCGTGATTTTTCCGGAAATTTACACACACTTCGGCGTGTTGTGTGTGTTCGGGATTTTGATATTTTGATGTTATTTTCCTCTTTTTGAGAGTTTTAATTATACTAGGAAACTTTTTAGATGATATCTTTGATATCTTTAGGCTATATTTTGCATTATCTTTTATTTTTGATTGTAAACTATAAATACTTTTGTTTATTTCATTAATAATAATTTAGATTCAGTTTATACACAAATTATTGAAATTCTCTCTAGAACTTTATACAAAGCTTTGCTTTGGCTTTTCAAATCAAACTTTCTCAGTTTAATTACTTGTAAGCGTTTGTCGATTGTTTCTCACTGAAGAGTGTCAGATACAAGTTATCTGAAGGTTTTTTTTTGGTTTAAATTATTGTGATTTCTGTTGTTAATCTTCCCGTCGATTAAAGGTGGAAATCCAAAAATCCTATCAATTTTACTTGTTTCAAAGATTGGACAAAACTTTGGATCTTTTGTTTATTGATTAGAGGGTGCGATTCGAATTGTAATCGTGTTTGCTAATCTTACACATCAAGATTCAATACACCACTTCAAGACTAGGACTTACACACAATCACCTATCCCAAAACTCCTAGACACTCAAGAACTCAGTCCTCGATTGATTTTTGTTACAACGAGGTTTGCAACACCTCAACTGATAAATTACAAATACAAAACTTGTTACAACTAAACAATTTGCAACAAATGATCTTTACTAATCTGATGTACTTAAATCTTTTTCTTATGTTCTTAGGCTCTTTTAATATGATCTTGAAATAATCTCTTTGCTCTTCAACTGATTGTGTGTGGATAATTCAGTTTATCTCTGATAATGAAAATATATGTGCAATTACTTTTCTAAGAAGCCGGATGATATCAGTGTACTTTGATGCAAAAATATCTGCGGAAAAGACAAGTTAACGGCTCTTTTCTAAGAAGTTGTATGATATTTCTGATTCCCTTGATGAGTATTTATACTGGGCGAGCAATGACTCTTTTGAATTCAAATCAATGGCCATTAACTTCTCTTTTTCGCAGACATTTTTGACATCAAAGTACACTGATATGTTCTGTAAATGCAACGTTTGGTCTTGTACAAAAAAGTCTATCCAAATGGGTTGCGTTGATTCAGTCTTGCTTGATTATTCTCTTTGTCAGTTGACTCGGACATTAGTTTAGTTTCGTAAACTAAATGCATTTTACTTCAAATTTTCATGAGCTTTGATGAAGTTTGGCCTTATAGAATTCATTCAGTTTAGCTCCCTAAACTGAATGCAGTTTGCTATGTGAAGATAGTTTTGTTGGGGATGAGAGTAATCAAGCAACTAAAATAAGTGCGAAAATAGCTCAAGCAATTTCAGTGATACTAATTGAAATACAATCACGAATAACTGAAATAATGATGTAGTGTGGAAATATAAATAGTGCATAGATTATGGAAGTTTGAAGGATGAATCATTCTACGTCTCTTCTTCTTCTTCACAGGAAAAAATTCACTAAAAGACTTTGTTAACTACAATGTCTTGTAATTCACCCACTCCGATGTTAGGACTTAGACACTACCTAACTTGAAACTCCTAGATTTCAACAAATATAAAATTCGACAAAACTCTCCGACGATCAAGTCATTGATCAATCCAAAATATATACTTACAAAAATTAGAAACTTTTAATAAAGGATATCACTTTAATGTGATAACATTGACCTATTTATAATATTTTCAAGGATTTAATGGGCCTTCACCCTTTATGGCCCGGCTCAAATTTAGTGACATTTGCTCATAATGATTTAAATATAAATCAAACCCAATATAACGTAGATAAAATTCAATATAATAAATTAAGAGTATTTTTGTGAGACGAATATTTATAATAAAACCAATATTTTTTGCATAAAAAATAATATTTTTTATGAATAACTTAAATAAGATATTCATCTACGAACTTGATCCGTAAGACCGTTTTTCTATGATAAATAAAATATAAGTTGGTCATTATTTGCTTGAGATTATAAGTAATTAATGTTCTTTACATTAACATCTTCTGAAAGTTTGTGGTTCATTAATGGATTTTTTTGGTGATAAACACCTTTCAAACTGTTTACTAAAGAAAATGATTGGTGTCAAATCAGAGTCTAAAAGACATTTGTTCATTATAAATTGTATGCAGTTTAAGTACATTTACAGTTGGAAAATTTTTTGTTTCGTAAAATTTTTAAAAGAAAAAAAAATTAAAGCAGTTTTAACAAAATTTTTCTTACCAAAATTAATCAAATTGGGTTCAAGTCATGGGATTTCTTGACATAATTAGTTGGCACTCAAACTCTCAGAGTCATGACTCATGACTGATATGAATCGAGTGAGTCCATTCGTTCATATTTTAAAAAAAACCAACTATTTTTTTAGCTTCTATGTACTTCATGCTTTTGACTTCTTTGCAACTTTAATAAGAACATCCACAACAATGAAAACATTTCTCCCTCGAGTAATCTCTTGTGAGACGGTCTTTTAGATATTTAACTTTGAGACAGATCAATCTTATCATGTTTATAGTAAGAAGTAATACTTTTGGCATAAAAAATAATTTTTTCATGAGTAATTCAAATAAAAAATTCATCTCACAAAATTAACCCGTGAAATCGTCTCACAAAAGTTTTTGACTTCTCCGAAATATTTGTAGACTTATTATTCCACGTCATCTTTCAAATATTACACATTCTATAATCAAATATCACAACACCCAAATATTTGTGGACCCCACTTCCACTTCCACTTCCATTTCCACTTCCTTACTATTTATTTATTTCTCAATTAAATAAAATGATTTATTATTTTATTTTATAACAACTAATATAATTAATTTACAATAATAAAAGTTTAATTTAATTTTAATATAATATTACAATGTTATCTAAAAATAAATTGATATAACAAAGCAACACAAAAATTTGAAAACTTATAAACAAAAATACATCATATAAAACAACATCTGCAAATTTTATTCAGTCCAATTTTAATTTCTACAAGCCATTTTTATTCAAATGCTTCACATTTTATTATTTAAAAAATAAATAAATTAAAAAAAATGAAACTGTGTGCAGCTCATGCTGCATGCAACAGTTATATATATATATATATACCAATTTATTAAGTGAGAGGGTTTTAGAGAAACCAACTTGATATGTTATGATCTTAATTTGAATTTCAAATTATTTGAAAAAAATGGTGGGAAATAATTAATATAAATATATAATTCATGATATTTTAACTACTTCTTATAGATTTATAATATTTAACCCAAGAAACATTCATTTTGTTCCCATAAATTTATTAGGTTTTTTTTTTCAAAATTAATTTTAATAAAAAAATCAAATTTTTCGTCACACACAACGGATGTGCAAATACGCTAGAACGAACACAATATCCGAAGAGGACATTTGGAATTTTGAAGAGATGTCCTGCTACCTTGAAAAATCATTGAAAATATATTTCAAAAATTTTATTATTATGATTTAATAGTATATATGTACACAAACATATAACATTTGCTAGATATATATTCAATAAACAATGTCATTAAATCATAGATTTTTTAAACTAAGTTACACGTTATAAATTTAGTTTTTTTTTAAAAAAATACTATTTAATAAAAATAAAAAAGCACAATTAATTGCTTGGAGGCCAAAATTTAAAATTCAACTTAGGCATTGAAAAATCTCAAATATCACAAATCCTTATGTGATTTATAAACTTAGGGATGAGAAAAATACCGAACTTTCGTATAATGAGGTTATCGTGTTGAAAAAATTGAATTTGCTAAATTTTTGATAGGGTATGATAACGATACCTACTTTTCGGTACGATAACAGTATGAAATTTGAAAATTTCGATATATACCAGAATACCGAAACAACATAAAAAAATTTAATATCCAATAATTTTATACATTTTTAAAAATATAAGGTTCATTTCGATATAAAACGAGCTTCTGTGTCAATATAAAATATTATCGTAATTTTTGATACGGTATACGATATATGATTTTGATGTAATATGTACGATATATCACTCCTAATTTAACTTCTGATGAACTATATATATATGCTAAATTTGTCACATCCTTATGTACGTATGCCCACATATATATTAAATATAAATATAATTTTATGCAATTATATATAGATTAATATATTTTATTGTTAAAGTTTAATCATGGAGCAATTCTTACCCATTTCATATTTGAGTTTTTATTTTGTTATATATTTTTTACCATAGGAATAAGGATATTTTGAAAACAAGAACCATTTAAAAAAAGAAATGAAAAGAAATGTAGTTGTAGGACCAAACGCTTGCTATTTTACCAAAAGTTATAGCTAACTAGTGGTAATGGCGCAACTTAAATCAGTCCCTCCCAATAATTGCACTTCTTACAATCAATGAGAATCGAACCCATGTCCTTAGCTCTAATACCAATTGCATGTAGGTCTAAGTGTTTGCCGCTTTACCAAAAGCTAGCGACCGAACTATGACACTTGAGCTGATGTGCGGTTTAAAAGATTTGAATTGCAACATTATCACCAGCTATAACTTTTGGTAAAGCGGCAAGCGCTCGGTCCTACAATTATGTTCGATCGCTCGATCAAATAGGAACAATTATTGCACCCACAGTAGTGACACGTTCCCGGATCATCTTTACATAACATTAATAACATGTAATTAAATCTTAAAGTATGAAAACAAATTAAAACATCAGCAAGTAAACCTTATAACAAATCAATCGGCCCTAAAACCCAAGGTGAAATATAGTTTATACAACCCCATCGACAAAACAATACTAAAATTTTATCAACCTGAGACTGGAAACAAATCATGATCCACAGAACAACTGCAACTTCAACGACCACTCCCTCCGGGTCCGTCCAACCTAAGCCCTACCCCCGTGAAATGAGTTTTCAAGACAAAACCAAAGACATTAGCGATAACAAGGTTCAGTACAAAATTATGAGTATACACATGCTATGGGTGTGAATGCAAATGTACGGGTACCAAAAATTTATCACGGTAAACTCTGTTCAGTCAAGTGACGTCATGATATGTAGCACAATGAGCCATCGCATCAGGAAGTGGCTCACACACCAGAAGCAATCTGTGGATATATGTGACCTGGTCCCAGACTAATGGATCCAACCATCCACTCAAAAATACGGGATTGAGCGACCACACTACAAATTTTATCAAGATACAGACTCAACATGATAATGCATGCAACTTAAAAATCAGAAATAATATATGTAATTAAAACACGCAATATAAACATGCAAACATAAAACATGCATACTCAACCAAGATATCTCAGATAATACGTCTATACCTGTACTCAAGCAACCTAGAAATTTTGGCTCACAAGTCCAAGACTATAAGCAAGTAATTACCATATCACTCATTGCATACTAAAAACTTCAACTAGACTAATAGATACTCCCAAAAACTAATTAGATTATAGACTTATACATGTGTTTGTCGTCAGTCTACTGATGGCGATAGACTCAAACCATAGGCACAGCTCCGCTACGATCTTGGTAGCGCTCCGTTATCGTCCGGACTTCGAGACAACATTTATAAGCCCTTATAAGCAGATTGGAACAAAACGGGGAAGTGAGGAATTGGAAAATGAAATGACTATCTCGAACCTTTATTTATAGGCAACGATCGGAACTTCCGATCTGAGTTCGGAACGTTTGATCGTATATTTGGAGCATCCGATCTCTATCCACCGAATGCGTTTCCTATGATTGAAAAACTCATCGTGCTTGTAGAGTTCAGATCTTCTGAGCTGGGGGTTTTGGAGCTTCCGAACTCCCTCGAGTCCAATAAGCAATCAAAAAGCCCACACTTTTTTATCCAAAGGCGATCGAATCTTTCGATATGTAGTTCAAAACTTCCGATCTGCTCTTCGGAGCTTCCAAATTGCCCAAAAACTTGGGGCTCTCTGGACCATTATTGGTCCTAAATCCGATTTTCAACTCATTAAACCCAATTGAAGATTCTTTAATCATTTTTTGACCAATTAAACTTGTTTAAGCAGTTGATTAGCTTAATTAGGAATCAGACAATTACAAGAAAAGTGTTTGATCCCAAAATAAACGAATCTGGACAACCGTTAGTAGGTTAAAAAAATTAATTGTGATAATGGGCTTTCGAAGTGAAGTCAGCCCAAATCAGCGAAATTATGAGTAGAAAAAGTCAAAGTCCGTCGAGGAAAAACAACACATTTGATTAATATTGGAAAAAAATAGTTATATTATAACATTGTTAGATAAAAGAGGAAAGATAATGAGAGGAGAGAATGAAATAGATAAAAGATAAGTAAAATCAATTATGTCTCATTTCAATTACACATGTTTATTTATAGAATAGAGAGATGATTACACAAAAAGAATATTACAATCAAATCAATCATATAAATATCATCTATACATATAACACTCCCCCTTAAATGATTAGTGGAGAGTCCAATGTTGCCACGTTAAAATCTTGTCAGTAAAACCTAGTGAAAAAAATCTTAACGAAGATGATAGTCCCCCCGATTTCAATCACCGAAGGTTTTTTAATTGATGCATCCCAATATTTTGCATCAATTTCTTGAATGTTGATGTCGGTAATGCTTTTGTGAATAAATCAGCTACATCGTCATTGGAACGAATTGTTGGACATCAATATCACATTTCTTCAAAAGTTCGTGCATGTATAAGAACTTTGGCAAAATATGTTTCGTTCGATCGCCTTTAATATATCCTTCCTTTAATTGTGCAATACAAACAACATTATCTTCGAATATAGTTGTCGAACTATGTTTTGTTGTCTGTAGTCTGCATGATTCTTGAATATGTTGTTTTATAGAGCTCAACCATATACATTCTCGACTTACTTCGTGCATTGAAATGAGCTCTGAGTGATTATGTCGCTGTTAAATTTTTCTTTGTCGACTTCTATGATATAGAAGTGCCCCATCGTGTAAACACATAACCTGTTTGAGAGTTGGCTTTATGTGGATATGAATGATAGCTTGCATCTGCATATCTTAATAAAGAAAAATTTGATTTTTTCGAATAAAACAAACCCATGTCAGTTGTACCACGAATGTACCGAAATATGTGTTTTACATCATTCCAATGTGTAATGCCCCGAATTTATCTTAATTGATTTTATTTGAGATAATCAGAGATTACAGAGTTTAAGAGCCGACTTGATTTTGATGAGAGTCCTTTTTGCAAATTTCGGAATTTTCAAGGACTAAAACGAAAATTTGGAGATTGTTAGATATTTAAGCAACTTTGACTTCTCCTTCACTCCATTTTACTTTATCCTCCAACGCTCCAAACCGCCATTAACGCCTCTCAAGCTCTTGGGATTTTATCCCGAGCTTGATCCGTCCGATAGAATTTCATTTTGAAGGCAGATTAGCGATCACGGCTGCGAGAGCTTCGTTCTATCGTAAGTATTTCTCCGATCAGATTCGTTTTATTTTTAGGATGTTGTTAGAATCGATTGAGTTGCGAGCACGTTGTTCTTGGCAGAGTTCTGATCGTTTATTCTCAGTCGGTTTTGAATTAGGACGTTGTTCAGAATTGTTAGGAATTTTGGAAGTTTATTCTAAAAATTGAGTTTTCAGATTTGTTGAGTTTGAACCTTTATTGTGGTTTTAGCATTGATATGAGTTGTTTGAGATGCTGTACTACTGTCTGTATTTCCGGTTTGACCAGTTATAGCCGTTATGCCGCTAGTTTGAGTTTTGGAATATCAATCGTTTATATTGATGAGATTTTGGATTTAGGAGTTGGAATTGAGTTTGAATGGTTTGAATTGGATGGATTGACTTTGGAATTCTTTTATATCTCCTTTCAGATTTAGTTGCAGATCTTGGAGTCCGGAATTAACAGAA